>NC_079505.1:70205050-70525172 GCF_030052815.1 Hevea brasiliensis
TAAATTTTGAATTTATTTATTTATTACTTCCTTCATCTCATTATACTATATGATTTAAAAATAAATTATCCCACTTTATTTGCTATTTTCAAAAATTAAAAATGTATTAATTATTTTTTTTTCAATTTTTTCATTCTCTATATCACAATTCATTTATCTTTTCTTAATATCTTTCTATATTCTAATGATATTATAAGGGTGCTTTAGTTAATTATTAATAATTTTTTCTATAAAAATGATGCTATCTAACTTTTTTTAAAAAAAAATTTATGAAAAATTTTAAAAAAATTATAGAAATAAAACGAAGGGAGTATTATTTAAAAAATTTGTGTTCTAGCTTTCTATATTATCATTAAAATATCTTAATGATTTTTGTGAAAATAATAAGCATTAGCTAGTTTATGACAAAGACGTGAATTTCGTACCAAATTTTATATACTTAATTCATACTAATAAATAATAATGATGTCTAATCTCATATATATATATTAATTGATTTTAAGCTATGTATTATTATTCAACCTTTGGACATGGTTATATGAAATGGTCGTTATATATTATTAGATTGGACCATTTCATATAACGACGTCCAAACGTTCAATAATAATGCTTAGCTTAAAATAAATTAATATAATATTTTTTTTAATTTTAAATAAATAAAATTGATGGGAGAATTTAGAATCGCACATCATTAATATAAAATATACACGCGCGAAACGCAATCAAAGATAATATATGCATAATGACGTATTAAATTCATTTATAATACCTGTAGTGTCCTGAGCTACTTCTAAAATTTATAATGAATTACAAACACTACTTTTAAATAATAATAATAATAATAAGTTAACATTTCGCATTTAAATTTATAAAATATGTAAGAATAATTATATACTTTTTTATATGTTTATTAAGTGAACCTGTGTGAGAGTCAGCATATGAGAGTAGGAGCAAATCCTTGTATTTATGAAATTTTGAAAGAGCTTTGATAATTTAATTTTTGGTTTGTTAACTAAATTTGATTCAAAATTTACATTAAAGTATATGGATTATTTTTAAACACATAGTTATTGGCATAATTAATAGGACTAATTACAAAAGAAAATTAAAAACTCTTCACGAATTGCACTTTTAATATGAAAGTTTCACTTCTAGCATAATAGTTTATTTAAAATTTATGGAAATTTAATTTAATTTTTAAATTAAATTTGAGAAGAGTTTACTAGAAATGACATAATACTCGAAATGAAAATTTTTATTATTATAAATACCACATAATTATTTAAAAAAAAAATTCCTCTTCTTCTCATACTTCACCATTCCTTTGCTTTCCTCTTACTTATAAATTAAAAAATCTCTTCTTTTTATCTTCCTTTATTTACTCATATAGGTAAAAAGAAAAATTCTTAGATTATTTATTTGGTTTAAAGCTCAATTACACCTTGTATTTATTGGGAAAGTTTAATTTATACGATGTTCATATTTTTATCTAATTTAACAAAAACTTTCTATTTAAGTTCAATTTAGCTAAAAAATCGAGAAAATCAAAAAATTGAATTTCTCGATTTTTGAGTTTAAATAAATAATGTAACGCTTCTAATTTTTAAATTAATTATTTTATGGGTAGATATTAATATTTTATTTTATTTGAATTTTGAGAAATTATTTGAAATTTTTCAGATTTTAGAAATCGGGTTCAATTTTCTGAAAAAATAAAATTTTGATGATTTTTAAAAATTAATTTAAAGATTACGTGGCAAAACTAAAAATATATTTGGACTCTACGAATTTTTCTGAGTTTTTTATAATTTTTTCAGAATTTTTAGGCCTCGTTTTCGGTTTCAAGACAGAGTAAAAATTCAAATTTTTGTATCCTGAATTGGATCCGTTGAATCGAACCGGACCGAGTCGGATTGATCGAATCAGACCGGCCCTTTCCTTTTTCCCTTCCCCTTTCCCGCGTGTCCCGACCTCTCCCCTTCTCTCCTCATTTTCTCTCTCCTCCCGCCTCGTTGGCGCCGCCAGACCTCCCAGCTCGGGCGCCCCTCGCAGCGAGTAAGCCTTGAGCACGGAAACGTCGCTCGAAACTCACCCAGAGCGCAGGCGCACAGTTGCACTTTCTCGGCCAAAATCCGACCGATCCGGCTACCGATTAGACCGAGTCTTATTTCAAAACCGATCTATACCTTGAGAGCTTTCTATATATACCAAGAACACTAAAATCTATCAAGCAGTTTGTCTAATTTTTATCCGGAAAATTTTAGCCCATTTCGACTTTTGGGCTAGATTTCTCGAAAACTGTAAACCCCACCAAAAATTCGAGAGTACCGGAGTGCTCCGCTCGTTGAGAGCTTCGTAGCAATATCCATTTCAAATTTTTCCGACACTGTTTTTCAGTGTATCCCACTAGATTTCACAGTATTTTTTGGAACTTTAAATGAGCTTAGAAATTTCCGTAAAAATTATATACTAACCCCCGTGTTGAGGACTTCGTGTAGGTATCTTCAATTCTTGAAAATTCAACAGTTGCTCAAGTTTGCAATTTCTAGCCGGGCAAACAAGTTACCGAAAAAGTCTCTGAATTGGGTTGAGGTTGTAGGCCATTCCATCATTTTCAGACGTCCCGGACGCATCTCCAGGGTTGGAATTGGCATAGGTAAACCCGAACCTTACTTTTTCTTAATTATCTAGTGCTTGAATTCGATTAAAAATCTATAAAATATTCGTAGTAGTTTAGAAAATTATAATTTATTTTGCATTAGCTTAGTAATATTGCTAAGGACCACGGGGTAAAGTTTTAGAATTTTTAGAGCTCATATGGGTAGTTTTTGCAAAAATAGTTAATTATAAGGACTAAACTGTAATTTTTCACATTATGATTGTTGATTGTTTGGATGGGCCCAGGATGGGCTATGTGATGTGATTGAGTTGTAGATGTGAGATTTGTGGATATAGAAGTGTATTTTAAACCCTTTTGTATGTTGGGTAGGACCTAGGTATAGGGGAGACTCTGTCGGATTTTCGGCATGACATAGGGTGTCTTTGGTCTTTTCCAAGCTTGTATTAAATCAAATATATTAAATAATTGCTATGAAATTATCAGGTGAGTCGGGACAACTTTCCTCCTCTAACCAGCCATCGCAGTTACTTCGGTTATGTCTGTGAGTAAAATATTAATTTTAATTGTAATTTTGATATTATTATATGTTTAAACATGTCCATGCATCACTTATAAATATATATCTATGTAGTTAAAAACTAGGCATGATTTATATTGCATCTTAAATTGATGAAGTGTTATGGGTGTTGGTTGTGATAATTTGGAGCAGTGTGCGTGCATTGGCGTGCGTGTAGTATGGTATTGGATATGGACAGGATGGGTAGACACAGTTTGAGAGACACTCGCTGGGACCCGGTCCTTTATGGATAAGTCAGGATAGACACAGCTTAAGAGACACTCGCTGGGACCCCGCATTTGGTTTATTAAGCGAAAGTCCGGCTTGAGGGACACTAGCTGGTAGAGTTTGGATTAAGAGGGTTGTATAGGGGATCAGCTCCCATATATGTATTGCTTGACAGTGTTTGGTGTGTAAGTGCTCCCAATTTAGCTTTTTGCTGTTATGATATGAGTTGTATGAAAATTATGACGATATTGTATTTCACTCTACAGAGTGCATTAGCTTTGGATAGCTATAAAGATTATGGTTAAAATTGGTATTTTACTCTCTGAGTCGAATGCTCACTCCTGTTCATCTATTTTTTCAGGCTATAAGAGAATTATTTGTTGTGGCTAACATGCTCTTTTTCTTCGCAGGTCCATTAATAGTATTTAATGTATTTTGTACAATTGAGTTAAAGTTTAGACTCCACATGTGTTAGAAGTATTTATTTTTATTTTGGGCCTGTATTATAAAAGTTATGTTGGACCTGTAAAATTATTAATTGCATGCATGACTTGATGGGATGAGGAAGCTGAGCTCCCATTGTACTTTATGATATTATGAGTATGTGGAGGGTGAGCTGAGCTTCTCAATTTATTATATATTGTGTTTATATGTCGGGCGAGTCAAAAACTCTCCGTTGAAAGGTCCATTTTATGGTCGGACTCTGTCCGGTTGAATTCTTGAAATTGAGCCCAAATGGGCCTTATGATTGGGTTGAGGAATAGTTAGGCTTACCCAGGTCCTAGTGTCGGTCTGGCCCATAGATTGGGTCGTGACAAATAAATTAAGAAATTTAGCCTCAAAATTAATAAATTGAACTTCTTAATTTATATTTAAATTAAGAAATCAATAAATTTAACTTATAAAATTTAATTTTTGGGTTAAATTGAAATTAAATTTAAAATTTTAAATTAATTTAAATAAAAAATTAAAAATAAACTGAATTAAAATTTTCCAATAAGTACGATGGCTAAATTGAAAATTTGCCTTATTTATTTATTTCTTTGGAGAACAAATATTGGCACCATTCTCGGTCATCTTAGGAACATAGGCATGGCGAGATTGAAATGGGGGCGAGGGCGGTTGCATCACCCACTATTGTCATTGGGAAGAGTGTAATTTGGTGGGTAAAAGTTCGTAGCAGTACTGAAAATGGAAGAGCTGCCTCGAGTGTTACCATTTTGGTTCGTTTGCACACTTGATTGCTAATTATACTTTAAATTTTATTGATTATGCTCTAATTTTTCATTGATGATAATCATTTTATTAAGAATAAGTTTTTCATTTTATGAAAACTAAGAGCACTATCAATAAAATTTAAAATACAATAAGCAATAAGTGGTATTATTTTTAACTTTATTTTATAAGTCATTAATGATATGACTAATTTATATTTAATTATTAATTTTATAAATTTAAGTGCTCAATTAATTATGATTTTAATTTAGATTTTTAATAGATTAATTTCAAGTAATTAATGAATGATTAATTTATACTTAATTATTAATTTTTATAAAATTTAAGTATTCTCGGATGTTGAATGAATTAATCCAAATAATACGAGAGAGTAAATTTGTATTTAACCTATTACCATGTATTTGTCACAAACCACAGCTCACATCCGAGGGCATGCCCCTTGTAAAGTGCTGAAAGTACAATGTGTCTGATGCGTTAGACTAAGGAGATAAAATCTCAGAAAGCATCTCCTCATATATCATCCCAGGCAACAGAAAACGAACACAAAATTTTAATATATCATACATGTTTGTAACACCCCTAATTTTTATATATTATTATTGGGCTTCGTGTAGGTATCATCAATTCGTGGAAATTCGACAGTTGTCCGGATCTGTGAATTTCCGGCCAGACAGACCAGCTACCGGAAAAGTCTCCGAATTGGATCGAGATTTTGGCTACCCCACCATTGTTAGGCATCCCGAGCACGTTCCCGAAGTCGGAATCGGCAAAGGTAAACCCGAACCTTGCTTTTTCGTAATTTTCTAGTGCTTAAATAGGATTAAAAATCCATAAAATATTCGTGGTAGCTTAGAAGATTACGATTCTTTTTGCAATAGCTTAGTAATATTTCTAAGGACCGCGGGGTAGAGTTTTATAATTTTTAGAGCTTATTTGAGCAGTTTTTGCAAAAATGATCAATTATAAGGACTAAATTGAAATTTTACATATTGTGATGGATGATTGATTTGATGGGCTCAGGAGGGGCTGTGTGATGTGATTGAGTTGTGGATATATGGATTGTGGATATAGAAGTGTGTTTTGAGCCCTTTTACAGGTTGGGTAGGTCCTAGGTATAGGGGAGACTCTGCCGGATTTTCGGCATGACTTAGGACGTATTGGGTCTTTTCTTGATTTGTATTGAGTCATTTGTATTAAATGATTGTAATAAAATTGTCAGGTGAGCCGGGACAGCCTTCTTCCTCCGCCCAGCCGCCTCAGTGACCACCGTCAAGTCTGTGAGTAAAATATTAATTTTAATTGTAATTTCGATATTATTATATATTCAGCATGCCCATGCATCACTTATATGCATATATTTATGTAGTTAAACTCTAGGCACGATTTATGATGCATTGATAACTGTTAAAGTGCCATGATGTTGTTGTGGTAATTTGGAGCAGTGTGCGTGTGATGTGGTGTGGACTATGGATAGGACGGGTAGTCACGGCTTGAGTTCTTCGCTGGGACCCGATCCTTCGAGGGGTAGTCACGGCTTGAGTTCTTCGCTGGGACCCTCGATTTGGTTTATTAAGCGAAAGTCCGGCTTGAGTTCTTCGCTGGCACCAGGTTGGATAGGGATCAGCTCCCATATGTTATGATTGATGCTACAGGGTGCGTGAGTGCTCCAAATTACCTTTTTGATGTTATGATGTGAAAATGATGTTGATGTTGCATTTCACTCTACAGGGTGCATTAGTTTTAGATAGTTATAGAGATTATGGTTAAAATTGATATTTTACTCTCTGAGTCGAACGCTCACTGTTCAATATTTTTTCAAAGCACAGGAGGATTTTATTTTTGGTTAACCTGCTTTTCTCCTTCGCAGGTTGTTTATCAATATTTGTGTAATTTTATTTACTCCTAGAATTTTCGCATGTGTTAGAAATATTTATTTGATTATGGTCTGTAATATTATTATCATGTTGGACCTGTAAACGTATAATGATATGTATGTTTGATGGATTGGATGAGGGAGCTGAGCTCCCATTTATTTTTATGAGGATATGAGTATGTGGAGGGTGAGCTGAGCTCCCCAATTGAGTATTTATTATGTTTACAGGTCGGGTGAGTCGAAAACTCCCCGTTGGAAAGTCCATTTTATGGCCGGATTCTGTCCGTTTGGTTTCTTGAAATTGGGCCCAAATGGGCCTTAGAGTTGGGTTAATGAACAGTTAGGCTTACTACGGGCCTCGGGGGCTTTAGGCTGGCCCAGGTCCTAGTGCCGGTCCGGCCCATAGGTTGGGTCGTGACAAATGTGGTATCAGAGCTTAGGCTCCAAATTCGTAGGGAATGTTTATCTAAAGTGTTGGGAAGAGTGTACTAGGAGTCACATGCGGAGTATAGGATTCTGTTTCGTCTTTTTCTGTAATTCTTTGTTTCTAGATTCTACGTTATACCTCGGGAAATATAAGATTACCTCAGTTAGTGTCTTGATTTTCGTGGAGTACATAGAAACATGAAATAGATTTAGCAAACTTATTGAGATCTACCTTGGAAACACGTACTCCAATAAATACTATATTTTCGTCAGTATGGGTTTAAATGGTGTGCCCATTTCTTGCAAGGCACGAGTACATAAAAGTGAGTCTTGAAAGTACAGTTGCCCTAGATAAGGATGAGGATACCATTGCTGGCGGTCATCGATGGATGACCCGCAGAATAAGTTTATGATAATAGAAGATTCAAGAGAGATAAGAGATTAAGAGACCTAGTCTGCCAGGACGTATCGTAGTAACTATACAATATTCTCGATGTCCTGCATGTAGTCGCAGACATGCAGATCGACATGAGATTATTGTGTAGAGTCGCGTACTTCCTGTAGTGCTTATGATGAGGATGTTGCGAGCGTCTGCTTTGGTACAAGAATGCCGCAACGCAGTTCTATATCCGCAAAGGAGTTGGGAACTCTTGGTTAGGGATCTAGAGCTAGAATATCAAAGGTCACGGTTGGGTGGTAACTAGAGTCGATGACCAGTTACCCTAGCATGAGCTAGAGTTACAGTAAGAGTTGCTATCAGACCAGAGGTTTCGGACTAGTTGCAAAGTAAAGGTGACACCTATAGAGTGAGACCATCTAGTCTTCGGTATGAAATTTTGGATGGTTTTTGCTGTATGACAAACATTTTGCTTAGAGCTTAGTGAGAATAGTATACTTTGTGTGTATCAGTATGGAATAAAGTACAACCCTACTACCTAGAGAAGGTCGAAACTATGAATATATGATTTACAGAGCTATGATATGATAAGAGAGACATTAGTTTGACATGGTTTTGGGCAAGGTGGTAAATGTAGTACCTTTGTTGCAGCAAGTTAGGGTATAGTCCTATCTTTTCAGAAGGGATCGAAAGTTATTACTAATAATGGTGACCCACAAAATAGTGCCCCAGATGGGACTGTAGAGTGTGGTAGAGAGTAGTTGGCTCGGGCATCCTGGAGAGGATACAAGTTCCATTATAGGAATCATATATAATCAGATCACGATGGATGTAAATCCTTTGAATTGGATGACGGGTTTGGGTGCCCGGAACCTTAAGTTTTGGCTAATTGAGTAAACATGGATAATAATAATAATAACAAATAAATAAAATTACTACAGAATCAGTTCTCGAGGTGGTAAGGGTATGATGTAAGCTAAAGGATAAGAATAGAGATCATACAATAAAAGTATGACTGTAATTTGCTGAGTTCCTTTCTAATTTCAAATTATTCAAAACAATAGTATAATCTAATTATAATAGTGTTAAGAGTAATAAATTAGCGAAGATAAATCACAGAAGGCCAATGGATAAAGAAAGTGCAGAATGAAAGTTTGGACAATTGATTGCAGATGCAATATAATCTAAATGCTAGTGGAAGTACTAGCTAGAGTGGTCAAAGGACCAAATCTGAGTAGCACAGACATATGATAACGCGATAGAGACTCTGAAAGATATAGTTAGCAAGTACAGCTATTATGTTAGGAAAAAGAATGGAACCAGGGATAGAATAGTCAAGTTCTATTTTGGGTAAGACAAAGGAAATAAATAAAAGGACAACCTAAAGAGCGCATAATAAAAGGAACAAAGTTAAGATATAGGATAGGCTAAGTGTTATTCTTGGCAAGGAGAATGACAAGGATGGAAAACCCAAAATGGGACCACATTAGTGAGAAAAGTGATGGAGGTATGGAATACATTAATAATGAGTAAATGTTAGAAGGTGTGCGATGGTATTGCGGACTACCTAAATAGGTAGAGAAAGAGAAGTTAGTAAGCAGTAAGTTGAATAAAAGTCAGTCTAAGGGATCAAATAGGTATGATGAGAGGAAAAGAATGATAGATAATGACACATAGGTTTTAGGTTAGACTTTTGAGATAGTGAGAAGGTAGTTAGAGGTTCGTTATGAATGTCAGGCAAACATTTTTAGTGTGATCAATGTAATCACTTTGCGGTGAAGCAATAACAACAGAGCAACAATGAGGGGTAGAATAAAAAGTAACAAGTATGGATGGTAATAAATCACTAGAAAGTTTAAGGATCAAATTAATGACCATAGATAAGGGTGGAATTAGTGTTGAAAGAATCTATTAGCGAGAGAAATCTTTCAGGATTCAACAAGGGTTAAGGGCACAATATAAACGATGATAGATATGAATCATAGGTCGAGTATAAGTAAAGTTAATAAATTATAAAATATTATGTCAGGAAGGACGATAGTACAGTAAAGGGTTCATGCAGATGATACCTTATAGGTAGAGCACAATTGTGCTAGGAGATGATGAAATTTGAAGAGAGACTAAGAAACATAGGTTAAACGTTATTATATGGACAATCGGGCGTAGTTGAATATAGAGGATATTTTTCTTTCTTTTCAAGTTTAGCTCGTGTTTTTGATTCCAGAGCGTTATATAAGGAGCAAAGGCTGAGGCAAGGAGACCTAGTTATTTGAGATTTTGATAGGCACCAATTCATATATAATTTCCTGATATGAGAATGACAGTAAGTGCATACCTAGTGTTAAGTATGAAAGGACGATCAGAGTAATGACAGGAGTTAAATTGAGTTAGCTACTAAGGCTTGCGACTGTTTTAAACTATGAGCTAGATGAAGTACTATTTATGGATGAGTTTCAATAGATGAAATTGTTGCTGATGGGTAATTTGAGGTTGAAGTTTAGAAAGCTATGGGCAGTATATATGATTATATTAAGGAGAATGAACACGTGAAGTATCTTGTTTGGAATTAAGGCATGACACATATTTCCTACAGCCGTGTTAGTTCAGATGGAACTTATAGTTTATGGGGCTCATATTCATCCAGGATAAGCAATTTCCTACTAAGGCTGGTAGGGAATGATAATATTCTGATAGTTAAGTTGGAAAAAAAAGGGGATACAAGAAAAATTTTCTATAGGTAATTATAAGTGTTACATAAGGTGAAGAATGTGCTGGTAGGAGTAAATCAAAGGGTTAGAATTCTCTCAGTAATGAAACTAGTAATCAAGATAAGACTAAGAAATAAAAAGAAAGTTAAAGTTGATGATGGGATAGACATCTTTGAAGGAAAAGGTGTAAGGATGAGATAGGACTAAAATTAAGGAATAAGTACAGCAGGTTGAAAAGATACCAACAATACCAAAAATAGGAAAAGGGAAGTGGATAAGATGCAAAGGACAGGAAGAGAGCTCGATAGAGTCAGTTATAATGACGAGGATAAGGAGTGTCTAACCACTGCCCCTGTGTTAACACTACCTATGAGCGGTGAAGGATAAACCGTGTACTGTGACGCCTCCAGAGTTGGCCTAGGGTGTGTTTTGATGCGGAATGAAAAAGTAGTGGCTTATGCTTCAAGGCAGCTGAAGAGGCATGAGCAGAACTATCCCACCCATGATTTGGAAATGGCGGTTGTAGTCTTTGCACTAAAAATCTGGAGACACTACCTGTATGGTGAAGTGTGCGAGATATACACCGACCATAAGAGTTTGAAGTACATCTTCCAACAGAGGGATTTAAACTTGAGACAGAGGAGATGGATGGAGCTTCTGGAAAACTATGATTGCACCATCCAGTACCACCATGGGAAGGCCAATGTAGTAGCAGATGCTTTAAGCAGAAAATCTTCTGGCAGTTTGGCGCACATTTCAGCAGAGAAGAGACTGTTGATTCAGAAATTACATGAGTTGATGGATCAAGGTTTAATCCTAGATCTTTCAGATGAGGGGGTCTTGTTGGCTCATTTTTCAGTGAGGCCAGACTTGCGAGATAGAGTTAGAGTTTCCCAACACAGAGACCAACAATTAATGAAGATCATAGAAAGAGTACAACAGGGTGAAGGTGGTGAGTTTGGATTTGCCAATGATGGCGCCCTAGTGCAAGGTTCTAGGATATGTGTGCCCAATGTGGATAACCTCAGGAATGAAATCATGCGAGAGGCACACTATACACTGTACAGTGTCCACCCAGGTTCCACCAAGATGTACCATGATGTGAGAGATAGCTATTGGTGGAATGGCATGAAGAAAGGCATAGCAGACTTTGTGTCCAAGTGCTTGACTTGTCAGAAGGTGAAGTTTGAACACCAGAGACCGTCAGGGAAGTTGCAAGAGCTCCCTATCCCAGAATGGAAGTGGGAAATGATTTCTATGGATTTTGTGACTGGGTTGCCTGCATCACGCGAGGATATGATTCGATATGGGTAATTGTAGACCGCCTAACCAAATCAGCTCACTTCTTGCCTGTGAAGACTACATATTCTGTGGCACAGTACGCCCGGCTCTACATTCGAGAAATAGTCAGATTGCATGGAGTTCCAGCTTCCATAATATCTGATAGAGGGCCCCAGTTCACTTCTCGGTTTTGGAGAAAGTTGCAGGAGGCACTTGGCACACAGTTGAACTTCAGTACGGCTTTCCACCCTCGCATGCACGGACAATTGAAAGGACAATCCAAACACTGGAAGACATGCTTCGCATGAGTGTCTTGGATTTTGGAGGTCAATGGGATGAGCAGCTAGCTTTGGTGGAGTTTGCCTATAACAACAGTTATCACTCCAGCATAGGGATGGCACCCTATGAGGCACTATATGGGAGAAAGTGTAGGTCTCCTCTGTGTTGGACAGAAATGGGGGAAGCGAAGGTGCAGTACACTTCAGAGATAGTTCCTTTAATCAGGGAACGATTGAAAACAGCTTTCAGTAGGCAGAAGAGTTATGCAGACCCCAGACGGAGGGATATGGAGTTTGCAGTAGGCGACTATGTATTCCTGAAGGTTTCTCCGATGAAGGGAGTCATGAGATTTGGAAAGAAGGGCAAGTTGGCACCTCCGTATATTGGACCTTTTGAGGTTACTGATAGAGTTGGAGCAGTTGCCTACCGGTTGGAGCTACCACCCAACCTTTCTCACGTTCATCCCGTGTTTCACATCTCCATGCTCAGGAAATACATTCCAGATCCTTCTCATGTACTACAACCAGATGTAATAGAGCTAAAAGAGAACTTGACATTTGAGGAGCAACTCAGAGCCATAGTGGACTACCAAGTGAGACAGCTAAGATCAAAACAGATCCCTATGGTTAAGGTTTTGTAGAGGAGCCAGTCAGTGGAAGAGTGCACCTGGGAGTCAGAACGGGACATGCGTAGCAAGTACCCTTATCTGTTCAATGTGTAATCATATACTTTATTCTGCCTTGTGTAAAATTCGAGGACGAATTTTCTGTAAGGGGGGAAGAATGTAACACCCCTAATTTTTATATATTATTATTGGGCTTCGTGTAGGTATCCTCAATTCGCTGAAATTCGGCTTGTCCGGATGCGTGAATTTCCAGATGCACTACCTACCGGAAAAGTCTCCGAATTGGATCGAGATTTTGGCTACCCCACCATTGTTAGGCATCCCGAGCACGTTCCCGAAGTCGGAATCGGCAAAGGTAAACCCGAACCTTGCTTTTTCGTAATTTTCTAGTGCTTAAATAGGATTAAAAATCCATAAAATATTCGTGGTAGCTTAGAAGATTACGATTCTTTTTGCAATAGCTTAGTAATATTTCTAAGGACCGCGGGGTAGAGTTTTATAATTTTTAGAGCTTATTTGAGCAGTTTTTGCAAAAATGATCAATTATAAGGACTAAATTGAAATTTTACATATTGTGATGGATGATTGATTTGATGGGCCGGGAGGGGCTGTGTGATGTGATTGAGTTGTGGATATATGGATTGTGGATATAGAAGTGTGTTTTGAGCCCTTTTACAAAGTTGGGTAGGTCCTAGGTATAGGGAGACTCACTGGGATTTTCGGTATGACTTATGACGTTTTGGGTCTTTTCTTGATTTGTTTTGAGTCATTTGTATTAAATGTTTGTAATAAAATTGTTAGGTGAGCTGATGCCTTTCTTCCTCCGCCCACCGCCTCGGTGACCACCACAAGTCTGTGAGTAAAATATTAATTTTAATTGTAATTTCGATATTATTATATATTCAAGATGCCCATGCATCACTTATATGCATATATTTATGTAGTTAAACTCTAGGCACGATTTATGATGCATTGATAACTGTTAAAGTGCCATGATGTTGTTGTGGTAATTTGGAGCAGTGTGCGTGCGTTGGCGTGCGTGTGATGTGGTGTGGACTATGGATAGGACGGGTAGTCACGGCTTGAGTTCTTCGCTGGGACCCGATCCTTCGAGGGGTAGTCACGGCTTGAGTTCTTCACGGGACCTCGATTTGGTTTATTAAGCGAAAGTCCGCTTGAGTTCTTCGGGCACCGTGTTGGATTTAAGAGAGTCAGATAGGATCAGCTCCCATATGTTATGATTGATGCTACAGGGTGCGTGAGTGCTCCAAATTACCTTTTTGATGTTATGATGTGAAAATGATATTGATGTTGCATTTCACTCTACAGGGTGCATTAGTTTTAGATAGTTATAGAGATTATGGTTAAAATTGATATTTTACTCTGAGTCGAACACTCACTCTGCTCAATATTTTTTCAAAGCTACAGGAGGATTTTATTTTTGGTTAACCTGCTTTTCTCCTTCGCAGGTTGTTTATCAATATTTGTGTAATTTTATTTACTCCTAGAATTTCCGCATGTGTTAGAAGTATTTATTTGATTATGGTCTGTAATATTATTATCATGTTGGACCTGTAAACGTATAATGATATGTATGTTTGATGGATTGGATGAGGGAGCTGAGCTCCCATTTATTTTTATGAGGATATGAGTATGTGGAGGGTGAGCTGAGCTCCCCAATTGAGTATTTATTATGTTTACAGGTCGGGTGAGTCGAAAACTCCCCGTTGGAAAGTCCATTTTATGGCCGGATTCTGTCCGTTTGGTTTCTTGAAATTGGGCCCAAATGGGCCTTAGAGTTGGGTTAATGAACAGTTAGGCTTACTACGGGCCTCGGGGGCTTTAGGCTGGCCCAGGTCCTAGTGCCGGTCCGGCCCATAGGTTGGGTCGTGACAATGTTTGTTGATGATATATATATATATATATATATATATATATATATATATATATATATATAACATCATTACAATAGTTTTATTTATATGATTTATTCATCATATAAACTTGTATTTAATAAAGAAAATATAAATTTAGGGATAATGTTAAAAAAATTCTAAACGTTGAGATTTTTAATAATTTTATTTCAATTTTTTTTAATAAACACCCTAAACTAACAATTTATTCTATCGTCTATTCCACCATTGAATTTAATGGTAAAAATGTTCAAAAGAAATCTAAATTTTATATTTTTTAACAATTATACTCTAAATTATTTTTTTTAACAAATATACTTAAACTTTAAAATTTACTACAATTGAATCTTATTGTCAGTTGTCCCATTAAATGCTAGGTTAACACTTCTAATTTTTAAAATTAAAATTATTAAATATAATTTACAATAAAATTGTAACGCCCTTCCTGGCCCACTAGGCCTAATGGTTTTGTCCCTTAGATTCCTTCTTTGAGGCCCAAAAGTAGGCTATCCAAGTTAGAAGACTTGCCACTTATATAGCTTATTACAGGCCCACCAGCTTTTGCTGGTTCATCCTTGAACTTGAGAGAGGTTAGCTCTGATATCATATGTAATATTATCCGCTTTGGCCCACTGGAACTCATGGTTTTGTCCTTTAGGGTTTCTTTGAGACCCAAAAGTGCACTGTCTAGGTTAGAAGGCTTACTACTTATATAGCCCATCACTTTCCCCTCTCTTTTCAATGTGGGACTCAGTTCATTCCTACCTCCTCCCTTGTACCTCAAGCAATGCCCAACCCTTTACCACACCGTTCTCTACGTGGCAATTGCCATCTCAAAGAGGCTAGTTGTTACAAAAATAAACTATAATTAATGAATTATTAGGTTTTTGAAGCTATCAAGATGAGCGTGATTGAATTGTTGAGATGGAATATTGATGGGGAGTGAGGTTGAGTTTTCATAAGGACATAGTTAAGTTAGGTAGAGGTGAGTGTCACAGATATTGACTTGTTGAGATGATTAAATAGTGAAAATAATATCAATTTTGCTGGAAATTAATTTTCTTTTATAGTAAATTAAGTTTAACTAGTTTCAATTTGGAGATTAAAAGTGGTAACTGGCACATCTGTTAGTATTGAAAGAGCAACTAATGATGAAATTCAATTATAGTGAATTTCAAAATTTTGGATATATTTATTAAAAAAATAATTTGTGATACGATTATTAAAAAATACAAAATTTAGGATTTTTTAAATATTTTTATACTATCGTGCAAAGTTGGTTATCTTTAACATTGAAATAGATAATAAAGTACAATTATTAAAAAGTTTTAATTTAAAAAATTTTATTAAAAAAAAGTTTGAGGTAAAATGATTGAAAACCTAAAAAATTCAAGATTCTTTTAAACATTACCCCCACTTATCAAGTGAAAATATAAAGAAATTTCATGTATTTTACCTGCTTATTTAATTATTTATTTTTAAAAAATAAAAAGTGCACGAGATGACTGTTGAGAATAGATATGATTGAATGAGGGGCTCACTTGATATGCAAAATCAATTTAAGAGTTTTGACCAACTATCTCATTTAACATCAATGTAGAGTACAGACCATAGACGAGACTAGTTGATAGAGAATTTGATTGGTGACCCATACGACTCCCCCTTCACCCTCCCCTTTCTTTCTTTTTCCGATAATTTTGCTTTGCGGGGGCAGACATATAACCACACACCACACCCACTTGTTCATGTAATATATGGAATTAATCAATGGGAATGCCAAACAATGACTTATTTTTTTTTATTTATTTTACTGTTAATTAGCATATAATTGGGATCAAAATCTCTGAATCCCCTCTGGAATCTGCTGGTTGTAATGCACTAATTATGAGCCCACCATTTTGGAAAATTTTACACCATACATTGTCAATATTTAAAAAAAAAAATGTCAATATGTACTCATATAATTTGACTGAAGGGAATTTTAAAGTTGATTTTGCTTATTTGATGAAATATGTCTCTTTTTAGAACCTCATTTTAGATATAGTGTTTCAAGTCTGACACTAAAATATAAAAAAAATTCTACCATTAATTGTTTTTCATTGTATTCTTAATTAAATAATTCAATTTTAATAATAATAATAATATAAGGATCTATTTAGTATCATTATTAGAATTGTTATTAATTTTTTTTAAATATATCAATTAAAAAATTTTAATTAATTTAAAATTAAATTTAATATATTTTAATTATAAAATAATAAAATAATAAAACAGTTCTTTAAGCCGATTAACATCTATTGAAGCATCGATATTACATTTATGGTGAGCCACGTTTGGCGGTTGCCATTTTACTTTAAACATTAATGTAGTACACTAATGAGGAGAAACATTAGATGCTTGAGCTCAGTGCCTTTCTTAAGGGGTACTATCAGGCCTGTTTGGTATTGTTATTAGAATTATTATTGATAAAAATATATTTTTTTAAAATATATTAATTAAAAAATATTAAAAATATTTAAAAATTAAATTTAATAAATTTTAATTTTAAAAATATTAAAACAATAAAATATTTTTTAAAATTATTTTTTTAATAATATTTAAAATATTTTAAAAAAATAATTTTAATTATTCAAACTCAATACCAAACAGGTATAATATTTATAATTCACTTATTGTAAAAAAAAATGAAAATCACTTTGGTCATAAATTTTGGTTAAATGATTTTTGTTAATGTCTTTTTCCTACATTACTTCATTCAAGCTTATAGGCTTTGTATAGGAGTGATTTTGACATGGTACTGCTAAATTCATGTTCACATTAGCACGTGTGAATGTTCTAAAGTCTACTTCACTAATTGGTGACATTTTTTTTTTTTATTAAAGGAATTGGTAACCAATTTTAATTTCTTCACCTACACCAATTTTTCTAATCAACTAAAAGAAAAAAAAATCATAATGCTTGTAATGAGAGCAGGCCACATACTATTCACTTACCTTCTTAAATATGAGAAAACATTAAGCTTTCAGCAATGATTATATTCTCAATTCCAATTTAGATAAAATAATCTTTAGTTTATTTATTTTAAATTTAATATCCTTACATTTTAGTAATTTATTTTCAATTTTTGTAAATGTTCGATTCTTGTAGACAGAGAAAATATTATTGAGAGTATTTTACTCTTTAATGGGCTAACTCAGCACGAATAAGATTAGTTTTGATCTATTGAGTTGGAGTTACTTATGAAATATATATATAAAAAAAAAAGAAATATATTTAACTTATATCTCACCAAGAGCAAACCTAGATTCCTACGTGACTGCATAGATAAAAGTCAAATTCAGTTGGATGATCATTGAAGAAATAAAAGATATTGTTTAATTTCCAATTTATCAATTATGAAAGGAATCTTCTTTTCTAATTTGGACATGTGATGACATCACCATCTTAGAAAGCTAGCCATCTACCTTATCCACGGAGTTCAAAAGAACTTTCATGGACAAATGTTTCTTGTTCTCTCTAGTACTTCGATGATTCTGGTACAAAATTTCACTAGTTGGGTGGCCTATTTTCCTTGATTAAGGGCTACCTAATTTTCTTTCTTTCCTTCTTTTCTTTTCTTTTTTTTTTTATTATTCATTGGACTCTGTTTGAACTAGAGACTAATAGTCTCAAGACTATCCTGAGTAAACATTGAGCTAAAGTTCATGGGAAAGGCCTTGCTAGTTGGTGCTATTTCTGTCAATGTTATGTGAAGAGTCTCGTATGTTGAAACTTTTGGACAACCACAAGTGTGGGTTCCAGCGTTGCATAAGCCTGGACATAGCTTGAGTATAAGCACAAGAAAACCAAGCTTGGCGAAAACATCAAACACTTGGCAAACCATTTGAATTGCGTCCAATTCATACAACAGAAAATAGTAGAACTGGGCCAACTGGCCTCCGCTTACACCATCCCTGCAAGTACTAGAGATGGCATTTATAAGAAATTAGATTAATGAACTTTCTAGACTTTCTAAGTCCTTGATTTGAATAATCAACTTTTTGATCTAATGCTACCAGTGATCTTTTTGGTCTTGATCAAGATGACACGTAGACCTACAATGAGAAAAAAGAATGAGGTGGATGGCCTTCTGGTGGGCCGCTCTAATGCTCAAGTCAGTGATCTTAATCCTTCAGAGAGAGATTAAAGAATTCTTTTATAACAGAGAGTAATAGAGATAAGAAACGTACCTGAGTCTCATATTTTGGCTGGTATTTATAGACTTTTTAAGCAAATAGTAGTTATTTTGTTTAAGACGGTTATTTTAGTTAGATATTATTAGATCCCCGTGATATTCGCTTTTACTGGATTATATACGGGATTATCGCTCGGTCCGTGAGATCCTAACTGTATCAGGTAAAGTGGTTGCTCAGTAAGGGTTTTGTTCGCCATTTTGGGCAAACAAAACTATTGTTCGGTTCTTTTTTCTTGCTCGGGTCATTAAGTCTATGTTTAGGCTTGCCACTTTGGAAGTATTTCTTACTTTGACTGTCCATGTTAAAAGTATTTCTTTTGATTTCTTAACTTTATCACGAGATAGTGGTATCATGACCCAACTAAATGAAGAAAAATGTTATCCTTCCAGTACCTGAAAAATATTATCCTCAATAGCTTTTGCCCAATGGCCTTCTTAAATGAAAGTAGGAGCTTCCTGAATAGCACTACTTTAGTAAATTTCATACTGCCAATGCTAAGTTTTATCATAATTTTAATACAGAACAAGCTTCAACTTTAACATATGCTTTTAGAGAACTTCAGGACTAATTCATCTCCTTTTAAGTGACACATTTGCGGAGTGTTGTTCGTTAATCTTGAAGACATGTTTGGTAAGGCAGCACTGAGAAATCAACCAGAGATCAGTTTCACAAATTCGTTTTAAATCAACTGAAATGCAGAGCATCCACTTATTGTAAGAATAAATGTTTCTCATCAATTCTCTCAATTCCAGAAAGATGTACAATTTAACTAGTATCTCAACCCATAGACCCAGGACCACACTTTTGCATAGGAATCTCGCTCGTATCTATTTTTTGAATTGTCTGCAGTTCTGAATATAGAGTCAGCACCCACGTGAAGAACAGATAGAATAGGACACCATAACAATGTAAATCTCATGTTTCCCTCTGTACATGATGTAATATTTTCACATAATGTTTTTTAATCAAGAAAGTGTCAAACAGTTAGAGGATTGATGATTGCGGACCTGTAAAATGTCCAATTCTTGATCATGGGGTCTTTGACACGAAACTTTAAGCAAAGTAGTAATTTGCTTCCTGATATAGCTTGCTCTGAAATCTGAAACAAGCAGATCAGAAGCCTGCTAGTCCGACCTGAGTCTAGAGATCTGAATCCTAGGTCGCCCAATCCAAGACAAGCTTTGGCGAGGCACGGTTGCCCGCAAAGAGCTCTTGCTCGGACTCGGCACTGGCTTGAACGACTCAGACCGGGAGAGATGCAATGACCCAGAAAGAGAGATCCACGACTGAAATCAAGAAGCCGTACCCTCAATGAGCACAGGATGCTCGGAATTGATTGCCAATTACGACAAATAACGCCAACAGCTATAAGGAGACATTATAAAAAGGTAATGGTAGCAAGACAAGATATGTTTTCACTATTTTCATCATCAATCTCTATTTATTATCTTCAATCACAAATCTCAATCAAACTTTAACTTAAGTGTTGAAGTAGGCAGCCACTATTTTCTTGTGTGCAGGCAATAGGCTATCCAACAGGCTACCGAGAATCACCGGCAACATCGCCTCTCGTTGAGCCCTTTTCCATGTAATTAAATAAAATGTAATAAAATTATTTAAAAATAATTTTAAATAATTTAAGTTTTTAATTAAAAAATGCTTAAAAATAATTTAATTTATGAAAATTAGTAAAAAATTATATAATTAAATATTTTAGTTGTTAAAATGATAATAATGTTGATATTTTTAAAAAATTATTATGATAATATAGTTTTTTACTTAGTGAAAGAGTAATTTTAAAACTTACTTATGATTTTTAACTTATTTTAAGTAATTTTTTTAATTTATAAGGTAAATCAAATATTAATTTACTTACTATAGATTTGATTGACTTATAAGCTAAACTAAACACTCTCTATATCCAGCTTCAGTAGACATGTAATTATTAATTTATTATACAACATATTAAAAATATAATTATTTTTTAAGTATATATAGAAATGAACATTTTAATCATCATATATATAATGTTTTATATTTATTTATTACTTATTATAATTTTAAATAATCTATTAATATAAAAAATTATTTTAAAGACACAAATTTTATAATTAATAAATTTTTAGAAGGATAATATGGTCTAAATAAAAAAATAAATAAAATCAGCTGATGAAAAACGACTCTAAATGTCACGACCCAACTTATGGGCCGGACCGGCACTAAGACCTGGGCCAGCCTAAAGCCCCCGAGACCCGTAGTAAGCCTAACTATTCCTCAACCCAACTCTAAGACCCATTTGTGTCCAATTTCAAGAATTCAACCAGACAAAGTCTGACCATAAAATGGACCATTCAACGGAGAGTTTTTGACTCGCCCGACCTGTAAATACAATATATAATAAATTGGGGAGCTCAGCTCACGTTCCACATAATTAAAATGTCATAACTCAAATATTAGCTCAGCTCCCTCATCCAATCCCATCATGCATACAGTTAATAATTTTACAGGTCTAACATAACTTTAATAATACAAACCCAAAATAAAAATAACTGCTTCTAACACATACGGAGTCTAAAATTTAACTCAATTTTACAAAATACATTAAATACTATTAATGGACCTACGAAGACGAAGAGCAGGTTAGCCACAATAAATAATCCTCTTGTAGCCTGGAAAAATAGATGAACAGGAGTGAGCGTTCAACTCAGAGAGTAAAATGCCAATTTTAATCATAATCTCTATAACTATCTAAAGCTAATGCACCATGTGGAGTGAAATGCAACATCATCATAATTTTCATATCATAACAGCAAAAAGGAAATTTGGAGCACTCACACACCCAACACTGTCAAGCAATACATATATGAGACTGTTACACTCATTTCATGTAGGCATTTTAGGGTAGTTATGCATTCATTTTGCCCTTATATTTTAGTATATTTTATGTTTTTAGCTTTATTTTAGCTTATTTGTTAACTTTAGATACTTTATATTTAATTTTTGTAATTTTGTTGTTTTTGATAGGATTTTGTGGCAAATTGAAGATCAATGAGTGCATTAGGAAGTGATTTGAAGAAATTGGGAATTCTTTAAGCATGGAGGAAAGTTGAAGAAATTAAACTTTGAAAGAGCAAGCTAGCCGAAATTTGCTTAAGACTTTGCTTATAATGTTGCTTAGAGTATGTCATATAAGCTTAACCTTAGGCCTGTTCAAGCTGAAAGTCAAGCGCGGCTTAAATCCTACATATTCAAGCTATTACTCCACAACCTATCGAGAATTGCTTAAGATCCTGCTTAGGGTAAAGTGGCAGTGCTTAAGGTGCAGCACAGATCAAGCTGGAAATCATGCATGAGCAGAAAGAAAACCCATTTTATTCCAGTATGCCAAAATTTCTTTGAGGTCCGCAACCTTAAGCGCGACAGTCGCGACAGTGAAATTTGCTAAGAAGTCGCTAGAGTTAAGCCATACCTAAGCGGTAACGTGAATAATGCTACTGACTTGGATAATTTTACACCTCATTTCCTATCCACTCCTTGGCTCTTATTACTTTTAGGGCAACTTCTTGGGACGATATAAATTCATCATTTCCTAGTTTTTGCTACAAGAGAAAAGGAAGGGAGAAACAAAAAGGAAAGAAAATATAAGAGAGAGAGGAGGAGACGCTATTTTCTGGGGAGGAGCTACTGCAACTATTTTTGAAGCTCCAGAAACCAGAGTTTTGGGTTCTTCTACTTGGGTTTTTCTATTTTAGTCCTCTTATCATGTTTTTCTTTACTTTTCCATCAATCTTTCTTGTAAATACCATCATAAGTGTGTAAACTCTTTAGATTTCAGAGTTGGGAAATATGTTTTAGATTAATTTGTGGATTTGGACTGGGTATTTCCTTATTTTACATAAATACGAGTTTTGATTCCTCCTTATGTGCTTGATTTACTTACCTAATGTTGGTACCTATTGGGTATTGTGTTAATCTTTGATTGAAGGATCGAAAGGTGAAAGTCATTGATAGGTAATCAAGGATTGGAACTTAAAATCACCTAGATTTAGAAATAAACTAGGATTTTAAGAGGAATTAATGATTGGTTACAAAACTTAATGGGTTTTAGAGTAATCAAATAACATATGAAAGTAGGTTTGGTTATTTTCGAACACACTTTGGTTTGCTTGAAAAAGATATCAAAGGAATTTAGAATTAATCACCTTCAAACTCTATTTTTCCCTAAAAATTGGAATGCCCAAGAAAAATTCAAATTAATTTATGCATAAACCCCCAACTCTGGAATCACTTTTAACATTATTAGACTTTGGTTTGAATTACCCATTGTTAATTTAGTTTATTTGCAAACTAGATCTAGAATTTATTTGTTTGCTCTTTACCCATTTCAATTAGATTAATCAATTTACCTTGCTCATTTACATTTACCATTTATTCATTAATCATTAGCCCAAATAATCGCTTCATTCATAGTTTGGTACTCAAACAGAAAATCCTCGTGGGAATGATACTTGATTCATCACTTTATTACTTGAGACGACCCGTATACTTGCAGATTCGCCCCATCAAGTTTTTAGCGCCGTTGCCGGGGATTTGATTTTTGTTTGATATTGAACAATTGTTTGTTTGGTTAATTTGGGCATTTTATTTTATTTTCTTTTTACCATTTTACTTTGAGAATTTGTTTATTTTATTTTTCAGGTACTTTATTTTATGAGAAGAACAAAAAGTGAAGAAATCAATTTATTCTTTGATCCAGAAATAGAAAAGACAGCAAAAGCTTTAAGAGCAGAATCTAAAAGGAGAAAAGCTGAAATTAAAGCTCAACAACAACAAGAAAGAGCACAAGAGCAAGAGCAATTACAAGAAGAAATGGCGAACAATAATAACAACTGCTTTGTGAAGGATTATGCCTATCCTAACATTGGAGATTTCAAGCCAAGTATCACAAGACCAAGAGTAGAAGCTAATAATTTTGAACTGAAGCCTGCACTCTGTCAGATGGTACAACAATCACAATTTGGAGGAAATCCAAGTGAAAGTCCACATGTGCATCTAGCACACTTTCTTGAGATCAGTGATATGTTGAAGATAAATGGAGTTTCTGATGATGCAATTCGACTCAGATTATTTCCTTTTTCTTTGAAGGACCGAGCTAGAGAGTGGTTACATTCTTTGCCACCGAGTTCTATCACAACATGGGATGAACTTTCTCAAGCATTTTTAGCTCAATATTTTCCACCAAGCAAGAAAGCTAAGCTAAGAAATGAGCTGACTTCTTTCAAACCTAGAGATGATGAGAGCTTGTATGAAGCATGGGAAAGGTACAAGGATTTGCAAAGGAGATGTCCACATCATGGGATTCCTAAGTGGATGCTTGTTCAACACTTTTACAATGGAGTTTCACCAGCTATTAGAAGTACAATTGATGCATCTTCCGGAGGTGATCTTATGGAGAAATCTAAAGATGAAGCTTTTTCTGCTCTTGATAAAATTGCTTATAACAACTACCAATGGAGTTGTGAGAGGAATGAGATTAAGAAACCAGCTGGTATATTTGAGCTTGATGCCATGAATATGATTAATGCTAAGTTTGATGCTTTAACAAGGAAAATGGACAAGCTAAGCATGAAAGTAGATTCTTCAGCTGGAGGTTCTAGTAATTCAGCAGAAGTTGGAGCTGCAAATGTCAATTGTGCAGCTGATTTTTCTGCACTTAATTAAGATTTTTCAAGTGAGCAAGTGGATTATGTGGGGAATTACAATCAAAGACCAGGTGGTAACTCATTTTTTGCAACTTATGATCTAGCATGGAGAAACCACCCCAATTTCTCTTGGGGAGGTAGACAAGGACAATATCAGAATTTTCAGCAACCTTCTGGGTATCAACAATATCAGAATTTTCAGTAGAATAGAGGTCCTCCTCCTGGAATTCCTAAACCTCAAAATGCACCTGCTCCACCTCTACCACAACAAGCACAACTAGACAAGACAGCTAGATTAGAAGCTATGATTGAGACTCTACTTGTGAGCCATCAAACTCAATAAGATATGATTTCTCAATTAGCATCTAAAGTAGATCAAATGGCAACACACAACAAGATGTTAGAGAATCAAATAGCTCAACAAGCTAGCTCTTCAAATAACAAAGCATTTGAGAAGCTCCCTAGCTAGCCAGAAAATTGAAGGGAGTATTGCAAGGCTATTACATTGAGAAGTGGAAAAATATTGGAGAATGGAGATAAAAAGATTGAAGAGAAAATTGAAGAAGAGAAAAACAGAGAAGGAGGAACAAATTGAAGTTGAAGTTAGAATTGAAGCTGAGAAAGAAAATTCAGTGGAAGAAAAATGAAGTAAGGAGAGAGAGAGCAAAGAGGAAGAACCTAAATATGTAGCACCTAAAGCCTACATGCCACCTTTACCATTCCCACAAAGGTTTCAGAAAGCGAAATTGGATAAACAATTTGGAAAGTTTTTGGAAGTATTGAAGTCTTTGCATGTGACTATTCCTTTCACTGATGCCTTAGCACAAATGCCTTCATATGCTAAATTTTTGAAGGAGATTTTATCTAACAAGAAGAAATTAGAGGAATTTAAGACCGTAGCTCTCACAGAAGAAAGCAGTGCTATTTGGCAAAATAAGCTTCCACCCAAACTGAAAGATCCTGGAAGTTTTTCCATACCATGTCACATTGGGGATATCAGTATAGATAAGGCTTTATGTGATCTTGGAGCCAGTGTTAGTCTAATGCCATTGTCTTTCTATGAGAAAGTGAAAATTGGAGAAATGAAGCCTACTACCATTTTATTACAGTTAGCAGATAGGTCTATTAAATTTCCAATTGGGGTAATTGAGAATGTTCCTCTAAAAGTTGGAAAATTTTTCATACCAGTGGATTTTGTGGTATTGGAGATGGAGGAGGATGTACACATTCCTATTATTCTTGGTAGACCTTTCCTTGCTACTGCTGGAGCTGTGATTGATGTAAAAAATGGAAGGCTTACATTAGAAGTTGGGGAAGAAAAAGTTGAATTTAATTTTTTTCAAGCAATGAAAAAGAAAGATGATTCAAATTCATGGTTGAGAATTGATGTGATAGATGAAGAGGTCAGAGAAGTGCTCAAAAAGCAACATCCTGAAGATCCCTTAGAAGCTTGTTTGGTTTTTAACATCAAAAAAGGGGATGAGATTGAAGAAGCTGCAGAATATGCTACAATCTTGGAAGGAAATCCACCTTTGCTTATGGCTGATACTGAGAAGATTGGGGATTTGAAGCAAGATACGACTTCATCATCAAAGCTTGAAAAAAGTGAAGCACCGAAGGTAGAGTTGAAACCTCTTCCAACAAATCTCAGGTATGCTTTTCTAGGTCAAAATTCTACATATCTTGTAATTGTTAGTGCTAAACTGAATGATTGTGAAGTTGAAAAATTATTAAGAGTTCTTAGAAAGCATAGAAGGATAATCGGTTATACTATTGGTGATATTAAAGGAATACATCCTTCTGTGTGCATGCATAGAATTTTGTTGGAAAATAATCATAAAGCCTCTCGAGAGTCACAGAGGAGATTGAATCCAAATATGAAAGAGGTTGTGAAAAAGGAAATCTTGAAATTGCTTGATGCAGGTATCATTTACCCTATTTCTGATAGTAATTGGGTAAGTCCAGTTCATGTTGTACCCAAAAAAGGGGGTATCACAGTAGTGAAAAATGAAAATGATGAACTAATACCTACAAGGACTATAACTGGATGGAGAATGTGTATAGACTATAGGAAGTTGAATAATGCAACTAGAAAGGACCATTTTCCATTACCATTTATAGATCAGATGCTTGAGAGACTAGCTCATCATTTTTATTTTTGCTATTTGGATGGCTATTCAGGGTTCTTTCAGATCCCTATTCACCCAGAAGATCAGGATAAAACTACCTTTACATGTCCTTATGGTACCTTTGCATATCGAAGGATGCCATTTGGACTATGTAATGCCCCTGCTACATTTTAAAGATGTATGATGTCCATATTTTCTGACATGATTGAGGGTATTATGGAAGTGTTCATGGATGATTTTTCTGTGTATGGTAAATCTTTCGATGAATGCTTATCTAACTTGTCTAAGGTTTTGCAAAGATGTGAAGAGTTCAATTTAGTTTTGAATTGGGAAAAGTGCCATTTTATGGTACAAAAAGGAATTATTTTGGGACATCTTGTGTCAAACAGGGGTATTGAGGTGGATAAAGCAAAGGTAGAAATTATTGAGAAAATTCCACCCCCAACATCCGTGAAGGGAGTGAGGAGTTTCTTGGGGCATGCTGGATTTTACAGGAGATTCATCAAGGATTTCTCTAAGATTTTTAAGCCTCTTACTAATTTATTGAGTAAAGATGTGGAATTTCATTTTGACACTAATTGTATGAACGCTTTTTGCAGGATAAAGGAAGCTTTGATATCTGCTCCTATTATGCAGCCACCCGATTGGTCATTACCTTTTGAGTTAATGTGCGATGCTAGCGATTATGCCATTGGGGCTGTTTTGGGACAAAGGAGAGATAAGAAGGTGTATGCAATATACTATGCAATTAGAACCTTAGATGATGCTCAAATAAATTACTCTACTATAGAGAAAGAGTTTTTGGCAGTGGTATTCGCAGTAGATAAATTCAGGTCCTATCTTGTGGGGTCTAAGGTAATAGTATACACAGATCATGCAGCTATCAAATATCTCCTTCAGAAAAAAGAGGCCAAACCTAGGTTGATAAGGTGGGTGCTACTCCTTCAAGAGTTTGACTTAGAAATTAAAGACAAGAAAGGAGTAAAAAATGTGGTAGCAGATCATCTGTCTAGATTGAGGCAAGAACAAGGAGATAATTTGGGAAAAGAGCCCCCAATAGATGATAATTTTCCTGATGAGCAACTGTTAGTAATCATGAGTGCAAAAACCCCTTGGTATGCAGATTTCGTGAACTCTCTGGTGTGTGGAATCCTTCCACCTGACCTAACATGGCAGCAAAAGAAGAAATTTCTTTTTGATGTGAAGGATTACGATTGGGAAGAGCCATTTTTGTTCAAGAGATGTGGAGATGGATTGATTAAAAGATATTTAGCTGATGAGGAGATAGGGAATGTTATTAAAGATTGCCATTCTTCACTTTATGGGGGTCATATGAGTGTGACAAAGACTGCAGAAAAAGTTCTTCAAGCAGGGTTCTTTTGGCCACATATGTTTAAAGATGTGAGAAAGTTTGTAAATGCATGTGATAGGTGTCAAAGGATGGGTAATATCTCGAAGAGAGATGAAATACCCCTCCAAAATATATTGGAAGTGGAATTATTTGATGTGTGGGGCATTGATTTCATGGGACCTTTTCCATCATCCTTTGGACACAAATACATTTTAGTTGGAGTAGATTATGTGAGCAAATGGGTTGAAGCTATACCATCTCCAACTAATGATGTTAGAGTTATGATTAAATTCCTTAAAAAGTTCATTTTTACAAGATTTGGAACTCCACGTGCCATTGTAAGTGATGGAGGTTTTCATTTTTGCAACCATCAATTTGAGAGATTATTACAAAAATATGGAGTAAAGCATAAGGTTGCAACACCCTACCATCCACAAACTAGTGGTCAAGTGGAGATCTCAAATAGAGAGTTGAAAATAATTCTTGAGAAAACAGTGAATAGTTCAAGGAAAGATTGGTCACTAAAGTTAGATGATGCTCTTTGGGCCTATAGAACAGCTTTTAAAACTCCTATTGGCACCACCCCATTTAGATTGGTTTATGGGAAAGCTTGTCATTTACCTTTGGAGTTGGAGCATAGAGCATATTGGGCCATAAGGACACTGAATTTTGATTTAAAAACTGCAGGAGAAAAAAGAATGTTGCGACTAAATGAACTTGAGGAACTTAGATTGAATGCTTATGAAAATGCCAAGCTTTACAAGGAAAGAACTAAGAGATGGCATGATAAGCATATTAGGAGGAAAGAATTTTAGGAAGGTAATGTTGTTCTCTTATATAATTCTAGGTTAAGGTTATTTCCCAGAAAATTAAAGTCAAAATGGTCAGGGCCTTACACTGTTATAAAGGTATGCCCCTATGGAGCTGTTGAGATAGGGAATGAAACCTCAGGGACTTTCAAAGTTAATGGGCAGAGATTAAAGCATTATATTGTTAGAGAATCCACACAAAAGGTTGTAGAGGTTTCATGGCTTGGTTCCCCAATTGGGGATATTTAGGTGATTTGGAGTGGAAGGTCAAGCTTAAGACCTTAAACAAGCGCTCCTTGGGAGGCAACCCAAGCATATCCTTTTATAGTTTATTAATCTTCTATTTCAGTTCATTTTCAGCTTTTACCCTCATTAAACTCAAAAGTGACATTTGTTTATCTTTTATAGGTCATTCATGAAGATTGGGCAAATTAACACATGTAGCAAAAAGAAAGAATTGAAAGGGAGCAAATATAAGCAAAATTCTGCACTTTATCCAGTATCTGTGAATAGTAACACCTTTAAACTTGTGCTAAATTGCTGATATTGTAATCTACTTGATAACACATGTTTAATTTTGTGTCTTGTGTAAATTTTGTGAAATGCAACTTAAATGAGGATCAATTTTGATATTTAGGACTGATGTGAGCTTTATTAAATTGCAAAAATAGTGTTTGTTAAGTTTTACCTTTTAGTGTATATATAGTTTTTGTAGTCTATTAGAATTTGCATGTTTTTGTTTGAATTGCTGCTAGTTTTTGTAGTCTGCTAATTTTTGTTACTATTCACGCTACTGTTCATGCTGCTTAAGAAGTCAATTTCTATGTCTTTTCTGCAATTTTTGAATGTCTAGAACTTGTCTCAAATGCTGCTGAAAATGTGCATTGGGTATAAGCTTGGAAATCAAACCATTTCGTTGGGTTTGCAGAAAGGTAATTACAATCCATGCTTAATTTAAGTTGTTTGCCTTTCAAATCCCTTCGTGGTTATGTTATGTTTGATGAGTTCTAAGAGATGATGAGCTTAAATTCCTCAATTTTATGGTATTTGTGTGTATTTGGTAATTGCTGAGGTCATGATAGCATTCCATATCATTTGGACTGTTTTTCATAAATAAAACCACAAATTTTTTCAAAACATGCCAAAACTTGCTGATAATGTTGCTTACTAAGTTGCACCCTATGCAAATTCTGCTAAACCCTAAGCAAAATTCTGCTTAACCCCAGGCATAACCCAAATTACCAGATGTCTGCCCTACATTTTAAAATGCCCCAAAATTTCCACCATTTTTTTATGAAGCCCTCGCCCTCACTCCCGATAAACCAAAGCACTATTCCCCCCCCCCCCCTCCACCATTTTTTCCGGCATTTCTAGGGAAGCTGAAGAGTTTATTTCTCTTCATTAAATGGTGAGAACCAAGATGTGGTCCACCCACAAACCCAGAAAATCCAAGTGCCCTGTCAAATCGAAAATGGCTACTCCATCCTCATTTTCTGCGAACCCTAACCCCAGTCCCAGTCCACCACTACCTCAATCGCCACCACCGCAAACACCACCACTACCTCAATCGCCACCACCGCAAACACCACCACTACCCCAAAACCAAACACCAACCCTCATTCTACCGACCCCCCTCTCGCCACAAAATGAAACACCTATTTTCGAAACTCAGTTTTAAGAACCAATATCTGAACCCGCGCCAACTCAAACCAAATTTAAAGGTAAAACCAAAATGGCTGCGGGTAGACCCAAGAAAGCCACTATCGAAAAAAGAAAAGGAAACCCCTCTGTTCCTTTGGACTTAAACTCTCCACCTCAACTTCCCTCTGAACCAGTCAGTAAAAGAACTAGGTCCCCATCGCAAATTTCATCACCAGCGGTTCAAATCCCTGTATCTCAGTCACCCTTAAACTCTCCTAGCTTGCCATCGCTCCAAAGAAGACTGCAAATCATCTGCCAATGATATAGAGGAGGTACTTTCTCCATTACCTTGGGCTTTTAAAGATATGGATATGAAAAATGCTTATGAGAGTTTAGCTTCTAAGCCTATTTTGGCAAACAAATATATGGATGAGCAGATTTTAAAAGAGTTAGGCATTTATGACTTTGTATTTGCTTACTTAGATGCTGTCAACTGGACTAAGTTTGCTAGGATTAGGGAACTAGTGTACAAGGATTTGACCTTGGAATTTTTGAGTTCCTTAAGGCTGAATTTCAAACCAACAGTACCTGAGCATAAGGATGTGATCTATTTTCGATGTGCTGGCATTGATAGGGAGTTAGACATGGATTCTATGAATGAAATTTTTGGTTTTCAGGGTTCGGGCTATAAAAGTATTGAGTGGCAACAAACCATTTATGACCCTGTTCAGTTCTGGAAAGAAATTGCACCTTATGGGGGTTATTACAGACAGAGGACAGCAAAAGCCTCTAGGATAGTCGATCATGTGTTGAAATACCTCCATAGATTTATTTCTTACACTGTTTTAGGAAGGGGACACAGTAACAGCATTGTGGGTGCTGGAGACTTATTTTTCTTGTGGTGCATCAAGGAGAGAAAACAAGTTAGCACAGCCCATTTTCTAGCTACTCATTGGCACCAAACTGTCACAAAGCATACCAAAGGTAGCATAGTTTTTGGAGGCTCTATAACTGCCATAGCCAATTCATTTAGCTTTGATGCTAGTCTATATAAGCTACTGCCAGTGTCTGATGAATCATTTATAGACAGCACAATGTTGCTACACATGGATCTTTGTGAGAAAGTAGGACATACTTATGTTTTGTTACAGCAGCATGCTGATGCCAGTGGTACTGCAGAACCTGGAGCAGACCCTAATGCAGCAACAAAGCCTTGACAGCAGAGCTTGAACAGTAGCAATAGTTTAGTACTAGTTTTAGTTCTTCAATTCAGTTTTAGTTTCTGTTTTAGGTTTATTTTGTAATCTGTTTATTTTAATCTTCAAACTTTAGTAATAGTTGTAATACTTTGGTAATTAGTTTTTATGATTATATTTGCATTCATTTCCTTTAGTTTAGTTTATTTTATTTTATCTTCTAATATGGATATAGTTATTCTATGAATGCTTTTTGGTTTAATTCTTGATTTAACTGTTAGATCTTATTTCATTACACTTTTTCATCTTCTTGCACATTATTTTTATACTTTATCTTTTATTCAGTCCTAATTTTATTGATATTGATGAGTTGCACAATTTCCTTTCAACTGCATATGTTTAACATCATTTTGAGGTAACAACTTACCCTTTTACTATTTATGCTTATGGTATGTTACCAATGCTTATGCCAATGCTTATGCTTTTGCTTACCCTACGCAACAGGTTAAGCAATATCTTAAGCAGTGTAAATTCATACATTTGGGATACTTTTTCACATTTTTCTCTCTTAAGCTTCATTGTTAATATCATTTTAAGCTAATTTTGGAATTCTTGAGCTTATATTGATTTAATCCCCAATTGTATATATTTCATTAATTGATTAGTTCACATAATTTTGCCCATCTTTGCATTCATTTTAGACATTGAGGACAATGTTTCATTTGAGTTTGGGGGTGAGGGCAAAATTTTTGCAAAATTTTTAAAATTTTCTTTAAAATTTTCATTCATTCATTTATTGCATTTCATTCATCCATATATAGATAATCCATATACTTATACATATACCACACACATGTCTATACTCATACACATACATTTGCATATAGTTTTCATATAGATTACACTTAATTTTAATTTGATTTATGCATTCATTTTAGGATCATGCATATCATAAAAATAAATTTTTACCTTATCCTTAGAGGATTGAGAGTTGCTTTAAAGAGCAATTAAGCTTACTTTTAGAAGGGTTTGATGGATTGAAAGTTCTAGATAGGTGCAAAGTTATTAGATCCTTGCCTTAGTTTATATCTTCTTAGCCAAGGGCCACCCAATCAATTGCATTGACTTTGAGTGCCTAGAGAAAACTCTAGGGTGAGAAGTAGCTAATTGATGTCTCACCAATCCTGGAACAATCTTTCTAAACCTTTCAAGGTGAAATCATAGCATACACTTGAAAAAGAAATATTTTAGCCTTAGCCAACCTCACTTTAAAATTTCCCTTTGGAACCAATTTGAGCATACATTTATCTCTCTTATTCCTTTGGAACCCACATCAATGCCTAGCCATAAACCCAAACACTTACCTACCCTCTATGAGAATAATTCTTTGAGTGATAGATACACATAATATATATATATATATATATATATATATATATATATAACAATTAGTTGGGAGAAGTGACTAAAATAAAAAGGCTAGCAAATTCAATTATGGTATGTAAAGTAATTCACCACCCAAGTACACAAAGAAATGAGTTTGGGGGTGAATTGAAAGGGACAATTATAATTCAAAGTCAATGTTATTTATGTAGTCCCTCTAAAAGCTTCAAAATTATATGCTAGCATTGGTGAATAGTTGTAAAGCTCCTTCCCCCATTTGATTAAATATATATATATATATATATATATATATATATTTGTGTGTCTTGATCTTTTAATAATTTGATTATTCTCATATTTTGTTACCTTTATCCTTTCCTTGTTAGCCACATTATTACCCCCTTGGCCCCATTACAACCATTGAAAGTCCTTTTGATCTTTTGATGGTGTTTTGCTACATTAGTGGAGATTAGAATAGGAGAATTGCCTATGGGATTGTGATATCATTAATCCATTCGTTTACTTCCATCATTATTTGAGACACTTTAGTTTATGGATTACCCTATAGTCTATTTAGGCATGATTATTCTTTGTGATTGATTGGTTTGGGCTTGATGATATGGATAATTGACCCAAGGGCTAAGCGGTGATAACTTTGGTGAGGATTAAACTCTTGTACCTTGAAAGTGGGTATATGGTTTGCTGGTGGTTAAAAGTAAGCTTGAGAGTTTGGATAAGTAATTTTCATAAATTTAAGGTAAGGTACCCCAAATTGCATTAATTGTTTTAATTTGCTTGAGGACAAGCAAATGTTTGAGTTTGGGGGAATTTGTTACACTCATTTCATATAGGCATTTTAGGGTAGTTATGCATTCATTTTGCCCTTATATTTTAGTATATTTTATGTTTTTAGCTTTATTTTAGCTTATTTGTTAACTTTAGATACTTTATATTTGATTTTTGTAATTTTATTATTTTTGATAGGATTTTGTGGCAAATCGAAGATCAATGAGTGCATTAGGAAGTGATTTGAAGAAATTGGGAATTCTTTAAGCATGGAGGAAAGTTAAAGAAATCAAGCTTTGAAAGAACAAGCAAGCCGAAATTTGCTTAAGACTTTGCTTATAATGTTGCTTAGGGTATGTCATAGAAGCTTAACCTTAGGCCTGTTCAAGCTGAAAGTCAAGCGCAGCTTAAATCCTACATATTCAAGCTTTTACTCCACAACCTGCCGAGAATTGCTTAAGATCCTACTTAGGATAAAGCAGCAGTGCTTAAGGTGTAGCACAGATCAAGCTGGAAGTCATGCATGAGCAGAAAGAAAACCCATTTTATTCCAGTCTGCTGAGATTTGCTGAGGGTCTGCTTAACCTTAAGGAGACAGTGCGACCAGAAGCTGAAATTTGCTAAGAAGCTGCTTAGGGTTAAGCCGTACCCTAAGTAGACTGCCCAGAACTTGAATAATACTGCTGACTTGGATAATTTTACACCTCATTTCCTATCTACTCCTTGGCTCTTATTTACTTTTAGGGCAACTTCTTAGGACGATATAAATTCATCATTTCCTGGTTTTTGCTACAAGAGAAAAGGAAGGGAGAAACCAAAAGGAAAGAAAATATAAGAGAGAGAGAGGAGGAGACGCCATTTTCTGGGGAGGAGCTGCTGCAACTATTTTTAAAGCTCCAGAAACCAGAGTTTTGGGTTCTTCTATCTGGGTTTTTCTATTTTAGTCCTCTTATCATGTTTTTCTTTAATTTTCCATCAATCTTTCTTGTAAATACCATCATGAGTGAGTAAACTCTTTAGATTTTAGAGTTGGGAAATATGTTTTAGATTAATTTATGGATTTGGACTGGGTATTTCCTTATTTTACGTAAATATGAGTTTTGATTCCTTCCTTGTGTGCTTGATTTACTTACCTAATGTTGGTACCCATTGGGTATTGTGTTAATCTTTGATTGAAGGACCAAAAGGTGAAAGTCATTGATAGGTAATCAAGGATTGGAACTTAAAATCACCTAGATTTAGAAATAAACTAGCATTTTAAGAGAAATTAATGATTGGTTACAAAACTTAATGGGTTTTAGAGTAATCAAATAACATACGAAAGTAGGTTTGGTTATTTTAGAATACACTTTGGTTTGCTTGAAAAAGATATCAAAGGAATTTAGAATTAATCACCTTCAAACTTTATTTTCCCTAAAAATTGGAATGCCCAAGAAAAATTCAAATTAATTTATGCATAAACCCCCAACTCTGGAATCACTTTTAACATAATTAGACTTTGATTTGAATTACCCATTGTTAATTTAGTTTAATTGCAAACTAAATCTAGAATTTATTTGTTTGCTCTTTACCCATTTCAATTAGATTAATTAATTTACCTTGCTCATTTACATTTACCATTTATTCATTAATCATTAGCCCAAATAATCGCTTCATTCATAGTTTGGTACTCAAACAGCAAATCCTCGTGGGAACGATACTTGATTCATCACTTTATTACTTGAGACGACCCGTATACTTGCGGATTCGCCCCATCAGAGAGCTGATCCCCTATACAGCCCTCTTAATCCAACCTTTGCCAGCGAGTGTCTCTCAAGCCGGACTTTCGCTTAATAAACCAAATGAGGGGTCCCAGCGAGTGTCTCTCAAGCTGTGTCTACCTCGAAGGACCAGGTCCTAGCGAGTGTCTCTCAAGCCGTGTCTACCCGTCTTGTCCATATCTAATACTATACCACACGCACGCCACGCACACACACTGCTCCAAATTACCACAAAAAACATCCATGGCACTTCAACAATTATGAATGCAATATAAAACATGCCTAGTGTTTAACTCCATATATACATATTTATAAGTGATGCATGGGCATGCTTGAATATATAATAATATCGAAATTACAATTAAAATTAATATTTTACTCACAAACTTGAATCGAGGTCACTGCACCGGCTGGGGGGAGGAGGAAGGCTGTCTCGGCTCACCTGACAATTTCATTGTAATTATTTAATATATTTGACTCAATACAAGTTTAAAAAAGACCAAAGACACCCTAAGTTGTGCTGAAAATCCGGCAGAATCTCCCCTATACCTATGACCTACCCAACCTGCAAAATGGTTCAAATAACACTTCTAAACTCAACCCATATCTAATCATCATTATATGGCCCCTCCTGGGCCCTCCAAACTAAGCAATAATCACAACATCAGACAACTCAATTATAAGATTTCAAAACTAATATTTTTCAAAAACTATCCGAATAACTTTAAAAATTCTATAAACCTGCCCCGCAGTCCTTAACAATATTATAAGGCTATTGTAATAGGAATCGTAATTTTCTTATCATCCACAAATATTTTATAAATTTTATTTTAACCCAGTACAAGGCCAAAAATTGAGTAATTTACCTATACCAAATCTGACAACTGGAACGCATCCAGAACGATTGAAAATAGTGGGGTAGCCTATAATCTTGACTCGGTTCTGAAATGGTTCCAGCAGCTTATCTGCTTGGCCCGAAATTGCAGATCTGGGCGACGATCGAATTTCCACGAAATGAAAATACATACGCGAAGTCCACAATACCAGGGTTAGAATATATATATATATATAAAATAATTATTTAAAAATTAGAGATGGTACATTCTTCCCCCCTTATAGAAAATTCATCCTTGAATTTTACACAAGGCAGAACAATGACACATAGCTGCATATCAAACTTATGAGTACTTGCTGCGCATATCCCACTCTAACTTCCAAGTGCATTCCTCTATAGATTAACTCCTCCACAGGACTAACCATAGGGATTTGCCTTGACCAAAGTTGTCTCATCTGATAGTCTACTATAGCTACTAGTTGCTCCTTAAAGATCAAATTCTCATTTAACTCCACTGTGTCTGGTCGCCGCATATGAGAAGGATCGGGAACATACTTTCTAAGCATGAAAATGTGGAATACTGGGTGGACATGAGAAAGGTTTGGTGGCAACTCTAACTTATAGGCAACTGCTCCCACTCTGTCCATGATCTTAAAAGGTCTTATATAACAGAGTGCCAATTTGCCTTTTCTTTTCAAATCTCATAACCCTTTTCATAAGAGAAACCTTCAAGAACACGGTCACCCATTGAAAATTTTACATCTTTCCGTCTTGGATCTGCATGGATGGTTAAAAATTTTTATGTCTATCTGCCCCTGTCGTAGTATGCCAGCTACCATCCTTTTTATGAGTCTAAACCATCACATCTGACTACTTGTTTACCCCTTTTTTTTTTTTTGTCATCTCTAGTACTCATTATAACTCTACTACTCTCGACTTGATATCTGATAACTTTAATCAACTTTGGCGCTTACCTCACTTTTATTATGCCCTAACGTGTCTCTTGATGACTTCAGTCCTCATTCCTTTATTTTAATAATCTCTATTCCTTAAAAATATGACTTATGTTTATTACCCTTTAGTATCCTATGAAATGCTTTCCTGTAGCACCTATCATATACATCTCGTTCGAAACCCTTACTTGTCCTATGATCTCAATGGTCAATACCTATAAATCTTCTCACTCCCATGATACTTCAAATTTTTAATCTCTTTTGTGTCATTGCTAAGGTCCTTAGACCAGCTCCTGTCCATCTTATGTAACTAGTTATGTAGAGCTCCATCCAAATGTCAAGCGTACCCTACACCACTTATCAATATTGGAAAGTGAACCTCTTATAGGACAAATGTATTTGTATTCCCTGACAACCCAGTTAATGCAACTTTATCATTTCCCACTCCATCTCTGGAATGGAAATATCTAGACTTCTTCCTAAAGTTTCTTAGTATGTGGCCTACTTTTGACACATTGGCACTTAGATCGAGGCTCTACTACTCCTTTAATCTATCATCTCATAATAACTTGTTTCAAACATCTCTTAGTGTGTTCCTAGCATACCTATTCCTTCTTATCCTCATCATTATAACTAGTTCTACTGAGCTTTCTTCCTGTCTTTTGGATCTTATCCACTTTCTTTTCCTATTTCATCTATCGTTGATATCTTTTCAACATGCTGTACTTATTCTTTAATCTTAGTCCTATCTCACCCTTACACCTTTTTCTTCAAGGATGTCTATCCCATCATCAACTTTAACTTTCTTTTTTTTTATTTTTTTTATTTTTTTATTTCTTAGTCTTATCTTGATTACTAGATCCATTACTTCGAGAATTCTAACTTTACGATTGACTCCTACCAGCACATTCTTCACATTACGTAATACTTGTAATTAACCATAGAAAATTCTTTTTGTATCCCCTTTCCCAACTTACCTATTAGAATATTATCATTCCCTATCAACCTTAGTAGGAAATTGCTCATCCTGGATGGATAGGAGCCCCAGAAATTATAAGTTCTATATGAACTAACACGGTTGTGGGAAATATGTGCCATGCCTTAATTCTGAACAAGATACTTCACGTGTTCATTCTCCTTAATATAATCATATATACTGCCCATAGCTTTCCAAACTTCAGCCTCAACTTTTCCCATTATCAATAATTTCATTCGCTGTAACTCATTAGCAAATACCACTTCCTCCAGCTTATAGTTCAAAGGGGTTGTAAGCCCTAGTGACTAGCTCGATTTAACTCCTGTCACCTCTCTGATCATTTTTTCATACTTAACATTAGGTACACCATTATTGTGACGCTCCTTACCCGTCTATTGTATAGCCGAGCAAGAAGTGCCACATTCGGTGCTGGAGCACCCTATCTTGTTTTATCATGTCTATTGTAAACTTTTGATGTCATTTAAAATATGTATTCTATGTGTAGAAATTTTTTTTTTATGACTTATTTCTGTGGAGACCCGGACAGAGTCTCCCCTGTTTTATTAGCATCTGGTGGGTTCCACTATCACCTGTTAACATATTCATAGTCATCTCACATATTTCCATATCATATTCTCTTTTATCATATCATTCACAACTATTTATGAGATCTCAAAATGAAGTATCATCTATTGCATTCATATGGAAATTCATAGATAATAAATTACAAGTTTTCATTTCAATGTCAAGTTTAATTTCAAGTCCAAAATGAAATATATCATAAACTAGTAATTACATCATGACTAAACATAATGAACCAAAATACTAGTCTATACATGGGCCCTACCAAAATACGACTGTAGAGGCGACTAGTAAACACTGGCAGATCTGATCGGTGTCTGTGTGAGCACTACTACTGCTGTTACTGCGGCTGCTGGGACTGATCTCTAGTACCTATGCGATGGAAAACCAACGCGCTAAGCATAACACTTAGTGGTGCATAATTTATAATAACAATAATTTAATAATTTAAATAATAATCGTAAATTCATAATTTATGTATCTTTTACATTTTTATTTCACTTTGGGAACAATTTAATTTATCAGGATCTTTTCTGTTTACTTATTGTATATTCAATCTTAATTAATCATTTTTAATGCCCAAGAAACCTATAACAAATTATAAAAGCTAGATGCATGGGTGTATACTGGTTAGACAGCCATATGTCTATCCAAAGATATCGTCTGTCGAGCACGAGGCGGTATCGCACGAGACCCACTGTCAGGCTTGTAAAGCCAGAAATAAAGTAGGCACAATGGCCAGTAAGTAGGCATATAGCCTATAGAATAATCATACCAGATATATATTGTCAATTCGTGATTTTCTCGATAGCTGTATTCCCTGATTGGTATACCAATTTATCCAAACTAAATAAATAAGTCTAGGTATACTATGGGCAATTAAACATTTTTAATTAATTTAGCACTATTCACTGTTACTATTTTCTAGTACTGTTTATTGGTACCATTAATTTCATATTAATAGGAAATCAGTCCCAATTTACATATTCATATCATTTTTAATATTTAATTATCCTTATGAGTATTTTAATTATCCTATATAGCATTTTTCCCATGAACCTTTCTTTAGGTTTATGTTGATGTGTTATCTTTATCTAGGAATTTGACTAGGTTAGGATGTCTATTTAGTCACACTTCCTTCATAATAATTGCTCCTCTATGTTTAAACTTGAATTTCAGTTTTTGAATCACTGAATCTGGGGTTATAGAACTCAAGTTATGGTCAAATACCAAAGAAACAGTATTTTGGACAATTTCTGGGTTGGCAGTTTTAGTGACTAAACTTATGCTAACAATTTGATTTGGTTAAAGGCAAAACTGGGTCAAGTGGTCTTCATGAAAAGTGTAGCCCTATGTCTAAGCTTTCCATTGATGAAATTTTAGGCCATTTGGACCAGTATAGAGAGAGTTATGACCAAATGAACACGTACTATTCATTTGGTCATTTTCTGGGTTGGCAGTTTTAGTGACCCAACTTGTGCTGACAATTTGAATTAGTTAAAGGCAAAACTGGGTCAAGTGGTCCTCATGAAAAGTGTAGCCCTATGTTTAAGCTTTCTACTGATGAAATTTTAGATCATTTGGACCATTATAGAGAGAGTTATGACCAATTGAACACGTACTGTTCATTTAGTCATTTTCTGGGTTGGCAGTTTTAGTGACCCAAATTGTGCTGACAATTTGAATTAGTTAAAGGCAAAACTGGGTTAAGTGGTCCTCATAAAAAGTGTAGCCCTATGTTTTAGTGACCCAAATTGTGCTGACAATTTGAATTAGTTAAAGGCAAAACTGGGTCAAGTGGTCTTCATGAAAAGTGTATCCATATGTCTAAGCTTTCCATTGATGAAATTTTAGGTCATTTGGACCAGTACAAAGAGAGTTATGATCAAATGAACACGTACTATTCATTTGGTCATTTTCTGGGTTGGCAGTTTTAGTGACCCAACTTGTGCTGACAATTTGAATTAGTTAAAGGCAAAACTGGGTCAAGTGGTCTTCATGAAAAGTGTAGCCCTATGTCTAAGCTTTCCATTGATGAAATTTTAGGTCATTTGGACCAGTATAGAGAGAGTTATGACCAAATGAACACGTACTGTTCATTTGGTCATTTTTTGGGTTGGCAATTTAGTGACCCAACTTGTGCTGACAATTTAAATTAGTTAAAGGCAAAACTTGGTCAAGTGGTCTTCATGAAAAGTGTAGCCCTATGTCTAAGCTTTCCATTAATGAAAGTTTAGGTCATTTGGACCAGTATAGAGGGAGTTATGATCAAATGAACAGATTGGTCATTTTCTGGGTTTAGTGCAGAGTAATCCGAATTTGGGCAGTATTTAGGTCAAGTTTTGGACAGAATTTGGGCATGGTTTCTTCATAGAAAATGGGCTATGTTGAGTCTAATTTCACCTCCAATTAGCCTCATATCAATTGGAGTCACACATTTTCAGTTATGGGTCAATAAAACCACTGGACTCATTGAGTCCAAACCTGCAGAAAATTGAACACTACCAATATCTCAATTCCTCCAACTTTTTTACTTCATTTTGTATGCAATACACTTCTATAAGTAACAATCTCAACTCAATAGGTCAATTTCAACATTTTACACAAAGTCCTCAACATTTACACAAACCCTAGTTTTCAAAGTTTCAAATTTACACAAACACCCAAACATTTCAACTCATTACACATTCTCATGGAACCATTTTTCATCACTTAAAAACAATAAACTTCAAGTTCCATGGCTGCCAAAAATTCAAGGGTTCTTTCCTCAAGATTTTCTTTGTGTTTTAATGGTATTTATGCTTAGCTAAACATGCTTTTCATGTTTAATAAAGAGAAGAAGAGGGATTAGTGCACTAATCTTACTTGAGCTTCCCAAACCTCAACTTTCTTGCTTCTTATGGGTATCTATGGCTTTCTTATGGAGTGGGGAGTATTTTTTGTGAAGGGTGCTAAAGGTTTTGATGGGTAGAAGCTTGGGAAATCAAGCTTGGAAGCTTGACAACAATGGAGGAAATGAGGAAAAGAAAGAGAGAAGAAATGGAGGAAGAAGATGGAAGTGGGTGGGAGTTTGTCCTCTAGTGCCTATTTATAATTTTTTTTTTTAAATTTTCCTAAGCTTTTACTTTTTTTTCTTTTCTTTTCCTTTCTTTTCTTTTCTTTTCTCTTCTCATTTTCCTAATCTATTTCATAAATTTTAATTAATGTTAATTATTTTATTCTCTAATTTTTTTTTATTTTGACATTTAGGTCAAAATTCACCTTTGGGGGTGAAATGACCAAAATGCCCTTAGTAGTGCATATTGGGTTATTTTTATTATTTTTGTATCAATTTATAAATTCTCTAAATTTTAATTTTTTTTCTCTACATTTTTCCTATATTTTCTTAACATTTATTTCTTCAATTTATGCCTCCTCACTATAGTTTAGGTGTAGTTCCAGATATTTTAATTGTCTGAACAGACATTAGTCGTCGGAACAGTAAAATGTACGGACTACCTATGGTGAGAGCGTTACAATTCTTCCTCTGTAAATAAAATTTTGTCCTCGAAATTTACACAGTGTAAATAATCGAGGGACTGCTATCTCCTTGTCTTTTCGCATTTTTGTGTTATAATACTTTACTTTTTCTTTAGTCTGTCTTATTAATCCTAGTTCTACAATCCTATCCTTATCTCGATTTACTATTGGAAATACGTAGCTCTACACAATAGTCCCAAGTCGGTACTGTAATCTGCAGCTTAGAGCACAAACATCAAGAGCATTGCATAATCACCACGGTATAATCCCAATAGACTAACTCTTTTTTTTTTTTCCTCAACCAGTTCTGTACTCATCTTCTTTCATCTCATATACAGCCTCCTTCTCATTTCCATCTATTATCTTTGATACGATCCTTTTCGATTGATAATCTACCATAACCTTATGGTTCAAAGGGTTGGTGATAAGCATGTCATCTTCTAACCCATCTCTTGGTATCCTCTTTTTAACAGGAGATACAATGTATATATAGGGGTGAATATAATTAGGGTCTATCAATACGTACTTAAAGGTATTATAATTAGGAAATGTACCTCTGATAATGTCTACCAGATTTGGCTCCTCTCTAGCCATAGTGTACACATGGGGTGCTACTCCAGCCTCGGGCCGTTCTGTAGTCTTAGAAGCCCTCTGTGATGTACCAGCTGTCTCAGGCCTCACAGGTCTTCTACCCCTTTGCACTGTCGGGGCAGACCTCTCAGTCGGTGGTAGTGCAGTGGGAGCACTCCCCTGTGGACAACTTCGTATGAAATGATCCGTAATGATTTGAAACGTCCACCAGTCAACAGTTGACACTCCCCTCTGTGTATCCTACCACAGTGGGTACATTCTAGCACTGAAATTGATTCTCTTGTTACTGTACCCGGGGATGTAACATCCTCATTTTAGTTAGTCCGTACGGTCTACTATTCCGGTGACTAGTGTCGGTCCGGACAGCTAGAATTCGGAAAAATATTTAAACTAAAGTGAGGAACCAAAAATTAACTCAAATAATTAATAAGAAAAAAATTTAGAAAAATTTATAAAATAATTCTTGGGACCCCAGAGAAGGGTCATTGAGGTTCTTATGGCATTAGAATGCAAGAAAATACTTAGAAAATTTTTTCCATCGGTACAGATAATTTTGGCCTGCTAAGCCAAACGGAGGGCATTTTGGTCATTTCGTCTTCAGAGATGATTTTTGGGCCAACTTGTCCAGTTAAATAAATAATTTATATGATATAAAATATGAATAAATATTATTAAAAATTCAATTGAAATTAAGTAAACAAGAAAGGAAAAGAAAATGGGATTTATTACCTCATGCTTATGTAAGCATGAGGTAATTAAAAAGGGATGGCCAATTAAATTAAAGGAAGACATTTATAATACATAAATGGGCAGAAAAAAAAAGACAATTCTAGAGAATTTTCTGCAGCCACTCTTCTTCCCCAAGAAGACGTTTCATGCTCCTCTTTTCCCTTCTCCATTTTTATGCTTACAAAGCTTGAATCCATACCCTTTCTCACCATAAAAACCCTAGTTGTCTTCACAAAAAATTCACCCCACACCTTGAGGAATTGAGATGGAATGGGTTAGGGTTTGGGTATAAAATGGAGACTTTGATCATGTAATGGTTAAAGTGAGTTTTAATGGTCAATTAGTGACCATTTGGATATGGGTAAACAAGAAATGAAGTGGTTTGTGTAGTGAGAATTGAGATTAGTGTGGCTGCCCATGGTGACCTGCAGAATTGAACATGAGTCCAGCAGGTTTGGGCAGCCATAACTTAAATTGTAGAGGTTCAATTAGTGCAAGGCCAATTGGACATGAAACTAGACACATAATGGCACAACTTTGGTGAAGAAACCATGCCCATAAAACCAAACCAAGTGGACCAAAAGCTTGCCTTAATCCGGGTGACCTGCAGTCTGATTCTGCAGAATGACCAAATGAATAGTGATTGTTCATTTAGCCATAACTCAATGTAGAAAGGTCCAATTGACCTGAAATTTTACCAGCAACAAGATGAGATATAGAGCAACAACTTTCATGAAGAAACCTACCCCAAATTATGACCAAAACCTATCCAACAAGTGAGTTGCAATCACTATTCACTGCACTGTAGATATGGTCAGTCTAGAAAAATTCCAATCCGGCCAGTTGTGGTTTTTGGACCATAACTTGACTCCAAATGGAGTGATTCAAAAAAGGAAATTCAACTAGACAAAATAAGGAACAACTTTCATGTTGATCATTTTGCTAAATTTCCACTGCAAAAATAACCAATGGAACAATAAAGATAAGGTATGAAAACTGAAATTTCTGCTCAATTAACTTTAAGCTTAGAGATGGTATTGGCAACCAATACCAACAAATTTTGAATGCAAAATGTGGTATGTTGGGAGTATTAAAACCAATGTACCTATTGTTTATGCAAAAGTCAACATTTTGGTTGACTAATGAAGTGAATAGTAACACCAAAACTTGAAATTCAAAAATTATAAAACTTAAAAGTGTAAAATGCCCTAGTATACCTAACAAGATTGGTTTGGATAGCTTGGCATGCCAATAGGGTTCTGTTAGCAGTACTGCATATGGCTTCATGCCATTCTGTGTTTCATGGCTTTCCCATGCCATTCTGTGATATAATAGCCTTTGGCTATGTTATTGAGTTAATATACTTGGGTTTTGACCCTGATAATTATTACAGCTTGTTAGCTGTTCTGTTGCACACCGGGAGACACAATGTGACCGATGGTGTGATGGTCTGAGGTACTTAGTACCCAGTGCCAGTTTACCCGTTTATCCAGTCCAGTCAATTAGTATGGGTTACTCGGGCAATGTTAATGAACCTTACCAAAATTTTAAATCGTATAATAATGCAATAATACCAGAAATTAAGTCTACCCAAAAAAATGAAATCATACATTCTGCATAATTATTTTATTCTATTTTATTTTATTTTGTATTGTCACTACTAAGCAGAATTGCTTAGCGCGTCGCTTTTGCCACGCGCAGGTACTGGAGACCTAGCTGGGGAGCCCAGCAGACACCAGACAGTGTGAGCCTACAGAGTTGCATCAGGAGTTCAGAGTCACCTCACATCTGCACTGCATATGGTAGGACATTAGGACTATAGGTGGCTCTTTTGTATTTTGCATTTTGTATTATTTGGATTGTAACTATAAACTCCTGTAATTATGTATTAATGTAAATATATGAAATTTCATATTATTGAGGTTTTCTGCATTATGTATGTTGAAAAATGAAATGTTGAGAATTATTTGTGAATATGCTTCAAATGATGAAGTGAACAGAAAAGTTTTGAAAATAGTATTGTGATTTTGAGATTGACTTGAATGTGTATAATGGAGTTTGGATTTGGAAATTATTTTAGAAGTGTTTTTAAACAGGTTCAGAAGAACTATTTTTCCAATTTACAACCGACACTCTGCCGGATTTTCTATAAAATTTGAGGATAAATTCAGATTTATCAAAATTGAAAATAAATGAATTATAAAGGGATAAATTGTAATAGAAACATAAATTGGTGCTCCGGCACACTGAGTGGCATAACTTGCTCGGCTACACTGTAGACGGGTAAGGGGTGTCACAGGGGAACTAGCTATAGATACTCCAGACTGACCCCTCTGGCCTTATGTCTGGCTCTGTGAACCCTTATGCCTCTTACTATTAGTAGCTGGTGCACTAAACTGGCCCTGTCCTGGACCTCTCTTACACTGTCTGTCCCTCCTGGACTGCTCCTTGTTTCTGACTCTCTCCACATCCAGAGCTAACACTACTAATAGGGAGAAATCTGTGAAGTGGTGAGATGTAACTATCAGTCGGATGTTGTCATTCAGTCCATCCTCAAACCTTCTGCACTTATCAACTTTTGTAGGCATTAGCTCTAATGCATATCCACTAAGTCTCACGAATTTCCACTCATATTCGGAGACTGTCAGCTGCCTCTGTCTCAGTGCTAGGAATTCTCTCCTTCTGGTCTCCAAGTACACATGACTGATGTATTTCTTTCTGAATTCAGCCAGAAAGAACTCCCAGGTGATCTGTGCAGGCTGTAGCACTCTAGCTACTGTCACCCACCATCTATATGCATCCTCCTGTAGCAGTGACAGAGCACATTCCAACTGCTGCTCTGGGGTGCAGTGCAACTGCTGCAATACCCTCTCTATCCTCTCCAGCCAATACTCTGCTGCGACTGGATCATCATCCCTCTTACCTCTGAAGTCAACTGCCCCATGCTTTCGCAGTCTCTCTAGTGGAGATCTGTGTACAGGTTGCGGTTGTGGGGGTGGAGGTGGCTGTACAGGTGGTGGTGGTGGTGGTGGCTGTGGCTGTGGCTGTGGAGGTGGAGGTGGAGGTGGAGGTGAAGGTGGCTGTGGCTGGGGAATGGCTCCAGTGATCTGACAGAATAGCTGTGTCATCTGTTCATAGAAGGCCTGCTGTGCCCTACTCACAGTACCTCGAGATGACTCTGCTCTACTACTACTTCTCCCATGACTAGGAGCAGGTGCGTGACTCTCTACTTCCTCCTCTATCGGTCCTAGAGGTCTGTGCTCTGAAGGATCAGATGCCATTGATCCTATAAAACAGACAAAGAATAGATCTGCATTAGTGTCACCTCGACTCTATTTAAAGGCCCATGCATGTGATGCAACTATTTTTTTCTATCTATCTAGGCCTAGGACCGCCTAAACCTCTGTTCTGATACCACTAAATTTGACGCCCCTTACCTGTCTATTGTATAGCCGAGCAAGAAGTGCCACATTCGGTGCTGGAGCACCCTATCTTGTTTTATCGTGTCTATTGTAAACTTTTGATGTCATTTAAAACATGTATTCTATGTGTTGAAATTTTTTTTTTATGGCTTATTTCTGTGGAGACCCGGACAGAGCCTCTGTGGCACCCGGGTGTTACAGCCTCCCCTGTTTTATTAGCATCTGGCGGGTTCCACTATCACCTGTTAACATATTTATAGTCATCTCACATATTTCCATATCATATTCTCTTTTATCATATCATTCACAACTATTTATGAGATCTCAAAATGAAGTATCATCTACTGCATTCATATGGAAATTCATAGATAATAAATTACAAGTTTTCATTTCAATCTCAAGTTTAATTTTAAGTCCAAAATGAAATACATCATAAACTAGTAATTACATCATGACTAAACATAATGAACCAAAATACTAGTCTATACATGGGACCTACCAAAATACAACTATAGAGGTGACTAGTAAACACTGGCAGATCTGATCAGTCTCTGTGTGAGCACTACTACTGCTACTGCTGTGGCTGCTAGGACTGATCTCTAGTACCTACGCGATGGAAAACCAACGCGCTAAGCATGACACTTAGTGGTGCATAATTTATAATAACAATAATTTAATAATTTAAATAATAATGGTAAATTTATAATTTCTGTGTCTTTTACATTTTTATTTCACTTTGGGAATAATTTAATTTATCAGGATCTTTTCTGTTTACTTATTGTATATTCAATCTTAATTAATCATTTTCAATGCCCAAGAAACCTATAACAAATAATAAAAGCTAGATGCACGGGTGTATACTGGTTAGACAGCCATATGTCTATCCAAAGATATCGCTGTCGTGCATGAGGCCATCGTGCACGAGACCCGCTGTCAGGCTTGTAAAGCCAGAAATAAAGTAGGCACAATGGCCAGTAAGTAGGTATATAGCCTATAGAATAATCATACCAGACATATATTGTCAATTCATGATTTTCTCGGTAGGCAGTACTGCTATCTGTAGTCCTTGATTGGTATACCAATTTATCCAAACTAAATAAATAAGTCTAGGTATACTATGGGCAATTAAACATTTTTAATTAATTTAGCACTATTCACTATTACTATTTTCTAGTACTGTTCATTGGTACCATTAATTTCATATTAATAGGACATTAGTCTCAATTTACATATTCATATCATTTTTAATATTTAATTATCCTTATGAGTATTTTAATTATCCTATATAGCATTTTTCCCATGAACCTTTCTTTAGGTTCATGTTGATGTGTTATTTTTATCTAGGAATTTGACTAGGTTAGGATGTCTATTTAGTCACACTTCCTTCATAACAATTGCTCCTCTATGTTTAAACTTGAATTTCAGTTTTTGAATCACTGAATTTGGGGTTATAGAACTCAAGTTATGGTCAAAATACCAAAGGAACAATATTTTGGACAATTTCTGGGTTGGCAGTTTTAGTGACTAAAATTGTGCTAACAATTTGATTTGGTTAAAGGCAAAACTGGGTCAAGTGGTCTTCATGAAAAGTGTAGCCCTATGTCTAAGCTTTCCATTAATGAAATTTTAGGCCATTTGGACTAGTATAGAGAGAGTTATGACCAAATGAACAAGTATTCATTTGGTCATTTTCTGGGTTGGCAGTTTTAGTGACCTAAATTGTGCTAACAATTTGAATTAGTTAAAGGCAAAACTGGGTCAAGTGGTCCTCATGGAAAGTGAGCCCTATGTCTAAGCTTTCTACTGATGAAATTTTAGGTCATTTGGACTAGTATAGAGAGAGTTATGACCAAATGAACACGTACTTTTTATTTGGTCATTTTCTGGGTTGGCAGTTTTAGAGACCCAACTTGTGCTGACAATTTGAATTAGTTATAGGCAAAACTAGGTCAAGTGGTCTTCATTAAAAGTGTATCCCTATGTCTAAGCTTTCCATTGATGAAATTTTAGGTCATTTGGATCAGTATAGAGAGAGTTATAACCAAATAAACAGGTACTGTTCATTGGTTATTTTCTGGGTTGGCAGTTTTAGTGATCCAAATTGTGCTGACAATTTGAATTAGTTAAAGGCAAAATTGGGTCAAGTGGTCTTTATGAAAAGTGTAGCCCTATGTCTAAGCTTTCCATTGATGAAATTTTAGGTCATTTGGATCAGTATAGAGAGAGTTATGACCAAATGAACACGTACTGTTCATTTGGTCATTTTCTGGGTTAGCAGTTTAGTGACCCAACTTGTGCTGACAATTTGAATTAGTTAAAGGCAAAACTGGGCCAAGTGGTCCTCATGAAAAGTGTAGCCCTATGTCTAAGCTTTCCATTGATGAAATTTTAGGACATTTGGACCATTATAGAGAGAGTTATGACCAAATGAACAAGTACTGTTCATTTGGTTATTTTCTGGGTTTGGTGCAGGGTAATCCGAATTTGGGCAGTATTTAGGTCAAGTTTTGGACAGAATTTGGGCATGGTTTCTTCATAGAAAATGGGCTATGTTGAGTCTAATTTCACCTCCAAGTGGCCTCATACCAATTGGAGTCACACATTTTCATTTATGGGTCAATAAACTCACTGGACTCATTGAGTCCAAACCTGCAGAAAATTGAACACTACCAATATCTCAATTCCTCTAACTTCCTTACTTCAATTTGCATGCAATACACTTCTATAAGCAACAATCTAAACTCAATAGGTCAATTTCAACATTTTACACAAAGTCCTCAACATTTACACAAACCCTAGTTTTCAAAGTTTCAAATTTACACAAACACTACACAATCAAACACCCAAACATTTCAACTCATTACACATTCTCATGGAACCATTTTTTATCACTTAAAAGCAATAAACTTCAAGTTCCATGGCTGCCAAAAATTCAAGGGTTCTTTCCTCTAGATTTTCTTTTTGTTTTAATGGTATTTATGCTTAGCTAAACATGCTTTTCATGTTTAATAAAGAGAAGAAGAGGGATTAGTGCACTAACCTTACTTGAGCTTCCCAAACCTCAACTTTCTGGCTTCTTATGGGTATCTATGGCTTCCTTATGGAGTGAGGAGTATTTTTTGTGAAGGGTGCTAAAGGTTTTGATGGGTAGAAGCTTGGGAAATCAAGCTTGGAAGCTTGACAACAATGGAGGAAATGAGGGAAAGAGAGAGAGAAGAAATGGAGGAAGAAGATGGAAGTGGATGGGAGTTTGTCCTCTAGTGTCTATTTATAATTTTTTTTTTTGAATTTTCCTAAGCTTTTTCTTTTCTTTTCTTTTCTTTTCCTTTCTTTTCTTTTCTCTTCTCATTTTCCTAATCTATTTCATAAATTTTAATTAATGTTAATTATTTTATTCTCTATTTTTTTTTTTTGACATTTAGGTCAAAATTCACCTTTGGGGGTGAAATGACCAAAATGCCCTTAGTAATGCATATTGGGTTATTTTTATTATTTTTGTACCAATTTATAAATTCTTTAAACTTTAATTTATTTTTTTTCTCTACATTTTTCCTATATTTTCTTAACATTTATTTCTTCAATTTATGCCTCCTCACTATAGTCTAGGTGTAGTTCCAGACATTTTAGCTATCTGAACATACATTAGTCGTTGGAACAGTAAAATGTACGGACTACCTATGGTGAGGGCGTTACAATTATCGTCATTTTCGCCTCAAAAGATTGGATATGTACTAACGCCCATCAAATTTTCAATTAATTGGGTCACTTTGACACGACTTCTCTTCTTAACATGATCTCCTAGAATCAAAATACGAGCCAATTTGAAAAGAATGAGAAATTTTCTCTTACCATTTATGGTATACCATTGTTTGATAAACAAGATTTAGCTCATACCCTTTAGTCTCCTTTTTTATTTTTATTATTTTTTTATAATTATTGTGCGTTATTACAAGATATCAATTGTATCTACCATTTGTTATACTGTTGTCTTGCCTGACATATCATCTTAAAATTTACTATTTCCTTTTTACTCTTCATTTATCTTCTATACTTATAATTATTTGTCCAATGCTCCTTATACTTAGTTATATTCTAGAAGATAAAAGCACTCACAGATTCTTTCAGATCTAATCCAATCTTACCAATAATCACTCCTCTAATCCATGTACTTCTCAATATCTTATAATTACACCTATACCTATCTTGTCTTATTCTGGCCATTATTAGCGTTCTTCTAGATGTTATCATACTATTATTTATTTATTTATTTATATATTTATTATTACTCTTTTTTTTTACATAATTATTCTATCAATCACACTGAAAATATATGTCTAACTCTAATTTTTGACTCTAGGTCTCACTACTCTAAATTTTAACATCAAGCCTCTGTGACATTATCCCTCATCTTACATATTTATATCCCTTATGTTGACCTTTATCTAACTTACTCCTACTGATCTTGCTTCTTTATTTGACAATACAATTCAAAATACCACAGCACACTCAACAGTTACTACCTACTTTGGTCGCACACCTCACCTAATTTCTATTATACTGTCAACAACCAAAAGGGTTCTTATGTCATTGCCCCATTATCCTACCTTGGGGGTAGAAAACAGATAAGGTCTAATCTAGATCTTGTTACTCTAAGCTCTAGGCTCAGGCTCCTAACACTACATCAATTATGACCTGCTCTAAGTCCTGTACTTCTGGGTTCCATAACTTAACAATGTTCTTCCTAATGCCATCCTTTTCTACGCTCTCTATCCTTTTTCTTTTTTTGTTTATCTTGTTTATCCTTTCTAAAACCACATTCACCTCCTTGGTATTTTGGCTATATTCTTCCTAATCTTATCCTAATATGTTTTTCTAGTTTATTCTTTAGCCAACTCTTTTTATCTTACCCAAATCCGAACTTTCACTCTTCCATCCTTTAGCTCTATTTTCTTTTTGAACCTGATTGTCATATCAAAAACTTATACCTTTCCACTATCCCTACCAAGTCATCTACACTCAATGTTACTCAAAATTGATCCTCTAACTATCCTAGCTAGACTTCTACTGGCATTCAGGCTATCTCTCCTACTGCATTTGAACTGCACTCCATATATATATATATATATATATACATATTCTATGATTTATCGATGCTAACTTTTGTCCTTTTTCTTTTACTTTATTTGGAGTATAACTTTAGTCTTAAGCATTAAGAAGCTAAGGATGAACTTAAAGAATAACAATCATACTTCTCCTACGTGATCTCTATTATTACCCTTTTGGACTACATACTACCCCCTACTACCTTAGGGAGGGGATCTATAGCAACTCTAATTTTCATATCCATTTAATTAGCTGAAACTTAAAATACTAGGTATCCAAACCCGTCATTCAATTTAAAAGCTTACATACATCTTAATCTTACATCTTATAACTCCTACATGGAACTTACACCCTCTCCAGAACACCTGAGCTAACAACTCTCTATCTCACGCTATAATCCCATCTGGGACACTACTCCATAAGTTATCATTATCAGTAATAACCTTCGATCCCTTCTAAAAAGATAGGACTATACCCTAACTTACTGCAACAAAGGTATTACATTTACCACCTTGCCAAAACCATGTCAAATTAATGACTCTCTTATCATATCATAGCTCTGTAAATCATCAATTCATAGTTCCGACCTTCCCTAGGTAGTAGGGTTGTACTTTACACCTTGCTGATACACACAAGGTGTACTATTCTCACTAAGCTCTAAGCAAAACGTCTGTCGTACTGTAAAAACCATTCAAAATTCCATATAAAGACCAGATGGTCTCACTCTATTGATGTCACCTTTACTTTGCAACTAATCCGCAACCTCTGGTCTGATGGCAACTCTTGATGTAACTTGAGCTCATGCTAGGGTAACCGAGTTACTGACTCTAGTTACCACCCAACTATGACCTTTCGATATTCTAGCTCTAGATCCCTAACCAGGAGTTCCCAACTCCTCTGCAGATATAGAACTCTATTCTGGCATAATTGTACCAAAACAGAGGCCATCCGCAAACACCCTCATTATGGAGCACCACGGGGATGCACGCAACTCTACAGAATAATTGCATGTCAGTACTGTAATCTACAGCTTATAGAGCAGACATCGAGAATATTGTATAATTACTACGATATGTCCTGACAGACTAGGTCTCATAATCTCTTATCTCTCTTGAATCTACTATTATCATAAACTTACTCTGACTGGGTCATCCACTGACGACTGCCAGTAGTGGTATCCTCACCCTTATCTAGTGCAACTATACTATCAAAACTCACCTTTATGTACTCGTGCCTAGCACCAGATAGGCACAACACTTAGACCCATACTGATAGAAATATAGTATTTCTTGGAGAACGTATTTCCATGGCAGACCTCAACATGTCTGTAACTCTATTTCACACTTCTATGTACTTCACAAAACTGAGGTGCTAAACTGAAGCACTCTTATATTAACCGAGGAATAACACAGAATCTAGAAACGAAGAATTATAAAAAAAAGGACAAAACAGAATCCTATACTTCGCATGTGACAACTCAAGGTGCACACTTTCCCATGAATCTAAAGCCTAAGCTCTGATACCACTTTTGTCATGACCCAACCTATGGGCCGGACCAGCACTAGGATCTGGGCTAGCCTAAAGCCCCCGAGGCCCGTAGTAAGCCTAACTATTCCTCAACCTAACTTTAAGACCCATTTGGGCCCAATTTCAAGAATTCAACCGGACAGAGTCCGACCATAAAATGAACCATTCAACGGGGAGTTTTTGACTTGCCCGACCTATAAACACAATATATAATAAATTGGGGAGCTCAGCTCACCCTCCACATAATTAAAATGTCATAACTCAAATAGGAGCTCAGCTCTCTCATCCAATCCCATCATGCATACAGTTAATAATTTTACAGGTCCAACATAACTTTTATAATACATGTCCAAAATAAAAATAAGTGCTTCTAACATATGCGGAGTCTAAAATTTAACTCAATTGTACAAAATACATTAAATACTATTAATGGACCTGCGAAGAAGAAGAGTAGGTTAGCCACAATAACTAATCCTCCTGTAGCCTGAAAAAATAGATAAACAGGAGTGAGCGTTCAACTCAGAGAGTAAAATACCAATTTTAATCATAATCTCTAAACTATCTAAAGCTAATGCATCCTGTGGAGTGAAATGCAATATCATCATAATTTTCATATCATAACCGCAAAAAGGAAATTTGGACTACTCACACACCCAACACTGTCAAGCAATACATATATGGGAGCTGATCCCCTATATAGCCCTCTTAATCCAACCTCTGCCAGCGAGTGTCTCTCAAGCCAGACTTTCGCTTAATAAACCAAATGCGGGGTCCCAGCGAGTGTCTCTCAAGCCGTGTCTACCCGTCCTGTCCATATCCAATACTATACCACACGCACGCCACGCACACACACACTGCTTCAAATTACCACAAATAATATCCATGGCACTTCAACAATTATGAATGCAATATAAAATGTTCCTAGTGTTTAACTACATAGATACATATTTATAAGTGATGCATGGGCATGCTTAAATATATAATAATATCGAAATTACAATTAAAATTAATCTTTTACTCATAAACTTGAACCGAGGTCACTGTGGTGGCTGGGCGGAGGAGGAAGGCTATTCCTGCTCACCTGATAATTTTATTGCAATTATTTAATATATTTGACTCAATACAAGTTTAGAAAAGACCAAAGACACCCTAAGTTGTGCTGAAAATTCAGTAGAGTCTCCCCTATACCTATGACCTACCCAACCTGCAAAATGGTTCAAATAATACTTCTAAACTCAACCCATATCTCATCATCATTATAAGGCCCCTCCTAGGCCCTCCAAATCAAGCAATCACAATATCAGACAACTCAATTATAAGACTTCAAAACTAATATTTTTTAAAAACTATCCAAACTAACTTTAAAAATTCTATAAATCTGCCCCGCTGTCCTTAACAATATTATAAGGCTATTGCAATAGGAATCATAATTTTCTTATCATCCAAGAATATTTTATAAATTTTATTCTAACCCAGTACAAGGCAAAAATTGAGTAATTTACCTATGCCAAATCTAATAACTGGAATGCGTCCAGATCATCTGAAAACGGTGGGGTAGCCTATAATTTTGACCCTGTTCTGAAATGGTTCCAGCAGCTTATCTGCTTGACCCGAAATTGCAGATCCGAGTGACGATTGAATTTCCATAAAATAAAAGTACATACGCGAAATCCACAATACCAGGGTTAGAATAAAAAATATATGTATAAAATAATTATTTAAAAATTAGGGATGTTACACTAAAAATAGAGTTAATACAAATTACAGGTTTATCAAATACCTTACTTTATTCGTTTAGGTATATATTAGCTATCAACTATATCCAGAAGGTAAATCAAATACCAACTTACTCTATTTTAATCACTCATTTTTAATTTATCAAAGTAATATCGCTCAATTCCTTTAAAAAAAATATCATTTAAATTTAATTTATTTTTAGTAGCTATGTCTTAAACCATTGAAGTAGGTCAGGTTAGGCTTAATTTTTATTTACATTGAAAAAAAACTCACATTTCTCGCTAGAGTAGGTTTTTCACTTATCAAATTAAATTCTCTTATTTGTCCTTTTTATTCTCCATTATTCTCGCTTTTTTCTTTTTTTCCCTCAAAATCAAAATGAAAAATTTCACAATAAAATAAAATTAATAAAAAATTTAAACTAACCACTAAAATACAAAAATATCTTTGAAAATAATAATTTATTGAATAAGATTATGATAATTTAAATTTTTTATTGAAATAATAACTTTTAGTTTCTTTTTTTTTTTATATTCAGTAAATTTTTAATTATTTTAAAATATTACAAATTTTGTTATTATTAAAAATGAAAATCATATTATTTATTTATTTTTGGTCAAACACTAGATTCAATGAATGTTAAATTAAAAATGATTGATTAATTTGATTGAAAAATATGATGTTTAATGTTTAATTATATTTATTGGTTGGTTGTTGGCTTGTTGCCTCTTTTCTAATGAATCCGTGGGATGGGTCTGATTGAATCTTTTTTATTTTCCTACATTCATTTTTTATTTAATTATAATTTTTTATTAATAAAAAAATATTTTTATTAGATTATATATATATATATATATATATAACACTTAATTTAAGAAATATTAAATCCTAGTTTTTTTGACAAATTGTTTTTATCATTTATTATTTTTTTTATTATTATAATGTTTTTAAATTGATTATTATAAATTTATGTGTTAATGGAGAATTTTAAAAGAAATTTCAACTCCAATTCATTTTTCTATAAACCTGAATTATATGATTTGTAAAGTTATTAGAGTTTACGTACACAACTTAATCAAATCCAAACACTTAAAATAAAAAATATATATTTTTATTATCAATATATAAAAAATGGCAAAAGACGAAATTCTTGCATTTAACAACTATATATATATATATATATATATATATATATATATATATATATATATATATATATATATATATATTGTGGCACCCCTCACCCGTCTACAGTGTAGCTGAGTAAAGCATATCACACTTGGTGTCAGAGCACCCTATCTTACCTTACTTTATTCCTTTAATAATTTATTCTCATTATATTTTAATATCAATTATTTTTCTAAGGAGAAACCAGTGGAGTTTCCCCTATTTTATTTCCAGTTGGCATATTTCACTATTCACCTGTTTGAAATTTTCAATAATATTTCACAATAAAAATCTCATCCATGCTCATCATAATCATTTCACATTCAATTCTTGCAACTCATTTTCATGCTCAATTCATATATCAAAATTCTCAAATTTCTATTAATTACATAATTTACAAACTAATTACATAAATTTATAATTTACATGATATACAAATTAATTACAATTCCATAATTTACATTTCAACATAATAACTAATTATAATGCACAAAATACATAATATTACTTTTGTGAGCCCTATCTACATGCATTGCTGAGGAGGTGATAATTTTGAACACGTATGACACTTCTGCAGATCCGAACTCCAAAAATCTCAGTCTAATGTCCACTGGATTTTAGCTTCAGTACCTGTGCGAAGGAAACAATCCATCGCGCTAAGCATTTCTGCTTAGTGGTGCGATAATATAACAAGAAAATAATATATATAAATAAAGAAAGAAATGAAGCGTCATTTGAATACTCAGAAATTTAATTTAATTTAATATGATATTTTTAGTATTAACTATCTTTTGTTCTAATTTGTTCCTCTTTGAAAGTGCTTAGTTTCTAAATTCACAGTAATAATATACAATATATAAAATTAATAAAAATACTAAGTTTATATTCATATGGTTTTAGAAGATACATTTGTAATATTCATTTAAGTTATACCTATTTTTACTAATATTTCATCCCTTTACTTAACAATTTTTATGTGGTTTGGATCATTTCATAATAACCAATATTCTTAATTCTAATTAATTCTTTTCAAGTCTTTCTAACTCATTTATTTAATTTCTAATATTTTTAATTTCTAATATTCTTAATTTATTTTACTACCCAAGTAACCTATGACAGGCTGACTAAACTGGATAAGCGGGTCACTGGGCATTGGACACCGTGGTGTCTCGGGCCGTCATACCATGGGACGTGAAATATGGAACGTCAACCACGTATGTAATCAATATGGCCAAAAAGCCATGGTAACAGATAATTGGATATATAAGCCAAGAAGACGGGCATAAAGCCATAAATATAGGCATAAAGTCTTACGCAGTACTGCTCAAATAATACCCTATTGGCATTTCAATCTATCCAATCTGACACACGTGTTTAGGCAATATATGAGCACATTAGTACCATTAAATGTTAATAAGTTTTATTATTTTATTATATGTTCCAATTATAGTTCTTAGTATTTTAATTTTATTCATAGTAGAAGCATAAATCTCCAACTCTCATTTTTTTTTTATATATAATTTATGCATTCATCATGCCATTCACGTTAATTGCAATTCACATCAATCAATTTTCATGTACCATTTGTACATCGAAATATTTTTCTTTCTCTCATGATGAGAGCAATTAACCCATTCACACATTCATGTAATTCATCTAATCATTATAATATTTATATGAATTAGTATTCACATTATTACCCTCATGTACCAGTTCTGTACAAGGTATTATTATTCTATTTGAAATAAAGACGTAAGTCCAAATGATAACTTTATCTCATTTATATTCTAAACAATCCATTTATGTTAATTACATTTCATATTTCAAATTGTATTACTTATGTATTATGTGTCATTGTGTTTACTATTCACCTTACTAGTCATGCAAAATATTAACTTTTTCATAATTAATAGGAATACAAATCTAAATGTGTGGTAGTACTACATTTTGGATTATAAACTTATTGGCATTAGTTGCCAATTACAATTTAAGTCTTTCTAGATGTATTTCCAAAATTTCAGTTTTATCACCTAAGTTTACTATTTCATTGGACCTATCTACAATGGGATTTTGGCTAACTTTTGTTTATCAAAGTTGTTCCTTAATATCTCTACTTTAATTCTCTTTTTGAATCACTCTATTTAGAGTTTTGTAGCTCAAGTTATGGTCAAATTATCATAACTGGTTCATTGATCTTTTCTGGATCTAGAACCAGGCAGATTCTAGAGTCTAATTTAGTCTAATTATTTGGGTATACTACAATCATTTTTAGACTTAATATCTTTCATATGAGTTGTTACCTTATGTCTTAGGATCACTCAGGTTCAGGAATTATAATTTTTCTAGTTATGTAGAGTGAATTATTGCTAAATAACTAACCTGGACTTATGAATCCTGCGCCTTCAGGATTTCAGGTTCAGGTCAGTCTTTGCAACTCATATTTGAGGTTCTTACACTAAAAATTTGAGTGAGATTTCTAAACCAAAATTGTAGTTCTATTTCTTAAGTTTCCAGATCAATTTGGCTCATCTCAATTGGAGTTTTCTACTAAAAGTTATGGTTCAATTACTCTTCGGGTGTCAATTGGTCAATTTGTCTAAGTGCAGGAATTTCCAGATTAAGAAGTCCTGAATTTTCCTAGTAATTTCCCTTAGTTGCATTCATTTTTGAGTTTTGGTCAAAACATCAAAATTATAGTTCTAGGTCTTATAAAGATTTTGGCTTTGGTTTCACTGCATTTTCAGTTTTGTAGAGTAAGTTATGACATTTTTACCATAACTGATCAGATGGTCAATATCCAGGATTTTCTGGGCAATTTTGATTCTGGCAGTTTTGTTAGACTGACTTTGGTTAGCAATCTGATTAGGTTAAAGTCAGAACTGGTGTGAAAACCCATATATATTTATTATTTATTATTATTTTATTTTAATTAGCTAACAATAATTTAATATATTTATAAATATATATATATATATATATATAATACATATATTTTATGGAATAGCCTGTTTATTTATTTTAGATATATATATTATTTTTTTTAAATTAAATATATATCTGCAATCTGAACAACCCAGTTCAATAATAACTCTTATCCCATTCTACACCTAATAGAACTCTTAAAATATATATATATACCCTAATAATCCCTTCTGCTAAATTTTGCTCTCAAAACCTGTTTGTCACCTCCTTTTCTATCAAATACTCTCAACAGAGAATCCCTAAATTTTTCTTCTCTATTCATCACATTCGATTCTGTTTCCAAGGTAAGAATTCTCATTCCTTATTTAATAATGGGTGAATTTGATTTTATTTTCCTTCCTCAATTTGTTACAACTACCCTATAAATTTATTTTTTTTCTTTGATCATTAGTATTGAATTGGATTGATCATGATTACTGTGAAATAATAACCTTCAATTTATATTATATATATATATATATATATAAACATTTGAATCCCCTGTTCATACAAACCTTGTATCCCTGTTCGTACACGTCCGTCCACTCAATATATATATATTAAAATTATTTTATTTTATTATTATTTAATATTTTTCTTTTATATTTTGGGTATGTAGGAGATTCAAATATTCATTCTGTCAGCTGAAATTGTCTCTCTTTCATTGAAATAACTATTGTCTTGGAGGTTCCAGGTGAGTGGTAATTATAGTACATGGCACCGTTTTTGTCCCTTTTAAAATTTCTTAGCATTAAGTTTGTTATTAAATGAAATTTTAAATCAATATTTTAACAATGATTTTACATGTGATTTTCTATAGTTTTATTTTATTATTAAATTTTATTTCGATTTTGATTAAATAATTGATTTTGCCAACTATCTCTATATTAGACCCATTAGGATTCCAGGAACAGGCTTTTAATGTATTTATATTGATTGATATTTGACTATAAAATTTACCGATGTGTTACTGAATTGATTTGAGATTGATTTGATTTTATTGAATTGATTTGAGATTGATTTGATTTTATTGATTCTCTGAAACTATTGAAATACACTATTGGAATTGCACTATCAGTTATTATTTGATATCTGAAATTTTTTATTGATTTTGATTGATTTGTACAAATTGGTTTTCTGTTTTGAATTGGTACCTGTGCCCAGTATCTGTTTCTGTTATCTGGCCCCGCCGTGTGAACTATCACGGTATTAGGTTGCATTGTTGAGTCATGCATCATTGCATTTTATGGTTTGCATTAGTGTCATATGCATTGATATCTGTGAAGGAGGAAGAAAGTATCTGATAGCGCGCTTACCATCTGGCCTTTGGTGATGTGGGGTATCATCACCCTGGTGCACTGTACCATAAAATTTTTATTGAATGAATTTCTTTTATATTTTTGTTTTTATGTAGTTATTTTATTAATGATTTTTGATAGCATGAGCATGATTTTATTGAATAGAAAATTTATAGTGAAATTAATCAAGCGTCTGCCTGTTCCTATTCCGTTGTGTGCTATAATTATCATTCACTAAGCATCTAGCTCAAACCACGTTTTCTCTGCATTATCCTGCTTTTGCATCAGTAGAATTCTGCAGCTGATCCAAATATTCAGTTCATTTTCTGGAGAGGGACAACTTTGATTGGTTCTCATGGTATGCCCGAATTCATGTTTTCTCGGGCTAATAATTAGTTTAGTTTATTGAACAGTTTAAGTTTTTATTTGAAATCTGTAGAGACTCCGCAGTTTACTTATGGGATATTTATGATGTTTATTCAGCATTTTATTTATTTGGATTTTGTCTACTTTTGGGATTAGTAAGTGACAATATATTTATTCAAGATACTCTGATAAGGCTTGCATGATTTAAGAATACTTAAATTATGCGCCGGTCACGGTTCAGAATTTTGGGCCGTGACAACTGGGCTCTAAGTTCTTCATAGGAAATGTTCTCCTATGTCTAACCTTTCCAATGGCTCAAAAATCAAGTCATTCTGACCTTCTTAGAGTGAGTTATAGCCATTTGAACATTTACTGTTCATATGGTTAATTTTCCAGGTCCAGCATATGGTTACCCGGATTCAAGCCAATTTTTGGTCATTTTAGGTTTAGTTTCTGGACATGGTTTCTTCATAAAAAATGTTGCATTATGTCCTAAGTTTCATCTACAATTAGCCTCACACCAATTGGAGCAACATAGCTCTACTTATGGTAATTTAGACACACTTGACTCATAGGTCCAGAATTCCTGCAATGAAACAACACTCCTAATTTTCCATTTCACCCAACTTCCAAACTTCAATTCACATTCATGGCACTTCAAATAATCCATAATTGATCTCACAACATCAATTCAGCAACAATTTAACAAATCCCCAAATTCAGAAAACCCTAACTCAATTGGCTAAAATTTCAAAATCTAAACGATTTAATAGCACTAACCTTGTTCCTTAGCTTAAATGAACCTTCAATTTGTCCAAAACACCTTGATCTTCTTCTTCAAGCTGTCAACCAGATTTTTCCCCTTCCTTTCCTTCCAAAATTCTTGAATTTCTTGCTTAATTCTTTGACTTTAAGCCTTGATACAAGTTTTTCTTTCAATTTCTAAGAATTTTGGTCAAGAAATTTGGGTGGTTTGGAAGCTTAAGCAAGCTTCAATGGAGGAAATTTCTTTTTTTTAGAGAGAAATGGGAAAGTGGGACAGCAAGGGAATGAGATTGAAGAAGAAATCTGTTTTCTTTTATTAATTATATGATATTTATGTAAATTTAAATATCAAATAATGTATTTGTCTTATTAAGCAAATTTCCTACTTTTCCATTTTCCATCCACTTTCTTTTATATATATATATGCTCTTTTCCATTTTAATTAATATCCATTTAGTTTATGTGACATTTTGGTCAAAAATCAACTCTTCGAATGCAATGACCAAAATGCCCTTCGTTTAGCTTAACGGGCTAAAATTGTCTGTACCGATTGATTAAATTTTCTTAGCATTTTGTTGGCATTCTATTGTCATCGAGACCTCAATAACTCTTCTCTGGAGTTTCAAAAATTATTTCACGAGGTTTTCCATAGGTTTAGGGTTGCTAACTGTCTTTGCAGTCGCTTCCCGTTAGGTCACCTATCATTGGAGTTATGGCTTATTTAACCTTAGTTCATTTCATTTCTAAAATTTTTCTTTAATTTTTTTTTTTTTCATTATTTGGGTTATTTATGATTCCTCACTCTAGTTTAAATATAGTTTCAGATATTCTGATTGTCTGGACAAACATTGATCACCGAAATAGTAGAACGTACGGACTATCTAAAGTGAGGATGTCACACACACACATGCGCACACACACGCGCACGCACACACACACAGAGATATATATATATATATATATTATTTCAAAAATGATAAAATAACAAATTCATTTTACTTTTAAATTTTTAAATGAAATTCAGTTAAGTTCAAATTAAAGTTTTCCATCCAATTAATCAATAATTTTGAACTTAACATTAATTGAATTCATTTTTTGATAAAAAAAAATTAACATAATATGATTTTTCATTTTTGATAATGACAAAAACCTAAAATTTATATAATCTTGTTCCGTAAAATTATTAATTTCAAAAATGGTTTTGCGTTTTGATGTTAATTTTTATTTTGATTCAAAGGGAAGAGTACAGATGGAGAAATAAAAGGAGAAGAGGGATAAGATGGTAATTTCATTTCGACAATGGAAGCTTGCTGACTTTTTTTTAACGTAAATTAAAGTTGAGTGATATTATTTACTAATAGTTGAGTGATTAAAATGAGACAAATTAAGGATGACGTTTGGTATAATGTATCCGTGAATAGGTGGTGGAAGGTTCTTGTTTCTTGGGGCAGAAGGTTCTTGTTTTTAGCCCTTACTATTCATCAAAGCAGAAACATAGCATTTATGGTTAACCACTTTTGTAAATCCCTTTGGCCTGCAGATTATAATGATCATGGAACAACGGGAAAAATCTTTGGCTTTGTTACTTTAGAAATCAAAGATCAGTAATTGATGCAATCAATGACATGAATGGCGAGGTATCTCCTTTCTTCCTTTCTTATGATTGATATGGTGCTCTTTAGGATGCTCATATAGTTGGTTTCACATTTTCTAACTTTGAAATTGCCACTCTTGTAAATAGACTATCGACAGTCGAGTTGTGAGAGTAAATGGAGTGACAACCAAGGGGGGTGAGGAGATCAAATTTCAGTCAAGAACGATTTCAATTTAAAATAGAGAGGGGTGTGGACTGGGTCTGGTGTAAAGATCGAGAAGGTGAGCATGATATAGGGACAGGTACAGGGAACGGTATAATGATACATTCAGAGTGTCCCAGATCTTGGGATTGTGATGAAGATGAGGAAAGACGATGTAAGCTTGCACATGATCATGGTCAGGCAAGGGGATGGTTTCTTGGATGGACATCAAAGCCGAGACAGAGATCTCGTTGTTAAGGAACAAGAAGGAAGGAACAGCAACTGGAATTGGGAAGAGGACTTGTGATTTACCCTGGGTTCAAGAAAGGCAGATGGATAGAACCAATTGTTACCGTGGACTTATAGACAAGGAGAAATATCCAGAATTGAGGAAACAGAATGAGTAAGTCCCACTTTTTTAATCAATTTTTAGTATTTATCATTGAAAACTTGTAGAGAGTTATATATATATATATATATATATATATATATATATATATATATATATATATATATATATATATGTTGTTTGTACGCATAAGTTGATTCCTACGTGGCATTCTTGGTGTTCTGCTGATGTTGCCCGAGATTCTTGAGTCAAATCTTTATTAGATTCTATCTAAAATTAAAGAGAAAAGATGAGGTCGATAGCCTGAGTTATGCCACTCAAACGCTTAAATATTAAGAGAATAAATATTAATTAGAAGGGATGTAGAGAATTGTGTACCTTGAATATCATTGTGACCTCTATTTATAGAATGGAGAATAGTGCCTTTTTCTGAATTACTCAGGATTTTATCAGCTTATATCAGCTCACTCCACTTCGCTTTTTACGGATATGTTACCTAGTATGTCTTATATTTCTGGCGATAATATAGGACACGCTTCTTTCATTTAACTAACTCGTGTCTGATCACTTTTTTACCTATTACAACTATCCTGACCAAATAAATATTTTATCTGAACTATCTGAACATTTTGTATGTTATCCATATGTCCAATGTCTCATCTGAATACTCTGTGAACTTGTCCAAACATGTGATGTTTATCCGAACACATACTTAACAAGTGAACCATCTGTTTTCGAATTAAGGGATCCGAACCATTTATCTTTTAGAAATCGAGTTCCTGTTATGGAAACTGCCACCTAACCAAAAAGAAAAATCGATTTATCTTTTAGAAATCGAGTTCCTGTTATGTAACATAATTATGATTGTTTACTTATGAACATTAAGAAGGGAAAATTTTTGAAAAGTTAAGTGCTATATTTATGAATATGTGATAATGTGATATGTCTTTAGTAGCATTGCCGGCACCATGTGATACAGAGGGAATGAAATTTGCAAACGATGCTAATTTGATTAAGTTTCTCTTAATTAACTCCCTTCCCTTTACCATGTAATTGACCTTAAAGGGCTTTTTCTGGAGTTGCCATTTGAAGGGGATTATGCTGCTTCCAAGAAACAAGAAACTATATGGCTTTTGATTGGTGTACTGATTAAAGTTTGGTCCATCAGTGGTCATACATGCATATGGTACTTGTGAAGTGTTATATCTGATGGTCATGCACAGATATGCCTATTCTAAAATTTTGAGAAAACACACACTAAACACCTGTCTATACTTACATATTTGGGGTATTAATTTGCAAATGTTGATTTGGCAACTTTTTATGGGTGCCATCATAATCATTTGCCTGCAATACTCTATACATTGTGCATGGCAATTAAGTAGAACTATTAGCAGAGTAATTGGTTTCTTGCATATTCCATGTGTTTGTCAAGCAGGCTTCCTTTCTTATATAAGTGGTTGCAAATCCTAATTTTATAAGTAAATTAAATAACAAAAATTTCATTTGTATTTTTTTTTAATAATTATTATATATAACTTTAAATTACATAATATGAAATTTCAATAATTAAATTAATATACGAAATAAAATTATGTAAATAAATGTATGAAATTGAAACTATAAAAGTCAACTACAAATAATTACTTAAATTATACCAGTGTTATCTTTTTAATCTTTAATTATATATAATCCTAGTGTACTTCTTTTGTTTTTTTTTTACAATTTTAATAGTATTTTTGTATTATTATTTTATTTCTTATACATAGTAGAGGGAGAGATTTTTTAATATATTTTTGAAATGTATTAATTTTATATTTATTTATTATTATTTATAATATTGCATACACTATATATGTGTGTGTAAAATATTTAATTTTATTAATTATTAATCAATTTCTTGTTAATTGTCATTCTTTTTGTATGTAATACCACTTTCTCATTATTTATTTATTATTAATTTTAATATGTTAGCAATAATAATTTTATACAATACACTATATTAAAGCATTTTTTTTTAATTAATATATAGTTGCATTGAAATTAAAATAGATGTTATCCTTTTAAAGACAAAGAAAAAGAAGAAAGAGTAAGCTAAACTTTTAAACATGTCACATGGAAAACTTGTACAAAATCTTGGATGACTTTCTGTATATGTATAGCTAAGATTTTATTTATCTTAAGAAAATAAAAACCTATATCATGAAGTGTTCAACATTATATATAAGCACTATTTACCTATAATAATATTAATATTCTTCAATTGTACTCTCTTAAATAATGTGAGGATGTGTTTTATTTTTGGCTTTTCAACATAGATTATATGTTTTGTAGTAATTATATAGGAGAATATATGAACTATTAAAAAAAATACATTATTAAATTTATATATTTACATAAAGACTTAAAATTATGAAATTATATTTTAATTATAAAATTTTCATAGTAAGTTTTACTTTTCTTCCATTTACTTGCAGATTTATAACTTCTTATTTGATTGATGTACTTTCACTTTTATTAATTTATATCACCAATAATATATTCTTAATTCTACAAAAAAAAAATATAGACACATATATTCTTATAATAATTTGTAGGGGCATTTTCAAAAATGTACCATGTGATTTAGCAAATTATTTAAGAGATAAGACTTTTATTTTCCTGATATAAATTGTATCCGTTAACGAAATGCTAAAATGTTAGACGTGGTATTAATACTAATTGAAATAAGAAATTGATATGTGAGAATTCCATTATTGAATGCTAGACAATGTGACAACAACATCAAGGGACTAATTTGATGAAAATGGAAGTTATCATTTAAGTGATATATTTTTAAAATTATTCTTAATTTCTTATTCTATAAATAATCTTCTTTTATGTTAACGTAACTAATACAAATTCCTAAAAAAAAAATAAACATTAATTTTAAATTAACGAAAAATATTAAAATACAGACAAAATAAACTTATTTTCTTTAAAACAAAATAACATATTAAGTTTGAACAAACATCATAACATAAGCCAACGTGCGTGCGATATTAATTTGTAATTTTAACTTTTGAACTACGTATTCACCCATTCATACATTTTAGAAACTTATTATTATACCCTATTTTTTGTTTTATTGTATTTACATTAAGTTAATAATTAAATTAATTATAACACATAACTTTTCATAAAAATATAATGTAATTAAAGAAATAATGATTCCTAAATCAAGAATTATTTTTAGTTATAGAATTAACTAAATTAACATTAAAATTAGAATTATAATTAAATAATTAAATTTAATTTTTTATGCAAATTATAAATAATAATTATGAGTTCTAAATTATGTAATGCAAGTGCAATGCATGTGTTTCAAATGCTAGTCCTTTTAAAAGGTAGCTTGTTTCAATTTGAGCTTTTGCGATGCATTGGTAGAGATGTGCGGCATGCATGCAATAACAGAGTTCCATATATATATTCTTACACAAATATCATGTGTTGCATATGTATGTAGATGGTTGATAAGATGCCTAATTCTCCTACTGCCTGCAGCATTTCTAGACCAAGCAAAATATTCGTGCAACTTGAATTGTATTTTCTCAAGGCCTTTAGAATCATGTGTGTAATGCTTCATGTTCCCTCATCAATCTGCCTTGTTCAGAGCGAGCCCATTTGGGAAAATCACTACTGTGATCTTTGTGCTTCTTGTTCTCTCTCTCTCTCTCTCTCTCTCTCTCTCTCTCTCTCTCTCTCTCTCTCTCTCTCATCCTTTTTCTCCCTGTATAAAGAAGGGCTTGGGCTTTCTCTACCTCTAATTACATAGAGTCATACCAATTAAGCTGACAACAATTGGTTTCATTAAATTAGTAAGTGGATATCTTTACATAAAGATATTCTTTAATAAAGCATAAGGAATCCAGCTGTGAAACAGCTTTGATTCCACTGAATATCTATCCAAGAAAAGGTTTCAAACTACTTAGACAACATGATGTGAAAACTAGACTTGTATCCTTCAACTTGAAATCTGGAAGGGAAATTCATTATACATATGACACATGCTGAGAACCCCAAAATGAGTTCAAGTTTTTAGGAGAGATCTAAATGTTGTGACTTCACTTTCTTGTGAGCCTCAGGACCCCCATCTGATGATTATTGACAGTTTTGTGCTCATTTTATCTAACGAGAAGTGATGCAATATGTAGGTGGAGTTTTTTATTGGTTGCTTAACTGAATTAAGTTAATATATTCTGCTGCAGCCAATACTTTTCCAAAATTTAGTGCAAGGCTGTCAAAAAAACAAGGCCAAAAGAAATTTTGATTTTAAGATGTATCTTTTTTGCTGCTCCATTTTATGATGCCTATTTTTTGCAGTTGTGGTCAAAACAGATAATGGTGATGCACATGATATTAAGAAAAAACACTATATCTGTATGTCTGCTGTGGCATGTTGTTAATATGAGTCACATCTCCTTAGCTTCTGTCAATTGCAAGGTTGCAGTCCATGAATATTTTTGTGGACTTGGTAAACATTGGCGTTTCCTCGTGCCAGCCTGCCAGGTCCTAGTCTCCTCAGGCACTAAAATGATGCATTAATCTGATCATGGAAGTAATAATCATGGTGACAGAATAAAACACTTAACTCATAAACCTTTTCTTTGCAGTCTCTTGTTGATTCAGAAATGATAGAAAGTAATGTGGCTGATGATGTTGGAATGAGGGATGGAGTCCTAATAAACGGCAATACATGATTTTGGTGCAGAAGTTTAGTGCAAAGATTTACTATCAGATATAAGCTTATTTCAATTTAAGATAATCGAAGCAGTCATGGGGAAAGAAATTATAATTATAACAGGTCTGGATTGTTGGAGGCTCCAGCAAAGAAGGGTGCTTATAATTGGTTTATGAAATGAATTGAAAATGTCAAGTGTCAAACTAAACAAAGCAGATCCCAAACACAAGGCACAATTGTCAGGCTCGAACTGAAAAATGGTAAAGTAAGTTCATTTTTCAATGTGGGCAAAATTTTAACTCTTCCAAAGGATGCTATAGATCCTTGAATGTTCACTTTATCCAAAGCGAAAACACATTGTGTGAATCCTAACAAATGATTTTTCTGCAGCTCAAATTGAAGGTAATTGTTCAAATAAATTAAACTATAGAAAGAAAAGAAAAGCCCAATTAGAAAGGCTGGTAATGTGTTTTTAAGAAAGCTTGTTAGATATCAGGCTGTAAAGAAATCAGGCAGCACCCACTTTCGGTGTCTCTTTTATATATCCATCTTTAGGTTCCTTAACAAGTGGAGTGAAGCCCTAAAACATATATATATATATATATATATATATATATTAAATGTGAGGGTTAATGAGTCTTTTCATTCAATTTTTCCCTGTGAGTTTCCGCTCTTCAGTATGCCACTCAAAAAAATAAATCCCCTTCAACCGACAGTCATTACTATCGTGCTAAGGGCAAATCTGTCCATGAGGCCAAAAGGCCAAAATACCACAAGAAGCCAAAAAACGAAACAAATTGTTTCAATCATTGCACGGAGGATGTTTACCAAGACAAAACAAACCCTCACTTTTTCGTTATGCCCCTTTTACCCCCTCTCTCTCTCTATAGAAGACATTTGACATCAAATGTAGAATAGAATTAATACATAGGACATTGCTAGTTAGAAATTAAACTCCCAAATTAACCTAACCCTAAACCCTAACGCTAACCCTAATACCGCAGAGGCCTGAGACTGATCTCACTTCCGTTGCTTTCATCACCATCTTCCCTCAATGCAGCCAACCCTTTTCTCTCTCCACCATTCTCGCCACTCTCAGCCTTCCAGCTACTGCTCTCTGACTTGCCATCTTCAATGCTTTCAGACTGGTCTCCAGTGCCCCTTACGTCAGACTCCGGCGAGCTATGAGCCTGTGATGTAGCCTTGTACATATGGAGTTGTTGGAGTGTGTGGTGGTGATGGTGCATCTGGTGGTGAGTTGGCGGCGGCGGAGACGGAGCTGTTGCTGCAGTGTAAAAGTCTTGGGGCACAGGTGGTGCAGCACAAAAGTGAGGTGGCGGTGCGTGGGAAGCTGGGTGGGTGCCATAGAGGGTAGGTGCCCCGGTGTGAGCTGCTGCAGCTGCGGTGGCATACTCCGGTGGGACCCATATGCCAAAGACGACCTGAGGTCCTGGGGCTCCAGTTGCTTGTGGGCTTGGACTGGGTCTCCTGGTGTGAAGCCTATATTTCTGTGCCAACACCACAACAACAATAAATATATCATCATGAGAGATCTGTACCCACTAGTTTTATAAAATATTCAAAGTATATGCATTGTGCAGTACAAACTCTGCACTCTGTATGTAAATTGTCAGGTCAAAAGAAATTGTACACACAAAGCCGCTTTCATGCATTCCTGAACCTGAAACATACCTGCAGATGGCTTTTAACTTCATCATTGGTCAAACCGTCAACCTTCATGAGCTCTCTGATTTGTTTTGGTGTGGCCACTGTTTTCATATGACCCGCAAAGAAAGAAATCAGTCAAACACCGATACATGAATAATTGTAGAATCAAGAAAAGCCATCATGACCAAAATAATTAACATGGTTTTATTTTTTTTATGATATTTACCTTGAGAACCGCCAAGCATTTGCAGAGCATTCACGAATCTCCGGTGCAAGTCTGGGGACCAACACCTCCTTGCCTTCCTATGGGCTTGACTGCTTGTTGTAGTGCTAGTAGTTGTATTATTTGTACTATTACCTGCCCCTGTATTTGTTGCTTGCCCATCTGATGATGAATTACCAGTGCCTTTTCCTTGCTCAATCACAACTACCCCACCATTATTAATATCAATTTTACCAGAATTCCCTATCTTTGAACAAGAAAACCCATTCTCTGTTTCCAAACATTTCTTGTCTTCCATTTCTTGCTCAGTAGAAGCAAGCGCTAAGGTTGGGCTTGGACATGAGTTTCGTTCTTTTGAGAATGGAAGGAAAGCTCCTCCATTTCTTTGTTTGGTGTCTAAGCCCAGCTTGGAACTAACACTGAATCCTATATTAGTTTCTCTAGGGAAAGCGGTTAATGTGGTTTGAGGTTTGGTTTCATTGCTATCTTGGCTCCAGAGTTGTGCTGTAGTCATCCAGTTTGCCTTATCAGAGATATTTGAGGACTTATCCAAGGATTCAGAAGTAGAGTTTTTGAGTGGTATGAATTCCTCGAGAACTGGCCTTGGCCCTTGATTTGCGTTGTAGGCTTGTAGTTGCTGCCTTGAAGTCTCCACAGCTGAGGAAAAAAAGAAAAAGAAAGAAAATAGTGATTAAATAGAATCATCACCCTCCTTTGTTAAACTATGATGACTTGAATTCGATCTTAGACGAAACACATGAATAACATCAGCCACTTTAAAATCAAAGAAAGAAGTTATAACAAATAAAGCCACACAGATAGATAGCCACCTCAAACTTCTATAAATGAAAAAGGATAAAGGAAAAGGTTAGGTTGTAGGACTTAGGATTTAGGAAGAGATCACATGAATATCCACTGTTCTCGCTCTCTATAGTTTATTAATGAAAATTCATATAAGATTAGTGGGCATGAATCCATCTTGAATCCAGTACATATATGTTCCATTTGTCATCAAGCATCAAAATGTTAAGAATTGCTTGCTTATGGAAATGCATGAGAAAGAGGAATCAAGACTCAAATACCGTTGGTGAGAAGTTGCATGCAAAGGGGTAATTCGCGCTTGAAAGCATCGATCTTTTGCCTTTCTTCTTCAAGGCGACAGAGAATCTCTTCAAGTTTTTGAGTCTGGTCATTCTGGTCTCCAAAAGATTTCAATAGCATAGAATAGCTGTGGGGTTTGCAATCCAGGGTTAGCTCAGACGGAGAGGCCATACCCTCTTAATTATTTTCACGTAAATAAATGAAGCAGCAGTCGCAAGAAATCAAGAAACTAAATACTCTCTCTCTACTCAAGAAACACGCTCTTGTTCTCAACTTTCATGCCAAAAACAAGAGCGACAGGATATGTAGGAAGAACAAAAGAGGGTGTCTGGGGTTTTGCTTTCTATGTATGAGTTAGAAGTAGGTTAAAGAGAGAGACAGGAAGAAGCTGTTGTTTCTGAACACAAGGAGGATCGAGGCAGGATCGTCTTCTTTTAGAGGTGAGCTGAAGAGAGGGAATAAAGTAGGGTTTAAGAGAGAGAAAGAGAAAGGAAAAGGAAAAGGTAGGGAGGGATAAAGGGGGATGGTAACTTCTTGCAAAGAACAAATCCAGAAAAAAGCTTAAAATTAGAGAAGGAATCAAGGGTAGTAGTCTGACACTACATGGCTCATGTGCTTAGAATTCTCTCTGGTTTTAGGAGTCTTTGTACGAATTCAAAATCATCCTTGTAAAAGATGATTCTTCTTCCTACTGTTATTCCTTTTTTCCCCTTTTTAATTAATTCTCTTTCTTTTTCTTTAATTCATTTGCTTCTACAGCCCTATGATTCTTTTCCAACTTTTTAATCAAATCAAACCTCATTAGCGGCTTGTGATCTCTCAATCTTTCCCATTTATAGTTTGAATGAATTAATTTGAGAAATTTAACAACAGAATGATGATTTCAGGTAAGGTTAATATATGCATGAATTGCAAATCAATCAATCAAGTGATAAAAAAAAAAGCAGTTAAAATTTGAAGAAAAAAAAATATATTTTTAAGATATGAATGGAATTAAATTTTGTGAAATTTATTATTAATTACTTATCATTTTATAATTAATTTTTCTCAAATGCGCATTGGATATGAGAAATTCAAATTCAACTCTTCTCTCTCTATCTCTGTAATAAAAAAAAATTAAATATCTTTTCTTATCGCATAATTAATTAAGAGGGCGTTTAAATTATAATGTAATAATGTAAAAAATTAATAAGAATTCAATTTTCAACATTATTTTTTATATTTTAAAAATGTTTAATAATGGGTGGATTATAGGGTCAAGATCAATTTGATCATGTCATTAATAGCGCCTACATATGGTTGATATTGGCCACGTGTACTGGAGTCCTTACCAAAGTATGCTATCTTCCCAAAGGAGAATTCTTACCTAATATCATCAGTATTAATAAATAATAAACTAATAAATAAAGGCTATGAAAAGAAAAAGAAAAAGAAATATATATATATATATATATATATATATATATATATATATATATATATATATATATATCAATAAATGAAATAATTTAATTTTTAATACCATATAAATGGGAAGTAGAGAGAGAGAGAGGACATATTCAAATGGCATAATTCAGTATCAATCCACCATGCAACTTTCTTTTTGGTTTCAAAAGTTGCATAATTGTTCTAAATTCGAGTGCATTCAGAGAGAGAAAAGAAAGAGAATATCTAATCCAAACGTAAAATTCATCAGAAAAGAATATAATATTTGCCTCTATGGATGGATTTTCTTAGTTCCAATTCCACGACTCTAAATTAAGGACCTCTAAGAGCAGAGCACAACCCACAATGCTTAAAAGCCAAATATCCAAAGGACCTCTAAGAGCTGGGAATCTTCTTCTGCTACTCACTTTAATGAAGTGGTTAGGAGGGTAGGAAGATTCTCTTTACATCTTCAACAATTTTTCTCTGCCCTATAACAATTTTATTATCAACATTACTCGGATCCGGGTCAGAATTTAATGAGATTATTCATATGCAATCTTAAGATGTATATATATAACTCTAAGGTACTTACGATTCATCTGTAATTTTCTACTGTATATCAATTATTAAAATAATCACTAACAACTAATTACTAGGTATATTAATTCCAATATTTCCTACATATTTAATGAAAATTTTTTAACTAAATTTAGTTTATCACGTCATTCATAAATCACATTATTAGTATTATATTATATCAAGTTAGAATAATGATGATATAGGTTGATACATTCAATAACTTGAGACAAATGTTTTATATGTACATTTTATATGCTGTTGGCCTGCATATTCTATGTAAATAGCAAGACTTAGATTCATTAATCATGTTACAGAAAAGACAATATTATCGTGATTATTATTATTATTATTATTATTATTATTATTATTATTATTATTATTATTATTATTATTATTATTATTATTATTATCATATGGTAATCAAGTCCGACCCATTTGCAGCCATGCAGCAGAAGCAAGAAATGCCTTTACCATGAAAGATAAGGGTGAAAGTCCTCTTCTTCATGTGAGTGTGAGAGAAGTGCATCGAATTCCCTTGCCTTAGGACAAAGAGAGAGAGAAATAATGATGGTTGGTCGCTTTCTAAATCAGTCTTCTAGTACAAGGCTCCAACCCACACCTTTTATGCAGATTCTCTCTGTTCTTTTCTTTTCTTTCTCTCTTTATTCTCTCTATGTATATGCATGTAATGTAATGTAAGTTGTCTTTCCTTTTCTTTTCTTTAGTTTTCTTTCTATTTCTAAGCATGTATGTATGAATGGGAAAGAAAGAAAAGAAAAGAAAAGATTCTCGTCATGACACGCGTCCTTATATTCCTTCATATCGTCCATGTGAATATCCCTTTTGTCTGGTCTAAAAATATGTACCGAATATTCTTTTTTTTTATTAGATTAAAATTGTTAAAAATAGAAACCGAGGTGTCGAGTATGAAGAAAACCCATCAATTAATATAAATAAATTACGTATATTTATAAATAAATAAATAAAGAGAGGAAAAAAAAAAAGAAATTAATAGTGGGGCTGTGCAAACATCAGGCATGCATGGAATCCTGTAAGGGTGTAGAACCAGTCACATGATTAAAACATGGGAAGGTGTCGTAGCAATGGTGTGTAGTGTTCACAAAAGATCAGCTAATTGTCCCACTCAACCTTTTCTCCATACCAATTTAATTTATACATTGGATAAGGATTAATTCAATCGCCACACTCGCAAATGATTATATATATATATATATATGTCACGTGCACTTTTTTACGAAAAATTATTTTGAGTAACTTATAGAATTACTCCTAAAATTTGGTAAAAAGTATACGTTGGTTCTTATTGTCTGAAAAAATTTGATCTTTTATGATATAGTCAGTCCAAAAACTGAACTCCATGAGTTCGATTCAGTCAAATTCAGGCTTAGACTCTACTTAAAATTCAAACTCAAAACTTATCTCTACCTGCAATCTTTAGTTCGAACAAATAAGGAAGATATCGATATTTTGGGAGATCGGAATGACATTCACATCAGAAATCTTGACTGAGATCAAACATTACAATTAATACACAAACCATTAAGCTATGAAAAGAAAAGGTAAAGATCTAGTTGAGATTCTAGGAAGATTGCCTCTCATATCCTTATAAAAGTAGATCCAAGAAGCAGAACGAGGTAAGTGAACAAGCCCTCTGAGAAGTCAATTATATTTTTATTCTTCTTTTAAATAAACTTCCGTCACTGACTTATGCGTCGAAGTAGCTACAAGTTGGCCACCGATCTTCATTTATTTTTTTGTTCTAGATATCTTGGAGACTAATAAACAAGAACAAATCAAACATATGGAAGATCCATGGCAACATCATTTTAAATTTAATTTTATTAATGAATAAATCACTCCATTAATTAATGAATTTAACAATTAGTTAAACAAAAATAATATATTATAAAATTACAATTCTAAGATTACCACTACTTTCATCTTTTGAACTAATCAATAATAAATCATCATAAAAATTTAAAAGAAAAGAAAAACAAGGAGTGTGAAATTAGCACCCTTTTATCATCTCTATCTCTTTGCATTTTTATCTCTCCTCTTCAATTTCTAACTTTAATCAAAGTAGTGTCAAGAAATTAATCAATTTAAAAACTCGAGCGGGTACGTGAGAATTATAAGAATGGTTTTATATTTTTAACATATTTTTATATCTAAACATCTATTAGACTTTAAGTGTGAATAAATATATATACACTTTATTTTATATTTAAATTTTTAATTAATTAATAAATAAAAATGATAATTATTTAAATTTTGAAAGATTTTGATACCATATTTAGGAAATACTCAACCTAAAAGTTTAGACTAAAGATAATTTTATGTCCCTAGTTTAATAGACGGTTTAGTACTTCGTGGGCAGTGGCACCATAAGACACATGTTGGTCATTACCATTAACATCACCATCCTTATTGACGACTCCGACATGATCATCACCTACTCCAGCGATAAATCCATCATCTTCTAGCACCTCACAAGGAGGAGAAGACCCACGGCAATCCTTGATGTCGCCCTTCCGGCCATTCCCACTTCAAGAAGGGCGCGTTAACTTCTCTTTTTCAGTGCTTTGTTTTCCCTATTTCTAGTGTTGTTGTGTCAATTGATTAGAAAGTCATCTCTGCTACTACAATATTGTCTTTTAATATAGCAGCTAGACCCATATCAAATTGTGCTTTAGCTATGCAGCCCGGGGTTCAATTGGCGATTTCCTTCTCCAAATTGGTGTGGAGGTGCAGAGTTATTTGGTGGAAGGCGGAAGAAGAGTTGCACATGGTAGAAGTGAAATGATTAATTTTTGCCATGAGTGACATTTAGGATGGATTTGAGCTCCAATTTTTGTGCTTTAATTTATTGTGGAGAGCTCATAATTGATAATTATGTTTTTGGCTTTGGATTTGTTATGAAAAGGTTCTATATATTTTAATTGAATTTCATGAAATTTCTTAGTGTTGAACATTTATTTGAGTTTTTTTTTTTTAATTTGTTTACTATTCATGTGATTTAACTTATCACATTGTCCCAAAAGAAAGTGTACAAAAGAGGACAATAATAGATTTTTTAACTCTTATTTTTTGCTATGCATTTCTAAGTGTGTGTCTAATAAGTGGCATAAAAGTACAGCAATAAGACTCAAATCAAAAAGTAAATAAGTGCAACACAACGCTTAAGAAAAATCTATTGATAAAAAAAAAAGTTAAATCTTATCATACTTTAGTGATTTTATTTAATTCTTTTAATTTTGATAGAATTGATCAAATTTTATTTTTGAGATTTTGAGAGAGGGAGGCAGGGAGAGACAGATAAGAAGAAAAGAGTACGAAAAGAGGGAAAGAGTAAGAAAGAGATTACAGGCAAGGGGAAGAGTAGTGACGTTTAGGGCAAAAAGGGGTGGGGGTAGGGTGGAGGGAGAGAGAGATGAATAATGAAACAGAAGAGAGATAATATCTTGGTTATTTTATTTCTTGTAAATAGCAATATTTCTTTAATTTGGAGGGAATGACCCTATTATTAACAAAATTAAAGTCAGAGGACTAAATTTTTATAATTTCAAACAATACAAATTGTTTAAGATTCTTATCAAATTTCAAGGATCATCATGTAATTTGTTCGATTATTTTTTTTAATGGACTTCTGCATTTGATGCTCAAAATTATGAATTTATGCTCAAATTTTATTTAAAATTATATAGGTAATTAGAACAAAAGACAATTTTTTTTTTCCATATATATTATTTAGTTGATGTAGAGTTTCTATTTACATTTTTATCTTCTATTAATTATTAGTTAATTTTGAAGTGTGATTGAATAATTATATGAACAGCATATATATGCAAATTGCAAAACTATAAATAAATTAAACAAAGGTGACAAATATTCAGAAAATGATAGAAATACACAAACTTTTTTTTCCTTATTCGTGATTTTTTAAGAGATACTTTAATATATCATATAAAAAATTGAAGTGGACCACTGCATCTTGTACTGTCTTTGGATACTGGCTCCCATGGGAGATGGGGCAAAAGCATCCAAATAGGAAACAGCCTATCTAAAACTTTTACCAGGCCCCTGCTGCTGACACTAACCTTTATTGTAAAAGCCCAGCTAAGGACCACCTTCCCTCTTCAAAGTTCACAAAGGCCCGATTAATTTAGACCATACATGCCTTTTATATATATATATATTAATGGCTAGCTTTGCTTATTTAAAGCTTACAATTAAATATATAAAAAGAAAAAAAGAAAAAGTCTGCATTATATTAATTTTGTTGATGATTCATGAATATTTATATTTATATTATTGGGGGTATATAGCATAATTCAATGTTCAATAATGAACCTATATTAAGAGAAGCCAAGGTGCTTATTGGCCACATTTCAGCCAAGCCAAAAAAAGAAATTCATTCTTCTATTTAATTAAAAATTTTATGTCAGTGCTTCACCAACATATTCCTCCCAACTTTTTGATAGAAAAACCAGAAAAATTCAGAAAAAAATTAATTACCCAATAATTTTTTTCTACCCTTTTCATTAATTTAATCTTGTAGAATCTTGCTGCCCAAACTAAATCAACAATAAATTGAAGAATTATATATATATATATATATACCCCAAATATTTCCTTTTATACTTCTATTTTTCTTAATTATAAATATATTAAATCATCACATTTTAATTTTTAATAATAAGTATATTAATATATTGTATAATATAGTTATAAAATTTAATTATAAATATATCTTATAATTAAAGATTATGTAATTAATAAATAATTAAAAAGTATATTATACGATATATTTTGTATTAGCAATCAACTTTAAAGTTGAAATGATAACTTACATACCAATTTTCTTAACAATAATTATATAAAATTATTTTAAAATTAAAATGGAAGTACCAAAAACTAAACTCAAACCAAAACATAAAAAAATAAAACTAAAATAATATTGGAAATTCAGTTCGATTTTGGTTCTTAAGCAAACCTCAAACCAAAATCACACATCCTATAGTTTTGAATATAAGGAAAGGTAAATTGACAGCAGCGTCAGTGTGCTTTGTGAAAGGTTTAAGATACTTAACAATAATGAAGAAAGAAGGTCTCATGTGAGGGGGAAAAAAAAAAGAAGATTCTGTTCGTCCGAATCCAATTATCTACCAATAATCTCTTCAATTTATGAAGAAGAATTCAAAATTCGAAATTCTTATTCAACTCGGTTCAAAAGTAGAAAGCAAAGAAAAGGAATGATCTTTAATTAGGGTTGCATAACATGAAATATTCTTAAGCTTTATAGAAAGCTAATGATGGATACATTTACGGGTGTAAGGTTTTGTTTATGAGAATCATTAACTGGATTTGTTGATGATGATTATGAGATCGAAAGTGATAGTTCCATTAAATATCATCTTTGCTAAATCAATTAGTATATAGATTCGTAGTTGGTTTTGGCTCGTTGTATCAGAATATTATTATTATTATTATTATTTTTAGCTGTAGGTATATTGACTTATTTTGATGCTCATGCTTATCTTATATAATGGACAGTTTATGCTTTGATCTTTTTCTTCTTCTAAATCATGTAAGCATAAGGTTAAATGATGTTTAAAGAGCAAGATAATAAGCTAAAATGGATTAAATGTTTCTTTATCAAGAACACAAAAACAATATACTCTATACACACATACTTTATATAAGGGAGGACCTAAACTGTTTTTTTAAATAAAAATACTATTTTAGATGTTGTTTAAAAAAGAAATTTGAACAAGTTATTTTGTTATTTTAATATTCTTATGATTAAAACTTATCAAATTTAATTTTAAATTATTTTTCAATACTCTCTGATTAGTATATCTAAAAAATAACTTTTTCAACAATAATTTCAATAATAATGCTAAACAGACTATTAATTGGTGGAAAGGTAGGGAGAAACTAATAACATACTTTTAAAATGGGCTAAAGTAATTTGACCAGAGATAAGAATGGAGTGGCTATCTCATTAGCATCTAAGCATGAATGAGAGAGTGGAGAATGGAATTAGAATAACACTTTGGTCGGCCTTAGCTAAAGAAGTCTTGTAGGAAAAGGTTCAATTAGAGTGTTATTGAAGACAGGAATTTTTGTGGAAATAATTATTAATCAATTAATTAATGTTTTTAATTAGCTCCATATATATATATATAAACATTAGTTGACTTGTTGCATTGTTTAGAAAAAAATGTCAATACAAAGTACACTATATCAAGTTAAAGTATATATCAACCATGGTAAATGTATCCACTACATAGATAATTAATTAATATTTTGAGTGTCTATTTTATATTATTCTAAAACGATTTATAATCGATGAGCTTTAATTTAGTAGCATTGAAGTAACTTTAAGGCTTTGAGGCCATTCAAGTTGCAATCAAATAAATTGTTAAAGTAAGAGAGGACATCAAAATTGATCTTTAATTTTTTAGAATTCTTGATCAAATCTTAAATTTGATACCTACAATGAATGATAACAAGTAAGAGAGGACATCAAATTTTCTTTTGCTTTCTCAAGTTTCTTTCCCTCTCTGTTTAGCTCTGTTGATTGTGGCCTTTTGGCTGACAATTTTGCGGTGCCTAATGCGTTAAAGGCTGCGGCGCATTGCAGTGGATTTGGTTTGGGAGAGGTGTACATGGTTAAGCTGTGATTTGAATAGGTGTGTTTTTGTCTCTAGTAGTCTGGTAGATTTGTATAGAAAATGTGTATGTTCAGAGGATCAGAAGAGATTAATGTATGCAAAAATAGAGCAAGATTTAGAATTGGTTGCAGTAACACAACCAAAAACACGGCATGCCCGAAAATACGCAGCTAGCAGCAAATAAAGGAAAACATCTGAAATGAAAACACCAAGCGCATTGTTATTCTATTAGACACAATCTCGAATCTGATGCAGTAGTTGGTGATGCAAGGGTAGTTTTCAGAGATGGTCAGATCAACAAGCCCAAAGATATATATGTTCTCAGACATGCAGGCTGTTAATGTCCATCTCAACATGGCTATTCTGACTATTCTTATTTCTGCTCTTGTTGTTAATGATTTTGGCAATGAGTGTTGGAGATATGCCTCATCTGCTGGCAGATAGGAAGTTGAAAGGGATAAAATTGTCTCCAATAAAATTAAAAAGATGCTGCCAACAACTTTTATCTTATTTTTGAGATTTTTTTGTTATGTTTTTGAATTTTAAATTTATAAGCTTTAGCAGATTTTAGCAAGTTATGTCATTATAAAAATACAGAATCAATCAAAAAAGAGTGAAACAATTTGCAGACCATTCAGTCTCTTCCTTCAAAAAACTGACAATGAGGCACTTCTGATATCCCAGAAGATGCAAGAATATGGGATAAGACCCAATGTTGTAAGCATCATTATGCATAGTTATGGCATTATTGCAGTTTGGAAGAGCCATTCATGGCTACATCATAAGGCATGATCTGTAGTATCGAATTCCAATTGAAAATGCTTTGATGGATATGTACGTTAAATATGGAAATATAGACGAGGCCATAAGGGCGTTCGATATTATTTTAACCGAGGCATCACCTATAAGTAACGCAGAGGAGGTGTGGAAACTCTAGCCGCAGATAAGCATCTAGCAAAGATGGGATAGAATCAGATAGTACAAGTTTATCAACAAATTTATCTGTTGGCAACCATGAGGGGATGGTAAGTGAAATTCTGGAGCTTTTGTGAGATAGTATCTGAACATCATGTCAAAGCAATTATGTGCGTTTTTTCTTCTTTTCAGGCACAGGAATCTGGACGAAACTTTCAGGTTTTTTCTCACTATGCCACCTGAGCCAGGTTTACCGTAAGATTGAAATCTGGGTTTTACATATTCAAGCACCCTTTCAAATGCATGTCCCGCTAGAGATGATGAGTGACGCCTCAGATGCTGGGGAATTAGAAGGAAACAAAAGCCGCTAAAGAAGACTGCTAGATGCAGCTAAATGCGAACAGCTAAGAAGAACACTCTGCGATTTTCGCAATGGATCACTACCAGAAATTTTGATCCATGGACATTTGCTTTATGGGAAATTGAAATGCGTTTTAACGGAATATGTTCTATTCTTGAGCCCAAGTTTCTGCTACTGAGAACAAAGGAAGTATTGTCCAGAACTATATACATGAGACGGGCATTCTGCCATGCTGATTAGCAAACACAACTCCACAAGACTACAGTATGCAAAGAATCAGACAATATTCCACAGTTTGCACTGAAGAAAAATTGAATCTTTATCTGTTGCATGGAATTTGAAGCTAAATCTGAGAGGACTAGGAATGAACTAATTACCTGAACAAAAGGTACCAGAAGACAGAAGATTCAATTTATAAACCAAACACGGTTACAAAATTTAAACAGAAAAATTGATACTAATGCTAGAGTTCTACTGAATTTAAGTTATAGAATTTTCCATAAAAATGAAGGAGTTAAAATTCAGAAATTGTTTTGTCATTAAGCTTTTCCTTTCCCATTATCAAGTGCCTGATCAGTCATCACAGTAAAAACACACTACATGATCAGAAATGATATAAGGGATTTACTTGATTTTGCTGAAAATATGATATGAGATACTGTATGCACCTAATTATTTAAGCTCCCTTAAGTTGCCAATTAAGTAAATGGCCGACAATCCGTGGTTTCTGCAAATTGGGAGCACAAATTTTTCAGTTTCTTGTCTATGTCAGTACAAAAACTTTCCTAGACCAAGCATCCATACATCATCATCATCTCTAGGACTTGCTCTCTTAAAATTCAGCTTTTCACATGGAAAAAAGCTGCACTAGTATGACTAAAAAAAGGCTGGGGACCAATCATCTTGTGGTTGTAATTGTTTTCCGCCAATAAAAGATAAAGAAAAACCAAGCAATGAGTTATCATCAATTGAATCATCTCTGATATGGCTCTTTCAGGATTAAAAATAAAAATTTCTGAAACAAGAAAGATCAAACTTTGTTTGGTCAGTTGTGGATTTTCACCCGGATTTTTTTATCATGTAATGTCTTAACTTAGTTGTATTTGGGTTAGTTGGATGTTCTCTGCTAAATTTTTCTTGGTTTCTAAAATTACAAATAAAATTTTGACTTGTTAAAAAAAAAAACTTTACTGTTTGAAAAATGAGTAGAAAATTAGAATGCAAATATTAGGCAAGTAAAGCCCTAGTCATCAAGAAGGCTTCTTTTGGTGGGTTCTTTTCTAGTATTTTATGAAGATGACATACATATAGCACATGGAAAAAGTTATCAACGGCCACCACTTTTGTGTATACCTCTTTCACATGCAACAAGCAGATTAAGCACATGTATAATGAGATCCATAATTCAATTAATTAAAACTCTAGAGTTTTTAAAATACTTAATAAATTAGCTACTCCTTTTGTCTCATAAAAATAGACTTATTTTTCTTTTTTTTATTTACAAGTCACTTTCCTTTTTAAAATAGTATTTCATTTATTAGCTTTTGATATGTTGATGTTAATATGTATTAAAAAGTAAAATTTATTAATTCCAAGAATAATTTAGTTGCACAAATAATTTAATTTTTAATAAAGTAACACGAGTGAAGGGTATATTAAAAAAAAAAATTAGATAAAATTTATTGTTTTTATTATATTTTTTTTAACCTATGTGAAAATATAAATAAAGCTATCTTTGTGGGACGGAAGAAATATATATAAACATTGAATGAAATGCAGTTTACAAGTAAATAAATTCTATTCTTTTATATATATTGACATAAATGTTAAAGTTAATTGTATCATAAAGGTTTTTTTTTTATATTTTGAATTTAGAATCTTATAATTTTAAAAATAATTTATAAAAAAAAGGAACTTTTATGTGAAGGAGTAATTTTAATATATATGTTAAGGAACAATCATTCATCCATAATACCACTAATCACTGAGATCAAAAAGAAAATAGCAGAAAGTTTGTGTTGTATTGTATGTATGAATCTTGCCAAAGGTGAGGGTGATTGCTTGTAATGTGATTTAAAACAATAGTATTAATTATATATAACTGACTTTCTTGGATCATTTGGCAGTTGAGACTTGACATATAGCATCTGATTGTAAGTAAGGTTCCTTAAAGTTTTATGTCCTATAAACTAATCCAACTAACACAAGACAAAGTTTCAGGACTCAAATTCATATCAAGTGTTTGATTATATTAAATAAAGGCCCAAGTGAGAATCTAACTGTGGTGTATTCGCCACTTGCTCACAACCAGCAATGAAAGTTTCAACTTCGAAGGAAAGAAACAGCTTGTCTTGAGTTTCGCTCTATATATTTCATTGCCACATAACTTGTTTAGTTCGCTCTATAATTTGGGATTTTTTTTTTCTATTTATTAGGAATGTTAATTATTTTCGAACCCAATTCAATCTATCTCGAATGTAAATAATTTTTCTCGATATCGATATTGTGTAGACGGATATAGGAAGAAGAGTTTCCTGCTTCATAACTTATTATTTATTAAAAAATAATTTATTTTTAGGTATTTAAATATTATAATTTTAACTATATATATATATATTAAGATTATGTTTAAATTTTTATATTTTTAATAATTAAATTTATATTATATAATAATAAATTAAATTAAAAAAAAATTTCACTTTGACCCACTCATTCTCAACAGGAAAGTCCCGTTCTGACTTCAATCTCTTGTAAAACAAGAACGGAGGGAGCGATTTCCACTCCTAACCCACCTCATTGCAATTCCAACTACTTAGCCACTTGATTGATGGCCACAAGTCATTGCACATTTGCTTGAGAATCAGTACTCTTCACATGTATAATTTAATGCTTTGTTCAATAAGGCCATTAGCTATAGAAATGATACTTTTCTAAACCCACGTACCCATCTACTGCAATTGATCATGAAATGAAAATAGATTGATGGAAACAAAATTAAGTCAAAGAATTAATGAATTTCAGGCGAAGTAGGTGAACTATAAGAAGGATAAAGATTAGGCCAAGAAAAGAAAGTGAAAATAACTCTGACTTCAATTTACTGATTTGAATAGATAGAGCATAGTCCCAATAAATTTAGTTTAGGTAATGTTAGCCTCAACACTAAGAAAAGAAAATAAAGGAAAATTAGTATGGCAAATGAGAATCCTAAGATACTAATTATGGAGCTGGCTCTTGGTAAGTTAGCTTACAGGAATAAAAGAGTGAGATTTTCTGCTTAATTAACAGTTAGGCAAACATTTTATTTGTGAGGGACCACAAACTAATAATTTGTTCAATTGGTTGGATTTGATGAGTATATGGTGCTTTCTCATAATGCCTGTGACACCCTCACCTTTTCCAAGTCATTCAATCACTTTTCCCTTTAATACTCTCTTTTCTACTTTTTGTTAGTATATATTTTTATTTATTTTATGGTCACACTAAAGTCCATGATAATGTTCATTTTTCTTTTCTTGCGCCAAAAGGCTTGATTTGAGCACTAGTGCATTCATTAAGTGGGCCAATTATATGAATTTATTCTCATAAACGCCTAATACATCTGAAATTTACTTAAAAATATTCGGTGACAACTTTTAAAATATTTTATAATATATTTTAATTTTTATAAACGTCTCATCTCATAATATACTCAAATTTTTTTTAAAATAGAATTCAGATATTTTTTAAATCTTAATCAGCAGACTGTTATATCAACAAACCGAAGAGTATTTTAATTTCATTTTATAAAATTTAAGATATATTATAAGATATTTATAAGAGTTAAGATATATCATGTGACGTTTTAAATTTTTAAAATATCACAATTTTTTTTTAAATTTAGGAGCCATTTTATAAATCTATGTTTTCTTGATTTACATTCATATCATCTAATCTCAAAATCATGTTTATAATTATTAATTTTTTTTAATAAGAGTTTAAGGTTCTCTTAATTATAAATTACTTTATATATATATATATATATATATTTACTTTTCTTATTACATATTTTGTGGGAGGAAAGGGTTAAACCTGAGTCTTCTATATTTAACATATATAAAGCTATCATTAGACTATATCTATTGTTATATTTTTATTTTAATGTATTAAAAATAAAGAATGCGTGTGAAAATTAAGGGATTTTCAAAATAAATAAAAAAATGGAAGCTTTTTGTGAATTTGAGTCAGCATAAAAAAATAAAAAAATAAAAAAAAAAAAACTTAAAGGGTCGTCAAATTTCAAATTGACAACAACTAGCCAAGGTGAAGCATGGAGTTTTGACCATTTCATTTCATTGTTTCACACATCACACATCAAAAGTAGAAAGCTGTTGAAGCAAAACCAAAGAGCGAATGTGAGTGGGCCCCCCTTACCGAAAAGAGTATCCACAGTTTATTTAATTCTTTTAAATTCAGAAAAAAAAATGAAAATAAAAAAAAAGCTATAAATCGTGTTAAATAAATTTATCTTATTGTTTTCATATGATTCTAATTATTTATCGATAATTAAATTTAGAATGTTATAAATTACACTGAATCAAAAATCAAATAAAATCATAATTAATTGATGTACGTATATTTTTTTTAATATCTTTTATCTAATATTATAAAATAATTATTGAAAATCTCAAAATCATATTAAATTACATAATTAAATGATTTGTTCAAATTAATTAAGTGATTAAATCTATTATGTAATAAAATTACTATTTTCCTTGTACACCCTTAATTTTTTTTTTTTTTGGATGGATAGGGTATCTCGTTACTTAGACGCTGGGGCAAATGATTGGTGAACAAATGAAAAAAAATCTAAAAAGACGAAAAGGACCTAGGGAAGGCAAAGAAAGACTAAAAAGCCGAACGTCGGCCAGCCTGTTCCCCACCACCATTCTTCCTTGCCTCCTTCCACATGTCGATAATCCCTGGCCCACCAAAACCCTAACCTGCAAGTGGCACCTCATTATCCATGATGGGACCAAACCCATGGATTATCATGGACCTGACTGTGAGTTAAAAACACTCCAGAAATCGGTCTTCGGACCAAGCAGGGCCTCCTTTTTGTGACCGTGTGGGCTCAGTAGAATAAAACAATGCACGCGCAGGTTCAAGTCTTCAACACTCCGCCACTGGCAGGCCTCACAGTCACAAGTCAACAATAGTGAAATTAGAACAAGAGGACAAACAAACTGCTTGGCCTTATTCTATTTCTACCACAAAACGAGCCCTGGAATCTTCATCAGTTCCCATTCTAGTTAGCTACTTGCATTGCAGTCCTGGTCATTAAATTGAAACAACAAAACCCAATGCACTGTTGAGTCAGGACAACAGATTGGTTTCATCATATAACAAATACACGAAAAATAAAGAATTAGATACAAGCCAACTAAATCCATCAATTTGGTGAAATTCCAATCAGTTCATGGAACTCCCCTCCCCTCCCCCCTCTAAAAACAATTCGAATCCTCTCCCACCTGTAAAAATCTTGCAGATTAAAATTGAAATAAAATAAAATAAACCCAAGAAAATTAAGGAAAAAAACACATATTTGAGCCACTTCCCTCAAAGGCTCAATCAAATGCGCACTTTAATCACTGTTAATTACGCATTGAGTGCACATTTTAACGAGACCCTCAGACCAGGCCCACCATCCTGTCTTCCTTTTTTTTAATTTTTTTTATAATTTTACTTTTACCCCTTTTTTTCTTCTGGAGGGGAATTTCTACGGTGTGACAGTTCTGGGTGAGGTCCTGGATTCCGGAGGTGGCGTGTGTCCGTCGGATCCTTTAGATGGATCATCAGAAGACGGCCGTAACCCGTCATCGGTCTCTACCCTATTAATTTCCTCAATCATCCTGAGCACTTCCTGCATAGCCGGTCTCTGATCAGGCACCGTCGAAACACACGCCATTGCTATTTGCAAGAGCTGCACCATTTCCTCCTCAATATTGTGGTATCTCATCAACTCCACATCAAAAACCTCAGCCGTCCATTCTTCTCGAACTACGGACTGGACCCACCTGGGCAAGTCAATGCCTTCTTCGCCCAAGGAAGCTTGATTGGGTGCTTTCCCCGTTAAAAGTTCCAGCAGTAACACCCCGAAACTATACACGTCGGATTTAAAGGTCACTTTACGGGTTTCAACCACTTCCGGGGCGCGATAGCCAGCGACACGGCTGGGTGGCGTAGCTGTGCCAAAGAGAGGGTTGATTCCGAAGTCGGAGACGTAAGCGTCCTGATTGGGTCGTAGCAGAATATTGGAGGATTTGATGTTGCCGTGGACCACTTTTCCTACCACATGGAGATGAGCTAGGCCTCTCGCTGCGCTCATAGCAATTCTCATCCGGTTGTCCCAATCTAGCGGTGTCCGGCCCGACCCTCTGCTACCTGCAGTATAATCGACGGGGCATTATTCCAGTTATGCGAAATTCTATTTCTTATCTAGCAAATAAAAAAATTAGCAAAGGGAAGTAAAATAACCCAAGTTTATCCAATCCAGCACTCTCTTCCAGAAGTAATAGTAAAGCAAAAATGATGAATGTTTGCGTAATTAAAAAAATGGCAAAAAGAAAAAGCGCAAAATGATAATGTCGTTGGCGCCATTATTAATGGTGAAGGAAGCTTGTGCTGATGCTGTTAGTGGCATAAACAAAAAGACACCACCATACGCGCTGGCAGGTTGCGTATTTTTGCCACACTAATAAGAATGTTTTGCAAACAATCAGGGAAGTGATCAAGGGATTCATTAAACAATAAAAACTCTGGAATCTGCCCAATCTGGCCTGGTGCTGTTTACCCTTTTGTCTTAATTATTTATAAGACAATAGAAATTCAATTATAATATATTATGTAGCTTCCTAGACAGTAACAGCTGGAGCAGCAGCATTAGAGTGTCAGTGTAACCAATTCAAAAGCAGAAACCTAATTTTGAGTTTGGACATGTCTCTGGTTCTCAATAGAATTTTGATTTAAGAATGGAAATTTTAATATTATTAAAGAGAGAGAGAGAGAGGTTTCTAAGATTGTACCATGGAGCAGAGCAGATAAGCTACCAGCGGGCATGTAATCGTAAACTAGCAATTTCTCATCCTTGGAATAGTAAAATGCCCTCAATGGCACCACATTGTCGTGCTTGATCTTTCCCAGAATCTCCATTTGCATCTCGAACTCTCTTCTACTTACTACAACATCCTTCAGCCTCTTCACAACCACCATCGTGCCTTCTTCCAGCACCGCTTTGTAAGAAGTTCCCACGCTACCTTTCCCCAGCACCTCCGCAGATGCCCTCAATAAATCCTCCAAATCGAAGCTGTATACGCCTCCCTCCAAAAATACCAGCTTATTCCTCTCAGCTTCCGCTGACCCACCTGTAATATCATCCTTTGACGACGACGTTCCCACCTCCACTGGCACCGCGCGCCCTGCCGCTGTTGGTTTTGGTGCCTTAGACGGCTGTCTCCGCTGTTTCCGCCGGAGACATAACAGCAGAAACAGCAAGAGGAAGAAAGCTACTAAAGCGGAGCCGACTGCTATTAAAACAATGGCGGCGGTGGAGAGTTTCTTGGACTTTTTGTGAACTGGGCCTTCAGGTGGGATTTCTGATGGGGATGGAACTGGAGAAGGAAAAAATGGGCTGCACGGCGGCAATGGGTCACCACAGAGATTTAAATTTCCGGCGAATGATGATGCAGGAAATCTGGATAAAACCGAAGGGATTGAACCATTGAGATTGTTGCTCGACACATTGAAGTCCGTCAAATTTGAAGGGTTTATACTAGGTAAAGTGCCTGAGAACTGGTTCTTCTGTAAATAAAGACGTGTTAAATGAGTCAAGCTGTTCACTTCAAAAGGGATTGAACCAGTGAAGTTGTTTGAGGAGAGATCGAGACGGGCTAACCGAGTTAGCCGAGGCAGACTCTGTGGGAAATCACCTGTAAACTCATTGTTTTGGAGATAGAGGCTGCGGAGCAAGGTTAGATTGGAGAAATCGGAAGGGATCTCACCGGAGAGACGGTTCGAGCGGAGACTCAAAACTCGGAGCTGAGTCAAGTTGCCCAAGGTGTTGGGTGCAATCTGGCCCAAAAGGCCCACGGCGGGAAGGCGAAGTTCGTACACAGAGGATTGGTTGCCATCGCAGATAACGCCAACCCAGTTGCAGGCAGAGTCGGACGCATTCCATTGTAGGCGATTCGCATGAGCAACTCCAGAGAGAAACGCAAGGAGGCCTTTCTTTTCTTGTACAGTTTCGGAGTGAACTGGTTCATGACTCAACAGCAGCAGAAACAAAGAAAAGGAAACAGCAACAGAGTCAAAAACCACTGCCATTGGACAATATCCTTTTGGAATAAGACGAAAAATTGGAAAGTTTTCAAGTATATTGTTTTGTTCTTATATGCTGGGCTTAATGGGTGGCTTCAGATGCCGGTATTCCCCAAAACCAAAAGTGGTTTTCCGGTGAGATTCCATGAGAAAAAAGGCCGCGAGGGGAGCCAGGGACAGAACAGTATCAGTCTCGTAATTATAGAGCGAGATATAAAGAGAGATGAGGAGAGGCTTTGTAGGAGGCATCACGAGGCCTCAAAAGTGAAAAAATAAAGCACAGAAGAAAAATCTGAAAGTGTCTCGCTGGCATCAATCAGCAGAAACGTTTTTTTTTTTTTTTTTAATTAGTAGTCTTAATTTTACTATTTTTTTATAATTTTCTCACGAGCGGGAGTTGCGCGTGGACTTAGTCAAAATCCTGCATACTTATGTACAGTTGCTCGCGGCTTCATCGCGCTTTCCATAGAGGCGTGGGACTCCAAAGGGTTAATTATTATATAAATTTTATAAGCAGTAGTTAAGGACGCTCCATTTGGTAGGGTTAAAAAAGTTTGTATGAGATATGATCATCTACGTCCTATTAAGAAAAAGGTGGGCCAAGGTTAATCGGACGGTCCCCAGTTAATTAGATACCATTAGTTGATCCATGTATTGTTAACGCTCGAACTGATATAAAAAGACGCGACAATTAACAATTTGTAGAATTTGACCAATGAGAAAGAGACAATGGGGACAATAAGTGGTTTTAGTTAGGGGGTGGTGTGAACATGTGGCGAAAAGGAACGATCCCTTGGTAAGGACGGGAGAAGGACACCGCTGGTAAGGGAAGAAAAATTATGACATACACTAATACTTGCCTACTTCATTGATTGGCTACGATCCCTTTCTTTCTTTCTTTCTTTCTATCTTTTTTTTATGTACTTATTATTATTAGGGTGTGTTACCCTATTATAATCAGCAAACAAATTAAATTAATAAAATTTAATTATATGTATAAAAAGAAATTTGGTTGGACTCTATTATTAATATATTTGTATAAAAATATATTAATAATAAAAATATATTAATAATATATTTTTATTAATAACTAATCGATTAATTAATAATATAAAATATTTTTTTATTTTTTTAATTCATTCAATAATATAACCTATCGATTATTTTTTATTTTGATTAATTTTAATTTTCTTTCAATTTTAGTTTGGTTCAATTAACAAGTTGATTTAATCCGGCTTAGTTAATTGAATGTTCATTCCGGATTATCATTCCTCAAAATCATTAAATTGAAAACATAAATATAATATTAGACTATATATAATTTATTATTATAAATAATATATATAGCTACATACAAATATATAATTAATTATATTAAAATTATATAATGTATAAAAAAAAGAAAAACACATATATAAATTGATTTTAATTTTAATTTTAATTTCCTTGTTTGATATGGTTTGATATTGATTTCAAGTTTAATTATCAATAAAAAAAATATAATATATAAAAAAAAATTAAATATATTTCAGTTCTTATAATATCGATTTTTCGAATTCAATTCTTATGAATTTTTTTTAATCTATTTAGAATAATAAAATTGTACACATCTCTATTTTTAATTCTTTTTAATAAATTCCAACTTTTAATATTAAAAAGTGATTAATTATTTAAATAACATGTTTTGAAAAATATTTTACTAGAATAATGTAAATCTGAAACTATTTATAAAATACAGTATGTGCTTATGAAAACGCTAACTTAAAAAGTAATTTTAATGATTAACCAAAAATCACAAAATCGCCAATACAAAAAATAATTTTAATAACAATATCAGAGTGTCAAAATTACTGTGCCAGCTTCAGTGCGTGTCAAAGTCAATATGTCATTGTGTCAAATACACAAAAAGCCGCTAGTCAAACTAGCATTTTCAAAATTGTCTGCTTGTGAAACACTAGGTAAAATGGTGATTTTTTAAGCATCTGTCAGAATATATCAAAACTCTGAAATGCGTGTAATACAGAAAATTTATTCCCCAACAGTGCATTGAACTTTCCCTACAAATTTAAGTTTCTTCTCCTCTTCTCAAAATGCATATTTTAGAAATATAAAAAGAAGATTATGAAATTTTTAGAGGTTTCCTATTGCTTTCATACCATATTTTATTTCCTTCTCCCTTCTCCTTTATACAATAATTTCTTTAATTCTTCATATATTTAGTTTGATTAATGCATATAGGTTTCTTTTTTTATAAAATTTGTTATGTTATATTTATTAATTTTACGACTATTTATTGTAATAAATAAACATCTGAATATTTATTTTGAAATTATTCCTTAAAGTGAAAATTAATGAATAATTTTAGATAAATTAAGAGTATTGCAGCTATTTTATATTTACATTTTTATTATGAGTGTAATTATTTTTTTATTTTAATTTATATTATAAATATGAATATTTATATTTCAATTTATATTATAAATATTCCAAGATTTACATAATGTAAGTAGATAACATTGAATAAATATTATAATGTAAATAAAATATTTATAACTGAATATATATAAAATTAGACTAATGTCGACTAATGTGTCCTCTTATGCCACATCATGGAGGCCTTCTAGTTCGTGGTGGATTTTGGCAGATATCTATTTGTTGAACCACTGGATTTGCTTCTTCCTCTCATGATTCTGCATTCCATTCAACACTCTATTGATGTTCCTGAATATAATCAATTCTAAAATTTTGTGAATTATTATAGCTTAAATGCTTATGTTGTTCTGGACCAAATATGGATCGATAAAAGTTGCTGAACGAATGCCTAGCATTGCTTGTGGAAGCTTGATGTCTATCACAATATGAGGAAGAAGATGCATGAAAAGTTGGAATTGTAAATTGAACTGGCATTACGTTAGTAAATGGAGAGACAGGTGTGTGGATCTCTAGTGGTACAATCATTGGAGTGAAATGAGTAAATGGTTACTGCTCTCCTTTAGTGAAATTAGATGGAAATGCAAAATAAGAGTGTAAATTCCACTCGGTAGCTGGTGGACCCAACGTTGCCTGATCTAAAGATACTCATGGGTGATGGGTGGAGGGACTTTAAGTATATTCTCCCTTGAAAGCACATAAACGGGAGCATGTTTTTCAGACATATCACACTTTCTTCTCCATCGTTGTTCCTGTTGTGGTTGCATATGAAGAATTTCCATTGGCGGAGGGGTGGATTGAAAAGAATGAGATGGTGCCGTGTAGTGTTCCTCATTTAATGCACCCAACATACTAAAAATCCTCTGATGAATGGATGGACAAGCTCAAGATGATAATTCTAGGAAATTGTACATATGTTGCAGTCCATCTGCTTGTATGAAGAAAAAAAAAATTATTCTTTTAATAAAACATCATATAATTACAATAAATATACCAAAATAATGAGTCAGGTATTTACCGTGACTCCAATTTGAGTACCCTCAGGAGATAGATATCCACTGTCTTGTTCATTGCACAAACCATTGTATATATTCTGAACGCGATCTTAATGGTAGTTGCAATGGAGACCTAGTAACAACACGATTATTCCGATTATCCCAAGCATCTATATAAGGTGCATGTCAATCGCCCAATTATGTTCTGTTTGCCCCTCGTAAGTGGATGGCATGTAAGGTATCGTCCTGATATAAGGGTAAAGGAATTGGTAGGTCCATACCAGACTGGTGAACGCAGCGATTCGATTGATGTCATTTGACGATGTGGAAGCATATTAATGGCATCAAAGACCTCCACACACGCCTCTCATTTAAGCAAAAAATTGGCAAAATATATTTAACCTCCCTATATGGTTTCCAACACATATACTTACAACATAAAAATATTAGTGTTCAATATCATAAATGACAAAAATGTAATTAATTATAAAAAAATAAATGATTTAAATATCTATATTACTTGATGTGGTCACTTTTGATCTAGTTAGACTCACAATGATTGTAACACATACATCGGTGTATGTGTTGTTCTTAATGGAGTTTTCCACCGATAAAAAAAATGATTAATGTTATTAAAAATATTTAATTTTATTTTTATGGATAAAAAAATTAAATATATATAAATTGATAAGGAAGAAAATTACCAAAACTATATGGGCCTCTATACATGTCACAACCGTCTATACACACCAAAAAAAAAAAGATACATTTAAATTATTTATAATGATCATACATTTTTTTTCTTTATTATATTTAGTGCAATAACTAAATTATTTTCATTTACATTAAATGCAATAACTAAATTATTTTTTTAGATATTCAAATTATAAATACATTTTATTGTACTTGTAACTATAACTATTTATTTATGAAATATATTTTATTTTCAATATATTTAGTAAAAAAACTATATACAACAATTTCATAATCATACCACATAAAATTATAATTAAAATTTTGTATTTATAATTTTTATGTCTCAATAATTAAAAATAATTATTAAATTTATTAAATTAAATTTATATTTTTTTACAAAAAATTTATCAAAGCTTTACATGCATACCAATAAAATTTTCAAATTTTAGTTTCAATAAAGTCACACTATATATTAATAAAAACATCAATTTCATATCTTCCTAATTTTTATTATGTAAAATTTTTTAAAAATTGACATTTTAGTAAAAACATGTTTATTTCATTTTTTGAAATGATCACAAACTTAATACATAAAAAGTAAAATTACAATATATCACATCATATAAACATACTAATTTAATTTCTAACTAAATACAATAGTTTATGTATGTAACACTTATCACAGAATTTAACATGTATATAATAAAATTATCATAATTAAAATATTAAATAAATATATATATGATATAATAATCACAATAACATTTTACATTAAAATTGAAAATACACTTTAATTGCAATATTTTTACTTTTTAATGTGAAAATCTAAGTAGCAACACAATTTGAAAATACTATATATAATATATAAAAAAAATTATGTTGGATATATAAAAAAAAAAATACTTGATACGAAGGGAAAAAAATATGAAGAAGATGAGAGAATAAGAAAAAATCTGATACTCAAGAAATCGAAGTTCTTCCATTTTAAAGACTTGTTTCTAGCTTTTAAAGCCAGTAATAACTCACGGGCATGTAATAATTTGCGTGACAACAATAATTCATGAGTAGAGAAAATAAATTTCCTGCAACATTTCTTTTTTAATGCATTGTTCAGTTGTTCTTGAAACTGCCATTTCATTTGGTAGTTTTAGTGTCAAAAATTACCACATTCAATTGATGTAATAGGTGACAGGACAGGATACAAAACTGTCAATGTGACTAGTGATTTTTGGAGCAATATTGCTCTGCTATATTGATACAAAGCAATGAAAATGAAATTATATTCTTAAGTGACGATTTCTATTACATTGCATTATTTTGATAAGTAATTTAAATTTCATATTATTTTTGATATAATGCTTTTAAAATCACATTTTTAAATAATCAATCCATTAAAAGAATAAAGATAAAAATGTTATATATATTACTTATAAAGTTTAGTTAATTGGCACTAGTATCCAATATAATTAGCAAAACATATGAGATAAAAAAAAATTATATAATTTTATTTTATAGTGATTTACATATTCTAATGATAATTACATATAAATTTAAAGTGTTTTATCATTTTAATTTTTTTTTCCTTTTTGAAGTCTTCCTTTTTCTTTCAATCAATTTTCACACACGTCACTTCTCTCCCCATTAGTAGGCCAGATTCTTAAATTGACTGTGTTTTTAAGGTGAGAGTTTTAATTTAATAATTTTTTCAACATAGTTTTATTTGAAAGTTACCCAACAGATTGTGATTATTTTTCAATTAATCATTTTTTTTACTGAACTTCGATGGATTTCAAATCATAATCTCTATTATAAATTTACTGTTTCGTACAAATAAAACTAATAATTATTAAATTAAATATTTATATTAAAATATACATCAAATTATATATAACGAGTGCATAAATTTAAATATAAATATTTAATCTAGCTATACTCATCTCTAATTTTTAAAATTTTCTCTTAAATTTAATTATTAATTTAAAACTCATTAATCGTTATATAATTATTTTTAATTTATTATATAGTTTAATTAATTCATATATTTTTAAGGGTACATCTAATATAAGCTCGAACTCATATGAGAACGAGTTTAATTACCATTAGATTAAATATTTATATCGGTAGAATTAATTAAAGTATATATATAAAGTCCATAAATTTAATAAATATATATATTTAAAAATTATATAAAATGTAAATTTGTAACCACTTTACAATTTAAAAAAATAATGACTATATTTTTATTTATCTAATTATCATTTATTTATCATTTTATATCACGATAATAATATATATTTCAAGATGGGTAATGATGAATTTTCTAATAATCTTTTCATTCTAATTAATTCAACAAAAGCAAGCAAAATATAACTTTTCAAATCAATGAATTTCTCCAATGGATATAATGCATTACAGAAAGTCAAAAACAAAAAAAATAATTTCTTTCTATGATTCATAATGAATCAAATTCATTGAAAAAGAAAGATTTCTGTCTAAACTGTGCTAGCAGTTTCAATAATTAATGAGGTTCCAACAATAGAAGATGAAAAGGTTAGTTTTCATTTTCAAACTTGCATTTACATTTCAAAAACCTGCGAGCTAGGACTTTAAAAGTCAAAGAAAAATGGATGAAAAGTCGTGTGTCGTTGGATCCAGCTCAGGGGCGAACCCACTTTAGGCATGAGGGTCATGGCCCCCCTCCCCCTCCATTTTTTTAAAAAATTATCCTCCTTATTGTAAAATAAAAAAATTAAATTATCAAATTTAAAATCAATTATGAAAATAGATGATTTGTTGAAGCTAAAAAATTCTAAATTTTTGTGAGTGTAAAAGTCTATCTCTATTTATTTTATTTTTATAGAATTATAAATTATTTTAAAACATTAATTAATTAATATAGATAAGATTTACTACTCTTAAATTTTGACCCCTAAATAATTGATCTTGCGTCGGCCACTGATCAGCTGCGAGTAAATTTTGGATTTCAGTTCATTTTGAAACCTAACGTGAAGCGTGGTGCATGGCAAGTGAATCCATCAAGAGCATGAGAAGAGTCCAATCTCTGGTGCAATGAAGCTCTTTTTTATAAATACCTTTGAAATTTAAAAATTTTAATAGTCAATTTTCACTCATTGTTGATGACTAATGTTTAACGGTTAACCGCATTAGTCGCAATCACTGAATCAAATTGATTATATATATATATATAATATAACTTGTTAACAAGCAAAATTATCTTTAATTTTTATATAATTTTTATAATATTAAATTTTTAATAATTTATACTCCATCCATCTCATTTTAATTGTTTTTTAAGATTTTTTATAAAAATTAAAAAAATAATTGAATAACATTATTTTTATAAAAAAATATTAATAATTAACACTAAAAAAAATTAGATTAACAGTCGATTAAATCAGTTGCTAATTCTTTAAAATTGATTGTTAATTGATTTAACAATCGATTCAGTTGATTTTAACGAGGTTAGTTACAAAGAGTAACCAACAACTAAATCGGTTGTTAAATTAATTAAATTAAAAAAAAAGATAAAACTTTTGATAAAAAAAATATCGATTACTTGTATCAATTGATTTAACAATTGAAATATAATCAATTATAAAAAATTTGTAGTCTTTAATTTTGTAATTATTTTGTAATTTGATTTCTATTTACAATTAATTTAGCAACCGAAAAGTCGATTGGTAATTAAAAAAATTAAATTTCCAAATAATGAATAAAAAATTTAAATAAATAAATTTTTCAAAAAATTACTAAAATAATAAATTAAAAATGAAAATTTAGTACTAAAAAATTAATATAAAAATATTATCAAAAAAATTACTAATAATAACTATTATAAAAAATATTAACAAAAAATTAAATATAAAAAGATATTTATAAGAAAAATTACTAAAAAATTATATATATATATATATATATATATATATATATATATTATAACAAAAAATTACTAAAAATTAATATTACAAATATTTTACTAAAAATATATATATATTTGTGCAAAAAATTTATTTTATGTCAAAAAAAATAAATGAAATAAAAAAGATGAGAAAGAAAAAGATGACCAAGAAGAAAAAAAAATGAGAAAGAAAAAGTTGATAAAAAAGAAAATAAATGAGAAAAAAATGATGACAAAAATATATTAAAAAAGAAAAGATAATGAATAAAATAGATAAGAATGAAAAATACGATGAAATAGATGAGAGGAAAGAGAAATAAGGAAGGGGAAAAAAATGAATAATAGGAAAAAAAAATGAGTAGTTCAATGAATTAATAATCAATTTTAGTAACCGGCCGTCGTTTGCTAATTTTTTTTTAAATTAGATGGAAATTTTTGGAGAGGAAAATATACAATCGATTTGCAATCAGTTGCAAATTAAAATAAAAAAAAATGAGAGGAATTTTGAGGGCAAAAAATTGGTTGTAAAATTAGTTGTAAAAATTGCTCACCGTTAATAACTAATTTGTAAATTGGTTACAAATAAAAAAAAAATGGGTGAGAGTTTTTAAGGGAGAAAATCAATTACAAATCGGTTGTTGGTTGTTAGCAAACGATTTGTAAATTAAAAAATAAAAATAAAAAATTGGGTGAAATTTTTTTGCAAAAAAAAAAATAATAACCAATTTACAATTGCAAATATTATTTGCTATTAGCAACCTATAAGAAATTGGTTAAAAATAATAACTGATTACAAATCGATTGCTAACTTTGAAGTCAATTAAAATAATTATTTAATTTAGTAATCAATTCTCTAAATCAACTACTGTTAGCAACTGATTTTAAAATCGATTGCTATTAGCAATAGATTTTAACAATTGCTTTCTTAATGGGTTGCTAATAATATATTTAAGGTTTTTCTAAAATTGATTAACAATCAATTATAAATCAATTGCTAATAGCAATAGATTTTAGCAGTCAATTATAAATCAATTGTTAATAACAACCAATTTAGTAACTGATTCTTGAATCGATTGCTAAATTTTTAAAAATTAACTACTTTACTAAAAAAAAAAACTTCATAAATTGATTACAAAATTGATTGTTAATACTAATCGATTTTAGTCAGTTACAAAAATTGATTACAAAACTTATTGTTTTTTGTAGCGTAACTAAAGTACCCTTATTGTATCATAGGAATATATAAAAGTGTTAAGAAAAGATAAATGTATTAGGAATAATAATAGACAAGGATAAAATTAGAAAAAAAATTAATACTTTCTTTATTTTTTAAAATAGCAAATAAAGTGGGATACTCTTTTTTTCTAAATTATCTATTATAATGCACAGAGGGAGTAATTATTTTTTGTAGATTCGATAGAGGGACTATGGGTTAGATGCAAATGATGAGCTTTATAGCGAAATGTATCCCTTTTCTTTTCTCACTATAAAAGTGAATAATACTATAATAAGATAGATGCAAATACTAGAGCTCAAGACTTTAGGATCAATCCATATTGATTGGTTGCCTTCATTATGTTGTTGCTAGTAAATACCACTACTTTTCTTGTTTTGAATCTTCCAAATCATTTCTGTAGGAGATCCTTTACCATTAAGAAATAAGACTTCTGTAGATAAGTTTAATTCATACGTAACTTCCTTCTTTTGGTTGTGAAGCAGTGTCAAACAAAAATATCCATCAAACATTATCTCTCCCAATTTCAATAAGATTTCTTCTTTTAATAAAAATTCATATTTTGATTTATTTCATTTATTCCATAATGGGTATACTCGTTAGACTTCTCCACTTTTTTTTATCTTAAAGGTGGAATAATAATCATTAATAAAAGATTTCTAAAACTAATTTCATAAATAATGCTAAATAAAATAAAATTCTATTTACAAATATATTATATATTATTATCAGGTAAAAATGTATTAACGGGCTAATGATTCAATTAGCAGTTAGGTTCGTGAAATATATATAAGATAATAAATTTTCATTCTTATTTTTAGTGTAAGAAATTAAAAATTAAATTTTGTGTTGAAAATTTTTTTTTATTAATAAAGATAGAATATATATCACTATACTAAAATATTTTTGTAGCGATAATTTTTAAAATAAATATGTGTATTTATTGATTAATTTTGGTTTAATAATATTAATCTTTAAAATTATTAAATTTTAATTTTGAATTTCATTTTTACTTAAATAAATAATAATAACAATAATAATAATATATAAAAGGCTTGTGAACGAAACAAATTTATCCTTAATTTTTTATAATTATTAATAAATTTTTTTACTATAATTTTATTCTAATATAATAAGCCTAAACTAAATACAATTTTATATCATCTATTTTAAATTATCTATATATTTAAATTAGTGATTTTTATTTTATAATTAATCTAACTTACCAAAATTTCCAACAGTTAAAGGCAACATTTTTAGCTAATTATTGTGACCACACAAGCAATTTTCATATTTTAAAATTTTATATTCTTAATGAGTCTCACAATTTTTTTTAATTAATTATCAATTTTAATACTTAATATTGATTGAAACTAATCAATATTGATAATATATCACGATTCTTTTATGATTTTTTTATTTATTAATGAAAAATTATTACTATGAGATATAAAATATAAAGAAATAAAGAGAGCATGATGATAGAAGGAAAAGAGAAAAAAAGAGACGTAGATGGTGAAGAGAAGAGAGAGTGAGAGAGATAGAAAAGAGAGGGTGAGAGAAAAAAAAAAAAAAAAAGAAGTGGGCATATGATATTTGGGTTATTATCAGAGGTGGAATCATAATTTTTTTTTTAATTTTTTGGGGACCATAATACATCAATAAAAAATATATATATATATTTTTTATACTTATTTAATGACAATCAAGTAATTTTGATACTTTTGTTTAAATCATAATAAATAAATTGTAAATTACTAAGGAAAAATAGAAAATTTGAGAGCCAATTAATAAAAAAATAAAATTTACTATACATATTAATATTTTTTCTTAATATTTTGAGGCCAATAGAAAATTTAAGAGATTAATTAATATTTTTTTTTTTTACACCTACTAAAAAAATTTATGAATATTTCAGCCCCCACTTACAACCTCCAGTTCTACCTCTGGCTGTTTTCATTTTTCTCACAGTGATATCAGGTCGACATGATAATAAAAAATCTCACAAAAATATAAAAAATCTCACAAAAATAAGATAAAAAAAGCTTTATTATTCATAAATCGACATGCAAGGAGTTTTATTTTGATTATAAAAATTAAAATTAAAGTACGATAATTGAAATTTACGAAAAAAATTGTAAATTTTTTAAATTTTCTAATGCAAATAAAATAACATAATTTATATGTTTTATAATCACGCATGCTTCATATTAATAAAAGTTCAATTTAATTCTTATTTTGATTATCAATTTGTCATGGTATTAGTGGCATTGTTTTACTTACCTTTAGCCAATGTCATTACTACATTAACATATACTTGAGTGAAATTACAATAAATATATATAATTAAATTATTTAACATTAAATATACTAATATGTATAAAAACTTGAATTAATATTTACACAATTATATAATTAAAAAAATTATTATATTTTGAAAAGTTTTATTTTACAATTTTACAATAAAAGTAGAACAGTTTAATAACAAAAATAAAATAATAGATATGAAATATATATCTATATATTATCGCACAAATTAAATTATAATATTAATTATTGTAATTAAAATTTTAATAATTTAATTTAACTTAATTAATTAAATTAAAATTTAATTTAGATATAAATAAAATAATTATGTTTTATAAACTATTTAATACACATGCAACATATTTATATAATAAAACATACACATCACTTAAAGAGTTGTTCAAAAGGGAAGAAGCTTTATTAATTGAAGGGCAAAAAACTAAAAAGGGTTGCAGTTAGGGGTGTGCAAACGGTCGGTTCGGTTCCGAACTGAACCGAATCGATAAAATCGAAAATCAAAAATCAAAAATTTTAAAAATCGAACTGAACCGATTGATAAGAGAAAATCGAACCGAATCGAACCTATAAATATCGGTTCGGTTCGGTTTTAAACCGTTCAAACCGAAATTTATAAAATTTTATATTTTTAACATTAAATCTAAATAATAAAAGCATAAAAACAAAAAAAATTAGAAATCAAAACTCAAAAATCTTAAGGTTCGGTTCGGTTTTCTTTGATTTCGGTTCTGTTCAATTCAGTTTGATTCAAATTTTTTGATTTCCTATATATATTAATAATTTTCGGTTCGGTTCGGTTTTTTTATTTTTTTATGAAAATAACCGAACCGAACCGATTAACTCGAAATTATCAAAATTATAAACCGAACCAAACTGAACCGATTAAATTTTAAAACCGAACTGATTGAACCGAATTAATCGATTCGGTTTGATTTTTCGGTTTAAACCGAAAACTACTCTCCCCTAGTTGCAGTTGGTCCCTATCCAATCATAGAAGTAGGAATGAAAATATAATCCAAGGATAAGAGACACAGTGTGGTTATGTTTGTCTATTAACAACCCTAGTTGTGACGAAATCTAACTATATATGTTCCCTTCTTCTAGATGATTGGTATTTGTTCTTAATTAATTAGCTTATTAAGAATTCAAGTGTCAACTCAGTTCAAAAAGGAATTGAGGTGTCAATATCTCAATTTATTTATTATTTTAAATAATCCAAATTGTTAACATGTAGTAATTTATTTCCCTTATATAAAAACTAAACTATATTGTGATGCCCCGAATATATGATATTTTATGGTATATTTAATGTATAAAAATTTTGAAAATGTATTTGCAATTTTTATGGGTTTTAATCACTGAGTTTTGAATTTTTTTAAGTTATTTTATTTCGAAATTTATTTTCAATTATTTTTATAACAATGTGATATATTTTAAATGATTTTTATGTTTTAAAAATTATTTCAAACCTTCGAAATTTTTCTAAATTTTTCGAGATTTATTATAAGTCTCAAAGTAAAGTAGAAATGCTAGTAAATGGATAAGTTGAATTTTAAGTGAGATGTAAAGCAATCCTTTAAATCGAACTAGAGCTAAATCTAATCCAAACCTAGAAGCACCCTTTGTCTCTTCTCCCTTGAATCTCCTCCATTTCCCCCCAGTATCTCTATCCCTCCCCACCTTCTCGCGCCAACCCCCCTCACACCTCTTTTCTTTGTTTTGTCAACCACTAGTGAGCCTCATTGTCGCCATCCAACTTCCCTTCCCACTAGACGACCTCAGCTTTCCATTTTGGTAGTGTCTTCAGCCACAAGAATGTAATAAAATTGTGTTTCCTCCCCCTCTAGTGTTTATTCCTTTTTTGGTGAGATCTCACTGCTTTATCCACCTCAAGGCCAAAGCTTTGGCTCAAAATGCTCCTATCCTTATAGGCTTCACATCCACCATGTGCGTCATCGTGCGTCTATTTACTCAAGTCAAGTTTTGAAAGTTTTAGGCTATGGAGCTTTTCGATAAATTCCTCTAAAACCGCTTGGTCTATTGGAAATCTAAGGTTAACAGTATGCTTCACTCGTTGAAAGCTTCGTATAGACACAAATCGAGACAATTTTGATTACTGAAAAAAATTCAATATCCACAGTTTTCATGATGATTTTTTTTTATCTCTTCGAGTTGTGTGGTTTTTTAATTAAATAAAAATAGACACTTAGTAATGATATTATTAGTTTCGTGTAAGTACCTTCATTTTTTAGAAATTCCATCGATTTTCAGAATTGCAATTTCCATTTAGACACATGGGCCTAGAATCTTTTCCAGGGTGCTCAGTAATAAAAGCATTTGCATTAATTTTTTAGTGTCTTGGACACACTCTAGGTAATGGAAGCATAGGTAAACCTGAACTCAAACTCGATATTTTTACCTTAAATGCTAGTTTAGCTGAAAAGATAATTTTATATAGAGTATAATTGTATAAATTGAATTGAAATAATAAGATAACATAATTATGGATTCCAAGGAATATTTATTCATTTTATGTATGTTAGAAAAGTTTAGGAACTTAAGCTGAGTTTGATAAACTGAAGACACATGATGTGTTTTGGAATGCATTAGATGGGCAGTGTGAGTAGTGTTGTAGACCTGAGGCCATTTGAGTGTCTCTTGGGCATATATAATTGTGTTTTCTGCAAGATCTTAGGCTACTTTTAAAATTGGACATATAGCAACAAAAAGTAATAGGCTACTTTTAAAATTTGGTATGATACTTTTACTTCTGACCTTAAACAGTTGAATTTCAAAAACACATTTCAAAATTATTTTAACTCAATGGAACATCATATCTTATACAAAAAACCTATCCAAACTTTTAAAATAGTTTATCAGTTTTCAATCTTTGTTTCTTTTTACAAACAAACTAAACCTAGGATGCTAACATTTCTAACTTATCACTAAACACGTTTAAGCTATTCTTTCTTATTTTCCAATTTCATTTGTTATTTTTCATCACTTGGCAACGTGAAACTTTATTTGCAAACTTTGTTAGATTGATTATCTTAAATTTTGTTATCATCAAAATCAAGCTCCTTTAGCAAGGAGCTAACAATATTTTCCCCCCTTCTTCTTGCTTCCTATTCTTGAAGGCTCTCTCTTTCTCCCTCTCTCTTGCATAGTTGTAGTAGCATCTGCAACTTTTAGGAGACTATCACTAAGTTACACACTACATTTTCATTCACTAGTCACCATTTTCAAATTCATGAAAGATTTGATTATTTTCCCAATTCGAATCCACACAAACTGAGGTAAATTCTCTTGCAACTAATTGTTTGGTTTATAGACATGCTTTGTTTAGCTAGGTTTTGGTTTTAAATTTGAATTATTTAGCTTTAATGAGTTTAAAATTGTGGGAAAAGAATTAAGAGGTTTTTATTGGGTTTAATATTTGTCCTTGAAATTGAAATTGCGTATATGATACATAAATATATTATTATTATTATTATTATTATTATTATTATTATTATTATTTTCTACTTAGTTGGTTTGGAACTTCATTAGAGACATCTAATTCAAGCATAAACTCTATACTCTATTGGCAATTTATGAACTCTATTGTATAAGCCCTAACCCTATACTCAGAGCCACCCATCTAAACTTTTAGTTACTAAAGAAAAGATCAATCAAAATTGAGTTGCAATTAAATGTCGGACAACATGTTTTGATCATTGACCACTTTTCACTGTGTTTTTTTTCTCAAGGCATCTCCATATGTCGATCTTTTTTTCCCATTTATTACAGGTTGAACTTCACTTTTTCAGTTAAAGCTAGCTGCAAAAGCACATAAAGGAAGGTCAAAATATCAGCTGGATCAAAGCTAGTGCCATGATGTTTTTTTTTTTTTTTAACTGTTTTATGTACTAATGAGAACAAAAAGACAAAGGAAAAAAAAAAAAAATCCCCCTACTGTTCTAACATTGACATCCTAAATTTAATAAATCTTGAATTTGCAAATCTGCCCATTTATTATAATATTAATCATTAATGAAAGCTTATTCTTCTAAACAATATATTGAAAGCTTAATTATTCAATTTTCTTTTCCATTTGATGCTAATCTGTCACTAATTAATGGAGAAATAAATTCAAGGGAAAAAGAAGCTTGAAAATGTGAACGTGAGACAAAGAGAACATAATGAGGCCATAAAAATAGGTATGGAAATATTAATGTAATCTCAGAAACCAAAACTATTAAATGCAGTTAGTTGTGCCAAAATAATCTGTTCAAATGGATAATGGTTCCTAGCTAAGAACAAATTACTCTTCATTGTTTTTTAGTAAGAGATTGACAGCTGATTTCGTTATGCAACAGTAATAAAAAAAACAAAATAAGAGTCGTCTTCTTTAGTCTTTAAAAAAATATTACTATATATTCCTCCCGTTCACAAATAAGTTTCGATTAAGGTTGTAACATTAAAATTAAGGAAAATATTTAATAGCTAAATTTATAAAAATATTTGACTAAATAATACTCATCTATTAATCCATTAATTTTTTTATCACACAACATTAAATAAAGTCATTTATTAAAGTAATGTTAAAGAATTAGAGAATTCACTATAAGAATTTACTAATATAGCAACGAATTTTATCAATGGATTCAAATCCATTGATAACATATTATAAAATTTGTTATTAATTTGTGAGGAAAGAAAATTGAATATTTAATTTATCAATGAATTTTATAATTCTTTAATAAATTATTAACAGATTTTAAATTAATTTGTAATTAGTAAAATTAAAAAAAAATGAATTTGTAAAAAAAATATTAAATTTATCAATGGATTTAAAATCAGTTAGTAAATTTGTTTCTAAGATCGTGTTGCCGAATTTAAAACTCTCAATCGGTGCCGAATTCATAGGTTAGAGAATCAAGGAAAGCTACATAGAAAAGGAAAACTTTATATATAAATTAATTTATAAGAGATTACTTTTAAGATTGGAGAAAAAATATAATTATAAAATAATAAATATAAATATAAATGATGAGATTGTAATTGATTAGTTATTTTAATGTATAAAATAATTTAATTATTTATATAAATCTGAATTAAATTATAATTAGGTGAACAATCTTTTCAAATTTAACAATTATAACATCTAATTAATTCTAATAGAAGTTTGGTGTTAACTAATTAAAAAAAAATTGAGATAGGCCAAGAGTCCCACTTATATGCTGCTTGATTCTAGAGTCAATATATTACAATTAATAATAATGGCGAGCCAGGCCCTTCCAATTTTATTCCTCGGTCGGCCTCCGGTACTGCATGCTTACATACCCAATTAGTTGCATGCTGATTGGGTGTTGAGTTGAGAGTGATTTAAGCTCTCCATCATATATGTTGTCTCACTTGCAGGTCTAAGTAACTTTCTTGATAATGGACTTTTCTATTGGGCTTGGACAATAATTTGACAATATACAACGGGGCCCAAGTTTTTCAACCTTCCGTTGCTCAAGTTTTAGAGCCGGCTATGATCGGGTCGTGACGTGAACCATGTCATCCTCCCATGGCCAAATCCTGGGGATATTATACAGTAGTTTCGTGATTCCCTTGTCCCCTCCCATGGCAGAATCTAGTTGTTCTCCCATGACTGAACCTAGTCATTCCATGGCCAAATCTAGCCATTTTCCCATGGCCGATCCTGATCATTCTTCTATGTTCAAATCCATAAAACTCCAGACAAGAGCCCTACTCCTATAAATACAGAACCTCACCCCAAGGTAAGGAATCTTCTTCTCTCCTAACTCTCTCATTCTCTCGATTAGATACTGACAAGATCGTCGGGGTGCGCACGCCTGGAATACTCCCGACACTCAGTTGACAATCTTTCTCCATATCTTGCATGAATTTATCGACTGCAGAGATCTTCTTCTATGTTCAAATCCATAAAACTCCAGACAAGTGCCCTACTCCCATAAATACAGAACCTCGCCCCAAGGTAAGGAATCTTTTTCTCTCCTCTCTAACTCTCTCATTCTCTCGAATAGATACTGACAAGATCGTCGGGGTGCGCACGCCTGGAATACTCCCGACACTCAGTTGACAATCTTTCTCCATATCTTGCATGAATTTATCGACTGCAGAGATCTTCTTCTATGTTCAAATCCATAAAAAACCTCGCCCCAAGGTAAGGAATCTTTTTCTCTCCTCTCTAACTCTCTCATTCTCTCGAATGGATACTGACAACATCGTCGGGGTGCGCAAGCCGGGAATACTCCCGACACTCAGTTGACAATCTTTCTCCATATCTTGCATGAATTTATCGACTGCAGAGGACCAAGATGTTTCAAATCTCATCATGTATAAAAGGCACTTAAGCTCTATATTACAACTTCAACAAAAAATTTCTTACTCGAAAAGCATTAGCAATCTATTAGGAGAAAATAAAAACTTGGGGAGAAGAAGTTCCATTTTCACCCTGTTACCACACATTTTACATTGAGCTTTGAAGATCGATTATAAAAACTTGCATTGGGTGGAGTTCTATCATATCTTTTAGCAATTTGCTGTAGCTTAACTGGGAAGAGAGAGGGGGAGAGTAGTTATTGAGTAAATAACATGAAAAATGAGAGAGAAAGAGAGAGAGAGAGAGTAGTTCTTCAAGTGCATGTAATTGAAACAGGCCTGACTGTACCTGATAGGATTGTTGGTGAACTCTTGCAGCCATGGGGGCTATCTGAAATTGATTGAATTGGGTCTTGTGGGTACGTAAGACCTGACCTGACATCTGCTTTCATTGAGTTAGTTAATAGCTATCGTTAAGTGAAATATTTATTTCATAATCTTGACAATTATATAAACTTTGTGTGGACATAGATTGTGTGGAATGGATTGATGCTCACAAGTATTCATTATGCTATTTACAAGGATGGCAAAAGCACTAAGTTATCCTATCCGTTGTAAAGTTAATTTTCAGTGATGCTGGAAGAAGTTTTCTCTATGAACATTTTTTATACAATATTTGGGGGAGTATTTCTGGTATCTCATGTATATTTTAGTCCTTCTATTGAATTTTTCTCATTAATTAATGAAAAATTAACCAGAAAAAGGCTAAGAGATTATTTAGTTGACCAACTAAATAGTGCACATATCATCAAACTTCAAGAAGCAAATACTAATTCACCCACAATATAATTTTGTGTTGCATATCAGGATATAATGATATATTCTTCTTCTTTAAAGATCACAAATATGTTGCAGTCCATACATCAAATACCCTCAAAGTTACATATATTGTCATGCGATTACTCTTTTTCAAATGGGGGAATACTTTGTTCATTCTTGAAGAAATTATCAGGACCACCCTTTTCTTCACATCTACCAATCTTAAAAAACTACTCCTGAAATACTTGCTACCATAAACTTTGGCTTCCTCGAACTTGGTTTGATTGCTAGGATTACTGCCAATGTCAAGATCCCTATAGTTGAGAAATGCCTCGCTTGGATTCTGGCTCATATATGGAGCTATTGCCTCGTATAGTTTTCTTGACAAGGTTATGTAATGCCTGGAGTCCTCAGTCCCTTCTTCAGTCCATGATGTATGGTACTGAATTTTAAACAGGTACCCATCTCTATGAGGAAATGGAGTTTCAGCATCAGATGTCTCACTCATTCTTCCTCCATAAGGATCTCATTGCACATACATTTTCTCAAGTTTTACCAACATCTTCCATATCTTCTTGAAATCTTCCTTGGGAATTACTCTTTTCACATAATCGGATCTGCTTCTGGAAAATACTAGCTCTTGTGAGCTCCTGTTGCGCAAAACATCAGTGGATGTTCCCATGGGGAAGTCTGCCCACAAAATTACAGACTCTATCCAACTCCCTTCACTGCAATCTTTTTCCTTTAAACCCAACTCTGGGAAACTCTTATTCATCAAGGAAAGAAATGTGCTGCTTTGTCCTAAGAAGAGACCGAATTAAGAAAGAAGCTTTAATTGTCTTTTCATGATCACCCTGCTGGTGGGTTCTGTTTTGAGCTTGCAGGTATGCTCTTATGAAAAGATTTTTATCTAGTTTACTAGCAACTTGCTGCCATCGATAAACAATATGAGTTGCCCCTTGTTCCAAGGTCCTTTCTACTCTGAAAACAGTCACCGTTTCAGGCACTTGAACCAAATTTATCTTCCAAGAAAGAATGACACCAAAGCTTGCTGCACCACCTCCTCTAATTGCCCAGAACAAGTCCTCTTCCATGGAACTTCTGTCAAGGGTATTAGCATTTACATCAACTAATCGTGCATCAATGATATTATCCACGAAAAGACGATACTTCCTCATCATGTTCCCATAACCCCCTCCAGAGAAATGACCCCCAACACTTAAGGTAGGGCAAACTCCAGCAAGAAAAGCATGGACTTTGCTTGCTTTGCCAATACCGTAGTAAAGTTCCCCGAAAGTTGCAGCAGCTTGAACCCATGCTGTCTCATTGGCAATATCTATATCTATGGATCGAAGATTGAACATGTCAAGGATGACAAATGGGACATCAGACACATAAGAAAGACTCTCGTAATCATGACCACCGCTCCTGATTCTGATTTGCAAGCTGTGAGACTTGAAACAAACAACAGTTGGTTGGACATGGGATTCATGCTTGGCAGCTATGATAGCAAGTGGTTTGGGTGTTGCAGGGGTCAGAAATCTGCGGTTTCTAATGTATTCCTGAAGAACATGCTTGAAGGAGGAATTGGTGGGGGTGTAAATGACTTCAAAGATTGGCTCAGACTCATTAGTATGATAATTAATAAGGCATTGTAGTATTGAAACTGGGAAGAGAAGAACTAAAAATACATCGGAAATCTTCATTGTGCAGGTGACATTTCCATTTCTACTGCAGTATATGTATTTATAGAGGTAATTAAGAATCCAATGACGAGCTAAACCGATGAACTTTGCCTTCCTCAATCTAGAGTTGTATCCACAGCTATGAAATTACGACTTTAAACCTCAGTCAAAGTTCAATCGACTAAAAAGAATTCCAGAATAAGCTACATCAGTAAGCAAATCTTCATTGTAAAGGATCTTAACCATCAATTGTTTGAATTTATGAAAGGATTCTTGATGTGAACTACCGCAAGTGTACGGGTCATTCAATTAGTATAGAAAAAGATATCGCTCCCACAGATAATTGTGTTTTCAATTGAATTTTTGATGTAAAATGAATTATACTAAAATTGTAATTTAATTAAACACAAAAAAGAAATTTAAAAAATTGAAATTTAAGATATAAAAATGTAAAACTAAATTCGAACAATGACTAATTTAATTATTAGCTAAATAAAGAAATTAAGAATATTAATAATGAAAAATGATGAAATAAGAGTTAACTAAGCACTCAAAAATAAAATTTCAAACAACAATTGATAAAAGACGATTCCGGAATTAAGGGTTCATATTCAATTCAATTTGAGATTTTCCTAACTAGCCCAATTTATGAAATTTATGGGTTTAAAGGAAATCAATTCTAAAATCCTTTGAAATCTCTTTCGAGTGAGACAAAGAGTGCCTTAATTAACTTAATCATACTTTCGTGGAGTTAAAATCAATCAAGACCGATTAGGTTCTTTAATCGATCTATTAAACCCTTTTAATCCTTAGTCTATTTCTAGATCTAAACTAATTAAGTCCAATTTCTTGATTATCAATCACTTGGTCTTCTCCTTTCGGTGCTTCAACTAAGGATTAAGAACATAACTTAATGGAGCCCTTTATTAAGCATGTGAATAAGCACACAAGAAATGGATTAAGCCTCATAAATTCATTAAATTGGGGTTAATCCAGTTCAAATCCATAAAAATAACTCAAATATTACATCCTTAACTTCAAAATAAAAGAAAACTACTCACAATTCATGTTTAATATAGAAATAAAACATGAAAAGTAAAATTAAAATTAAAAAACCCAATATTCGGTGTGAAGAATGTGGTTAAGAAGAGTCAAAATTCTGGTTGAAGCAGTCCAAAAATGGCGTGCCTCCCTTTTCTCTCTCTTCTTTCTCCCAAAAATTTCTTCTCTCCTTTTTTATTCTTCTCTTTTTGTAAAATATGATATAAAGATGCTTAAATACCCATGACAAAAACCCTAGGATAGGCTAAAAATGGGCTGAAATAAAGTCATTATACATGTGAGAATATTTACTTCTTCAGCCAATTAATGAGGAAGTGTACAAGTTGTGCAGGATCTGCACAAGTTGTGCAGATTTTGGGATGTCTGGAAGCCTTCCGTGAAGGTGCACAATCAAGTTGCACAGGTTATGCAAGTTTCGGCCATTTAGAAATTCTTTCCGTGAAGCTGCACAAGAAAAGGCATGAAAGTGCACAAGTTATGTAGCTGGTTGTGCAAGTTTTGGTAGGTGCAGGGTCTCTTCCATGAAGCTGGACAAGGAACCTGCATAAGTTGTACAGCTAGTTGTGCACTTTTCGGCAGATATTCAATTCCTTCTAATTCCTATGCAAAAACAGTACAGGTTGTGCAACAAGTAATGCTGATTTCGATAACTTCACAATCTTCAATTTCTAAGCTTCATTTTAGCACTTTTGAATATGGAAATTACTCCTCACTTATACAATTACTTTTTAGTCCCTCAAACATACTTTTTATCTATAAAACAAAAGCAAAATTACAATTTAGTCTAAAAATTGACAATTATGAAAAATTAACTAAATAACTCATAAAATTAACTAAAAATAACTAACATATCAATAAAATGACTATGAAATTTAACCTAAATGACTCTATAAAATGCATGTATCAAATATCCCCAAACTCAAATATTTGTTTGTCCTTACGCAAACCTTAAAATTTAATGCAATTTTGGGGTGCCTTGTCCATAGAGTCATGAAAATCACCTATTAGAGCAATCTAACTCACCTTTAGCCATACCAACAATCCATATACTCATCCTTCAAGATGCAAAGAATCTAATGTTTACCCAAGCATTCACCGCTTAGCCTCAAGTCAATTAATCATTTAAAATTTCTAAACCAACCAATCAAAAGAGAAAGTCAGGCTTAAACATAACTTCTAGAACAATCAATAACCAAAGTGCATTTATATAGAATGGTGGAATTTGATGGATGTATGAATAAATTTTAAATCCCATAAGCAAACTTCCTACCCCTATCTCCACTAATGTAGCAAGTACTATCAAGAGATCAAAGGTCTTTTTAGGGGTGTAATGGGACTAAGAGGTTTAAAATGAGGTTAAGAAGAAAAAGGGCAAAAAGGATTCAAAATATGATAATAATGTTCAACTTGAGGATATAAGGTACACTCTTTTTTTCTTTTCTTCTTTTTCTTTTCTTTTCTTTTTTTTTTTTTTTAGAGAGAAAGGAGAAAAATATGCAATGGAAATTTTTAAGTGTTAGCATATTTTACAAAAGGTATAGAATGAAGGGACACTTTGATACTTTAAGTTTGTATCTTGTATCTTTTCTTGATGATTGTCCTTAAAAATATCACCCCCAAACTCATTTTCTTTAATTACTTTGGGTGGATTTTCTTTAATTTGAATGACAATAATGAAAAACTCATATACTAACACTTTTACACAAGATAGGCATCTCTTCTCCCCTTTTATATATTTTATTTTTTTATTTTTATTCTCTCTTCTTTTTTTATATTTTTTTATTTCTTCTATATACCAAATATTATGCATAATTAATATCATGAAAAGGGTGGTAGTGTTTGGTTTGACGGCTAGTTAGCAATAAGGGTTTGAAGAAAAACTTAGGTGTAATGTAGGCTCAAAGGGGTTTGCAAGGGTTCATTTAAATGTGGAGAAAAGGCTAAAGGTTTAAAATGAGAATCTTTAAGTCAAGAATGCCTGATCATATCTCTTTTCAAGTATAAGCTAGTATTTCACCTTGAAAGGTTTAAAAAATTTATTCTAAGATTGGTGAGACATCATTTGACTACCTTTTATCCTATAGCTCTCTCTAAACACTCTCATCTCCAACTAACTAGTTGGGTGGCTTTTTGGCTAAGAAGATATAGGCAAAGGATAAACACTTCGAAACTTTGCACCTCTTAAAAAACCTTCAATCCACAAACTAAACCAAAGGTAAGCTGAATTACTCTTATAAGTAACTTCCCATAACTCAAAGGACTTGGCAAAAATTTTATTTCATGAATGCTTGGTTCCTAAAAATGAAAAATGCATTAACTAAATATAATAAATTTATATGCAAATTTTCTATATGGTTGCTATATGATGTATGGTATATATGTATGAGTGTATAAAATATTTACAACATGAATGTATGATGGAATGAAATGAAATACACTTAGACTAAAAATGCTAAAATTTTTAAGCAAAAATTAGCAAAAATCCTATATACACCCCCAAACTCAAAGTGGATATTGTCCTCAATATCAAAATAAATGTCAAGATGGAACAAAAAGGTTTAATGAATGAAGGAATTCAAAAGGCTTAACAAGATGTAAGATATTGATGAATTACAAGTAAGTGCTAAAATAGTTAGAGTCAAATTTCAACTAATGAAGAGAATAAGCTTACTTGTAATGGCAAGAATATAAAGCATGCTGTAAAAAGTGAAGAATTTACCAGGCTGTGCACCAGGCTAAGTATTAGTAAAACTGTATAAGCTGTGCATTAGGCTGTGCAGTTTTCATCTGAATGAACAAAAAGACATAAACAGTATTGCAAACTTAAAAATGCATTCTAAAACAGCTGTTGGAGCTTAAAACTCAATTGAAATAAAAAAAAATATCAACTGCATAAACTCTTTTAACATCAAAATTAGGGTAAAACATGAATAAATACACTATTTTTGTAAAATAAAAGCACCAAATTCTACTATGAACAGTGATTTCTGCACAAATATACATGTGAATAGTAGCAAATATTACATGATTGCTATTTGAACTATATTTTCTATAGAATTTGCCTTATGAACTGTAAATTCTATAAAAATCTCAATTTCTACACTTAATAGGCAACATTAAAACACTAAAAACCATCTCAAACGATGCCAACTCATTCTCATTTAAAGAATACACATTCTAAATCTTAAAATTTAACCAAATTGGTATTTGTAACAAGAAATATCCATCTTAAAAATTTGGCTTCAAACCCAACACATTAAGATCAAAATATACACACCAACTCAACTATCCATTCCACAAATAAATGAATCATTCAACTTTTCAATCCAAACACACCCTCTCACATTAAACATCAATATCAAGAAAATAAATTGGTTATATCACCTCAATCATTTATCAGAATGAAAAGTAAGAGATGAACTCCTTTAAATGATGCCCTTTTGCACAATTCAAGCTTTTGACAATAACTCTCCTTCTTGCCAATTTGACAAAATATGCTGCATAATAAGCACAAATCAAATTTAGAGCCAAATCAATTATGCAACCTAATAAACACATATTAAAAGAATAGAAAACTCCCTCAATCTGTATTTTCTCATCTTCCATTTGACAAGCATCTGTACAAAGCAAAATTTGACAATTGTCAAAAATTGAATCTAGTGGTGATGGAAAACTAAGCAAAACAAAACAAATAAAATAAAATTAACCAAAACAAAACAAAAAGAACTTGGGGTGCCTCCCAATAGCGCTAAGTTAAGGTCACTAGCTTGAGCCTTATCATGTTCATGGTGGCTAAAATTGAAATTTGTTGCTTCTATTCCCAACAGGTGCTTCAATGAATCTATATTTCATTTTCTTTCCATCAAATGAGAAGATCCCTGTGGCTTTGTCTAAAAATCGAATAATTTCTTTCTTGACAACCCTTGGTGCATCTTTTTCTTTGAGAGATGGTTGCTTGACTTCACTTTTCTCCACTTGCTCAATTTGAAAGATTGGTGCCATAGGACAAGATGGATTACTCTTCAAATGTTGTGCAAATGCAGCTACTTTTGGGTTTTCATCATTGATATTCCCTTCATGGATAAAACAATTTTCAAAAGAAGCCTTCGAACAGCTCTATCTAAAGTGCTCTTTTACTAACTTATCAACCATATCAATTCTCAAACAAGAGTCGACATCTTCATGTTGCTTCTTCTTGTCATTGCCAATGTTGAAGACTAATTGATCCTCTCCCACTCTAAGAGTAAGCTTTTAACCTTTCACATCAATCAAAGCACTGGCTGTAGCCAGAAAAGGCCTCCCCAAAATGATTAGCATATGAGAATCCTCTTCCATGTCCAAAATGACAAAGTCAACTGGAATGTAGAATTTTCTAACCTTTAGCGGGACATTCTCAAAGATCCTCTTTGGACACTTAATTGATCTATCTGTTAGCTGAAGAGAAATGTGGGTTGGCTTAAAATCTCCCATGTTCAGCTTTTCATATATGGAGAGGGGCATAAGGCTAACACTAGCCCCTAAATCACATAAAGCTTTTGTAGAACATGATTCTTCAATGTGGCATGGAATTGAAAAACTTCCTGGTCCTTGAGCTTTAGAGGAAGTTTTCTTTAGAGGATAGCACTGCATTCCTCAGTTAAGGCTACAGTCTCATAATCTTTAAGTCTCCTCTTGTTTGAGAGAATTTCTTTCAGAAACTTAGCATAAGAGAGCATTTGAGAAAGAGCATCAATGAAAGGCACATTGATATACAACTTCTTCAACACTTCTAGAAACTTCTCAAATTGCTTGTCCAATCTGGCCTTTTGAAATCTTTGTGGAAAAGGAAGTTGTGGCTTGTCAGGCTCTTGAGGTATGTACTTCTCCTCTTTCTCTTCACTTTTCTCTTTGCCTTTTCTTGCACTCTCTTTCTTTTCACTCTCTTGTTTTTCATTTTCCTGAACATCTTCCTCATTTGCTCTCTTTGAAGGAGCGGAAGCATGAAAAACATAAGTTTAGATCATTGAATTCAAAAATTTTCTTCTAGGGTCTCATGCATCATGCAAGATTCATTATTTATCTATTTGATTTCAATGATAAACAGCATATTAAAACACTTTTAATATATTTTTGGATCTACATGTGCCATTTAAGATTTTAGAATTAACAGATTAGTTCATTAGAACCCTAGATTAGATCAAGAATAAGTGCACTAACCTTTTGATGCACTGCAGTTGTGTTTGGCACCTTTGGGATGCGCCTAGGACACCAGATGTTGTCCCTCTAGCTTGTCCACATCAAGATCACCAATGACAGCCCCTTGAACAGCTTTTCAAGCCTTTCCAATTAACTAGAAAATCAAGTTTTTCCTTTAGAGATGTTATAAATGCATACAGGACACTAGAAACGATTTCTAGTATTTTTAATTCAAGAGAATGTTGGCAATTCTCTTTGAATTGATGAGAGATGAAGAAGAAGAGAGGAAGAGCACTCCAAGGGTGGTGGCACATATGAAATAACAGCAGCTTATAATTTTTCTTTTCATCCTTTCCCTTATATAGCTAGGTCACCACTTAAAACCCTTGCCACATGTCACCTTCTGATTGGCTCTTAGTTTAATTGACCCAATCACATTATGCCAAGTGTCAAACTTAGATTTAATCTTGACTTTAATTATCTTACATGATTAAAAGATAAATGGCAAGCTTATGTGTAGTGCCATGTGTCACCATCTTATGGTGCCACATGTCATCCTGTGAAATGACCAAAATACCCTTATGCCTTAATTTTGAGTTTTCAACCCAAAATAATTATTTTTCTTCTTCTAATCAATTTATATCAAATATGAATTAATTAATTAATCTCTATTAATTAATTTCTCATAATTAAATTCATATTTAAACACTTTAAATATAAATTTAACTTATACTATATATCCAATAACCTAGATTTAGTTTCAAGCCATGCTAGAGACTTTACAATCTAATTGCAAACCAAACCTATTTAATTAATCAATTAATCAATTAAACTCTTTAACTAATTAATTAAATCACATTTAATTTAGTGATTACTTGTGTATGTGTGTGACTCACTAGGCTCATCACTAATTGGTAATGAGATATGATATTAACTCTTAATATCATCAGAACTCTTTCTTACCATAAATGATTTCTCTAAATCATTTTAGGCACCTCATAGGCTATGGTTAACACCTAGCATAGCATGCCATAGTTACCCAACTAGCATTAAGGTTTACCATAAATGACCCTATAATCAAATGTTACCATGCACTAGAATCTCTCTGTTACAAAATCCCAAATCGAGCTGGAGTCATGTTTTATGTCAAATCCCATTTGCTATGAATATTATGTTCTCCTTTAATTCCAGTTCTTGATTAAAAAGATTTTTTCATCAGAAACTCTTTTCTGATTAAATCTATCTGTCCTGGCTAGGAACTTGAAACATCAAGAACAATTAAATGAACATAGGATTTTATCCCTATTTACTTAGGGTAATAGATTCCATCTTGATCAACACCTACCTCCATATATAACTAGTAGGAGCCAACATATGCCCATATACCCATACACAGTATAAGTATGAAAGCAGTATTAAACTCAAACCACCTATATACAAGATAACTAGACTATCTCAGGTCTAAAGATTATATGCACTGATATGATTTATGACAATACATTGACAAGAGTAAACTCCATGTGCTTGTCATAAATATCACTGGTTCGGCCTACTTATCATGTATAAGTGCCTATCATGTTTGTTATATGGCATGAGACTCACCATTCCATCTTGTTTATATCTCATATAAATATATTGGGAACAAATATGAATACAATCTTTCTGAATAAGTCATGTCCTTATTGTGAAGTATCCTCGATTGTGAACCAATTTATAATACTTTGTGCTAAAAATACTGTCACTCATATTCTTAATAACTTAAGAATAAAATTTCTAACAAAATATCAATGGACCTTTTCTATTACACATAAATATATTATGTAAATGGAAAAGTGAAAATACCTTTTATTAATAAAACATGTACAAGATACATACTAAATGATATACTCTAGGGCATACTACTAACACTCTTCTCACCTTTTTCACTCTTCTCATTATGCACTATTTTACTACTTCTCAGTGTAATGGCATGATATTGCTCCCTTGGGTTTTCTGTTTGACTAGGAAGTTTACCCATAGATTTGGCACCTGAGGAGCTTGCTTGTTGTGCAATATGATTTTCTAGCATCCTATTGTGTGTTTGCATCTGTTCTAGCCTTGCTTTCATCTCTCTCATCTCCTCATCATGCTTAATTTGATTGGTAAGAATTTGTTATAGCAAAGCTTCGGTTGTAGAGCCTTATTCTTGCTGTTTTGGTAATGTAAGATTTTCATTCCTTTGTTGAAAACCAGGTAGTGGTTGCCTAGGCTATTGGTATTGATGCCCTTGTTGTTGTGGTGGAAAGTTTTTAGTTGAAGCTTGATTTTGTTGATTCCCCCATAAAAAATTGGGATAATTCCTCCAACCATATGAAGGATAATCTACTCCACAACTCATTATTCCTTCTGCATAGGCAACTTGTTGAGAACTTCCAGAAGATGATGATGAACTGACTAGCATACTTAAATCCTCCATTTTCTTAGCAAGGACATTAGTGAGTGCATCAAATTTGGCATTGATCATGTTGAATGAATCAAGCTCATACATTCCAGCAACTTGCCTCTTTTGAGTTGGAGCTGGCCCTCTTGGACTACTCCATAGATGAGTGTTCTTTGCAATTTTCTCTTAGAACTCATAAGCTTTATCTTCATGCTTAATGATGAATTCCCCTCCAGTTTGAGCATTAATGATTCCTCTGATAGCAGGAGTGACATTTGTGTAAAAATTCTGGTTTATCATCCATTTAGGAATGGCATGATGTGATCATTATCTCTCCAACTCCTTCCATCTCATCTATGACTCATAAAGAGTCTCATCTTCTCTTGGTCTAAAAGCAATCATTTGATTCCTCAACTCTTCAGTTTTTCCAGGTGGAAAGAATTGGGCAAGAAATGCATCAGTGAGCTGCTCCCAATTTGTAATTGAGTTGTGAGATAAAGAATCAAGCCAATCCAATGCTCTATCTTTCAAAGAGAATGAAAACAATTTTAGCCTTGCTGCATCATTAGACACTCATGGTTACTTTTCCATGTCACAGATTATAACAAACTTCTTAAAATGAGTATGAGAATTTTCTGAAGGATGACCTCCAAATTGAGAATTCTGAATCATTTGTAATACTCCAAAATCCATCTTGTAGTTGTTTACATCTATCCTTGGTCTTGCAATGCTCTCTCTCAAGTCATCAAAATGAGGGAATGCATGATCTATCATACTTCTCCTAAGCATATTAGCATTGACTACTTCTTCCCCTCGAGCTTCATTTTCATTATTTCTATTATTTCCACCGTTACCACCACTAATTCTAACTCTTTCTTCAGCTATTTCTGGTTCAATTTCAGCTGCTCTCAAAGCTTCTTTTCTTCTTTTGGTTTCTTTCTTGTTGGCTCTACAAAACTTCTCAATTTCAGGATTGAACAATAGAAATGTGTCACTTGTGCTGTTGGTTCTTCTCATAAAAGGTCAAAAAGTACCTAAAAAGAACAAACAAATACCTAAAAAGAACAAACAAACACAAAATGAAAAGATAACAAAGATAAAACTATAAACAACTAAAACAATCAAGAATTCAATCTTAAACAAACAACTCCCCGACAACGGCGCCAAAAACTTGATATGGACTACCACAAGTATACGGATCGTTCAAGTAGTATAGAAAAAGATATCATGCCCATGGAGAGTTGTGTTTTCAATTAATTTTTTAATGTAAAATGAACTACACTAAAATTGTAATTTAATTAAACAAAAAAAAATTTGAAAATTTGAAATTTAAGGTATAAAAATGCAAAACTAAATTCGAACAATGACTAATTTAATAATTGGCTAAATAAATAAATTAAGAATATTAATAATGAAAATTGATGAAATAAGAGTTAACTAAGCACTCAAAAGTAAAATTTCAAACGGCAATTGATAAAAGACGATTCTGGAGTTAAGGGTTCATATTCAACTCAATTTGGAATTTTCCTAGCTAGCCCAATCTATGAAATTTATGGGTTTAAAGGAGATCAATTCTAAAATCCTTTGAAATCTCTTTTGAGTGAGACAAAGAGTGCCTTAATTAACTTAATCCTACTTTCGTAGAGTTAAAATCAACAAAGACCCATTAGGTTCTTTAATCGATCTATTAAACCCTCTTAATTCTTAGTCTATTTCTAGATCTAAGCTAATTAAGTCCACTTTCTTGATTATCTATCACTTTGTCTTCTTCTTTTGGTGCTTCAACCAAGGATTAAGAACATAACTTAATGGGAATCTTCATTAAGCATGTGAATAAGCACACAAGAAATGGATTAAACCTCATAAATTCATTAAATTGGGATTAACCCAGTTCAAATCTATAAAAATAACTCAAATATTACATCCCTAACTCCAGAATCAAAGAAAACTACTCATAATTCATGTTTAATACAAGAGATTTTATGTAGAAGAAGAAATAAAACATGAAAAGTAAAATTAAAACTGAAAAACCCGATGTTTGGAGTGAAGAATCTGGTTAAGAAGAGTCAAAATCCCGGTTGGAGTAGTCCAAAAATGGCGTGCCTCCCTTTTCTCTCTCTTCTTTCTCCCAAAAATTTCTTCTCTCCTTTTTTATTCTTCTCTTTTTTGTAAAATGTGATGTAAAGATGCTTAAATACAGGTGACAAAAACTCTAAAATAGGCTAAAAATGGGCTGAAATAAAGTCATTACATATGTGAGAACACTTGCTTCTTCGGCCAATTAATGAGAAAGTGCACAAGTTGTGCAGGATCTGCACAGGCTGTGCAAATTTTGGGATGTCTGGAAGCCTTCCGTAAAGGTGCACAATCAAGTTGCACAGGTTATGTAGCAGGTTGCGCAAGCTTCGACCATTTAGAAATTCTTTCCGTGAAGCTGTGTAAGAGAAGGCGTGAAAGTGCACAAATTATGCGGCTGGTTGTGCAAGTTTCGGCTGGTACAGGGTCTCTTCCGTGAAGCTGCACAAGGAACCTACATAAGCTGCGCAACAAGTTGTGCACTTTTTGCAAATATTCAATTCTTTCTGATTCCTATGCAAAAGCTGCACAGGTTATGCAACAAGTCATGCGGATTTCGGTAATTTCGCAATCTTCAATTTTCAAGCTTCATTTTAGCATTTTTGGATCTGAAAATTACTCCTCACTTGCACAATTACTTTTTAGTCCCTCAAAAACACTTTTTATCTACAAAACAAAAGCAAAATTACAATTTAGTCCAAAAATTGAGAATTATGAAAAATTAACTAAATAACTCATAAAATTAACTAAAAATAACTAATATATCAATAAAATGTATACAAAATTTAACCTAAATGACTATAAAATGCATGTATCAATTCTTAAAATCCTAAATTTCCTTTGTGTAGTCTCTATTAATTGTCTAAATTTCCCGTCAAAGTTTGCCGCAGGATTCCAACCGCTCTTCGGTTTACCTTGACATATTTTGACTTTGAAGAAGATTGTGGCTTTTGGCCCACTCCCTCCCTCTCCTCTTAATTAGATAAATATACCTAGATTTTGGGCTAGTGCTCCAGAATCTGTTATTTTGACCTAGAAATGGCAATCCATTCAATATGGGATTCTTCAATTAACACAATCAACTGCTAAAAATACATGAGGTCCACTTAATCTTCACAATAAAAAAATTGTTATTGTTGCAATTTTTCCCAACTTAACTACCGGTTTCACAAGCCATAAGTTAGAACCTCTATGGCAAAGACTCTGATTAAGTTTAAATCTTAAAATTAAGAGAGCCACTTATTCTAATTACTTTTTAATGCAATATGATTTTATCCAATTTTAAACTGATTATATCTTTTACTTGTACTTATTACAGTTTTGGGAGAAGGAAAAACCTATATTTATTGTGAATTTTCAGCTTGAAGTGTTATATTTATCAATATTATTGTGTTTATATCAAATAATAAAATTAATAAATGAACATTGTTAAAAAAATTATTTTTAAATGCCAACTCCCTCAAGTCGGTATTTATGCTAACGACTGGACACTCAATGCAGTTTATTCAAAAAACTTTTGAGTTGAACTACAACTAAAATAGATTGAAAAATTCTTGCTTAAACTCGATTTATCGTGCATTCAAGACACAAATATGTGAGTTTTATGTATTTAATATATGAGTCCTGTCGACCGAATATAGTAGATCGAGTTTAGATAAGAAAAATCCAAAATGATTATGATGGGAAGAGGAATAGGTAAACTTAAATCCAATTGTGATGGCTTTTAGAATTTAGCAACGGGTTTAATTTGGCCATTATCAATTAACAACAGATAATACTTTTCCTTTCTATTTTATATTGTGAAAAAGGTTTTACATTTTATTGATCGTTATTCTGTCGCTATTTTGATATAGCGATGGATTTCACCATGTTTAGCTACAAAAGTTTCTGTCGCTGTACTGTTATTGAGAATCATATGAGCTCTGAAGCTAACGTAATTAAATTGATCGATTAACTTGAATTTTGACTTAAGAAATTCAATAAAATAAAATTAGTATCTTAATATAAAAATGATATTTAACCCATAAATTGACTCGAATTTGATTAAAAATATTTCTTTAGATAATTAAAATATAAATTTTAAAGTTTGGCAAAATCAATAATTTAATTTATGTATTTTTAAAATTAAATAATTTAACAGATTAATAACTCTGTTAATTTCTGTTTCGTTATTTATAAAAAAAAATTATCATAATATCTTTAATTTTATTTTTAATTTGAAATAATTAAGTTATTGAAATTTTATTTTACAATAACATAAGTTTTTAATTTAAATTTTATATTTAAATAATGAATATATTTTATATTTAAATACTTGTATATTAAACAAATTTGGAATTGCTACAAAAATCAAGAACTATTATGTGCAGAAATTCTTCAATATTCACCAAAGATTGAATCTAAATTTCTCATCGATAACAATATTCTCTTTACTAATAATTTGAGGGGAAAAAATCAAACATGAGGCACTTTCAAGATTCATTGTTAATTCAACAATTTAGGCTCCATTCGTTTCGATAAATTATTTTTTATAAAAATATTTTTCATAAAAATATTTTTTATTATTGATTGTAATATTAAGTTAATAGTATATATTTATATTATATGCATATTTTTATATTTTAATAATATTATTAAAATAAAAAATGCTTTTTTTTTAAAAGAGTTATTTTCCTTAAAAATAATTTAATTTTCTTTTAGAGCAAGAAAATATTATTCGTTAATTATTTTATTGAGGATCTCAAATATTAAAAAATGCCAAAATAAACAAATTGAACGCTTTCCTTCTTGTCTGCTTTGCAAAAGTCAACATACGAAAGATAGGGAGAAAAATAATTTTGTTGGTCCATTTTGTAATTAAAAAAAAACTGCAGGATCATTTGCTTGATCAAGTCTATATGTATATGAGCAAAAGCCATCTTGCTAGATCTTCAATTTTCCATGGAGAATTAGTCAAACACTGTCCCCTAGCTACAATATTTTCTTTCATCTTTGGTAAACCACCTCACATCACAACCAGCTCTTACGGCCTATAATTCTACCTAATGCCACTCAACTTAATTTTATAATTGTAATTATAATTATTAGTTTCATCATTCAATTAAGAATCTGTAGTTAACAAACATATTCCAAGTCGTTGAGGAGGTGACTTTTGAACTTACTAGAGTTTCTCATAGACTTCATCTTCAACATTAAATTTCTATATATATGTATATGCAATCTGATTATGATTATCAAACTTGCAAAATTTTTAATGAATCTTATTATACAACTCAACTCAACTCAACTAAGCCTTTATCCCAAAAATTTGGGGTCGGCTATATGGATTCGCTTTTTCCACTCTGAACGATTTTGAGTTAAATCCTCAGAAACGTGTAATGCTTCTTAGTCATGTTGTACTACTCTCCTCCAAGTCAATTTAGGTCTACCCCTTTTTTTCTTTCTATCCTCTAACCTAATGTGCTCTACTTGTCTAACTGGAGCCTCCGTATGTCTACGCTTCACATGACCAAACCACCTCAATCTCCCTTCTCTCAACTTATCTTCAATTGGCACCACTCCTACCTTTTCTCTAATACTCTCATTACGGACTTTATCTAGTCTAGTATGGCCACTCATCCACCTTAACATTCTCATCTCTGCAACTCTTATCTTAGATGCATGCGACTCTTTCAATGCCCAACACTCACTACCATATAACATAGCCTGTATGGTCATGCGGTAAAATTTTCCTTTCAATTTATTGGGAATCTTACGATCGCATAAAACTCCCGTGGCACGTCTCCACTTCAACCATCCGGCTTTAATCCTATGACTAACATCCTCCTCACATCCCCCATCTACTTGAAGGACTGAGCCTAGATATTTAAAGTGATTACTTTGTAACAATACCACTCTATTCAAACTAACTCCCTCCCTATCACCAGTTTGGCCTTCATTGAACTTGCAATGCATGTATTCTGTCTTTGTTCTACTTAACTTAAAACCCTTTGACTCTAGAGTACTTCTCCAAAGTTCTAGCTTTCTATTGACTCCTTCTCGTGTCTCATCTATCAGAACAATATCATCCGCAAACATCATGCACCAAGGAATACTCTCTTGTATATGTTTCGTCAGTTCATCTAAAACTAATATAAAAAGGTAAGGGCTTATGGCTGATCCTTGGTGTAATCCAATTGAGATCGGAAAATCTCTTGTGTCCCCTCCTACTGTGCGCACAATAGTAGTTGCTCCTTCATACATATCTTTCAATACTTGTATGTACCTAATAGATACCCTCTTTTGTTCTAATACATTCCATAAGACCTCTCTTGGAACACTATCATAAGCCTTCTCTAAATCAATAAAAACCATGTGTAGATCTTTCTTCACATCTCTATATTTCTCCATCAAGCTTCTAATGAGAAAGATCGCTTCCATAGTTGAACGACCGGGCATGAAACCAAATTGATTGAGAGAGATAGAAGTATCATGACGTAGTCGATGCTCCACCACTCTCTCCCACAACTTCATAGTATGGCTCATGAATTTAATTCCCCTATAGTTTGAGCAACTCTGTATGTCTCCCTTATTTTTAAAAATAGATACTAAAATACTCTTCCTCCATTCATCAGGCATTTTCTTTGAGTTTAGAATCTTATTAAATAATTTAGTTAACCATGCCACTCCCATATCTCCCAAATACTTCCACACTTCAATTGGTATTTCATCGGGTCCACAGGCTTTACCCACTTTCATTCTCTTAAGTGCTTCCTTTACTTCTAAAAATCGAATCCTTCTAGTATAATTTACATTCTTTTCTATTGTTCTATAATCTATATTCACGCTATTACCATTTTGACTATTATTAAAGAGATCATTAAAATAATTTCTCCATCTTTCTTTAATGTCCTCATCTTTCACCAACACTTTTCCTTCTTTATCCTTAATGCACCTAACTTGATTGAGATCTTGACATTTCCTTTCTCTACTCCTTGCTAATCTATAAATATCTTTCTCCCCTTCTTTAGTTTCAAGTTTCTCATATAACTTTTCAAAGGCCTGTGCTCTTACTTGACTAACTGCCTTTTTTGCCTCTTTCTTTGCTATCTTGTACTGTTCATATGCCTCATTATTATCACATTTAGGTAATTTCTTATACCATTCCCTTTTTCTCTTCACTGCCTTTTGTACTTCCTCATTCCACCACCATCTCTCTTTTGAGGGTGGTCCATGTCCTTTAGACTCTCCAAGTACTTTTCTAGCTACTTCTCTAATCTTTGATGCCATCTGTATCCACATATCATTGGCCTCCATATCTAGCTTCCATACTTCGGACTCGAGAAGCTCATTTTTGAACTTCACTTGCTTTACTCCTTTGAACTCCCACCACTTTGTTCGAGCTACACTATTTCTTCTGACCTTACTTGAATTGTTCCTAAACTTGATATCCAAGACCACCAACCTATGTTGACTTGTTAAAGCCTCTCCTGGAATGACCTTGCAATCCTTACATAGAGCTCTATTTGTCTTCCTGGTTAAGAGGAAGTCGATTTGGCTTCTATGTTGCCCACTTTTGAAAGTCACTAAATGTGACTCTCTTTTTATAAAGTAGGTATTTGCTAGTATTAGGTCGTATGCCATAGCAAAAGCCAGGATGCTTTTTCCCTCCTCATTTCGACTACCAAAACCAAAATCTCCATGAACATTCTCATAACCTTGTCTATCACTTCCTACATGTCCATTCAAATCTCCACCAATGAAAACATTCTCTTCATTCGGTATGCTTTGCATTAAATCATCCATATCTTCCCAAAACCTTTGTTTACTCTCACTGTCTAGTCCTATTTGTGGGGCATAAGCACTAACTATATTTATTGTTTCTCCTTCTAGGAATAGCTTTACTAGTATAATTCTATCTCCTACTCTTTTCACAGCTACTACTGCGTCTTTCAATGTTCTGTCTATGATTATACCCACTCCGTTCTTGTTTCTCTCCTTTCCAGTAAACCACAGTTTGTACCCTGAATTACCCACTTCCTTACTTTTCTCTCCTACCCATTTAGTCTCCTGAATGCAAGCAATATTCACCCTTCTCCTTTCCAAGGTATCCACAAGCTCCATTAATTTTCCTGTAAGTGATCCAACATTCCAAATACCAACCCTGATCCTCCTCCTATCCTGCTCCTTCCTAATTGGTCTCCTTCTATGATATCTTCTATTGTTTTCTATGTCTATCTTGTGTTCTGTTCCACTATTTGCTTTACTATCTGTCCTATGGACTAACTTCTTTACCCACAACCGTCCATGATGTGGGAACCCTTGCTCACTTAACACCACACTCGGGCACCGGCATGGCGCGTCGCTTTCGGTGAACGCCCTACACCCTTGCATATTTATCACTACACCCGGGCTCCGATGTAGCGCGTCGTTAGTAGAGGACGCCCCAACGTTTTTATCATTTGAATCCATATCATAGGGTGTGATGAAATTTTTACGCTGGTTGTCACCTACCGCAACCCTCCTCCTTTATCCGGGCTTGAGACCGGTTAAGCGCAAACTACTTAGGCGGAGTTTTAATGAATCTTATTATGATCTTAACAAAATAAATTTTGGTGGGATAATTTTATCAAAATTTTTGCAGTTTCGATAATAATACTCTTGTGTTATTGGATATTTAATTTATAATATCATTTTATAATTAAAGGAATATTAAATTATGAATGAATTTGTGAAATCTATATGTGAAATAATTACCTAGTGAAATAACTATACTGGTATGAATATGCATACCAAAAAAATAATTAAACAACTCAAATTGCATATATATATATAGTATGAAAATTATACATGCGATTGCTAAGGAGATGCAATATGATTTCTTCCCAGGACTTAAACTGGGAAACCGGTATGCAACTGCTCCCTATATAAACCAATCTTCCCACACCTCTTGAATTTATATAATACCATAGTTCTCTCTTTCATGTTATCATTTAATTATTCATCTAGCTCGATCACTAGTAGTTAAACATGGAATTCTTTCTCACACCTTCGATATTCATCACTCTTATTGTTGCCATTCTTGCTTATGTTCTTGTCTTTGCATTTAAGCGTCAATCTATTGGTGCCAAAAACCTTCCTCCAGGGACCATGGGATGGCCAATCATGGGTGAAACAGTTGAGTTCTTGTTTGGCAAGCCAGAAAATTTTGTATTCAAAAGAATGAAGAAATACTCTCCTGACATATTCAAGACTAAGATTCTTGGTGAGAAGACTGCTGTCATATGCGGTCCTAATGGACACAAATTTCTCTTCTCCAACGAGCAGAAGCTTTTTACTGTATTTCGTCCTCATTCCATGCAGAAGCTCTTTCGTTCCTACCAAGCTAAAGCTCCTGCTCCTAGCGAACCTGAGGCTAAAATACTCCGGTCCCCGGCTTTCTTGAAGCCTGAGGCGTTGGTGAGATACTTGGGGAAAATGGACTCCATTACACAACAACAAATGAAAAATTATTGGGAGGGAAAAGAAACTGTCAAGGTCTCTCCTCTTGCTAAGACACTAACTTTGTCCCTGGCTTGTCGCTTCTTCTTGGGCACTGATGATCCCGAGAGGATTGCTAGGCTTGTGAGCAACTTTGACGATATAACTGTAGGGATGCATTCCATTACTGTGAATTTTCCTGGAACCATCTTCTACAGAGCCAAAAAAGCTGTAGCTGCAATCCGCAAGGAGCTAACCACAGTAGTTAAGGAGAAGAGAGCTGCTATATCCACATCAGGAGTACCTATGCAAGACATACTTTCGCATATGATCGTCGCCACTGATCCTTCAGGGAAACACATGCCGGAGGCTGAGATTGCTGACAAGATGATGGGTTTACTAACAGCAGGATATAGCACCGTTGCTACTGCAATTACTTTCTTCATGAAATATGTTGGCGAGAGACCTGATATATACAAAAAGATTCTTGATGGTAAACTTTTTTCCTTATCTCTTCATTTTTTTCACTTCCTCTGAACTAACAATTCTTAAAAGTTAGCCCAGTTCAAGTGAATTTACTCTCAAATCCTTCATAACTTGGTATGATGAGGTTTTCTTTTTTTATTTGGGTTGATTGGACAGAGTTTGAACTAATAATCTTGCATTCAAGAGACGACTCTAGTATCAATAGGTGAAAGCTTATGTACGATTATCAACAGTTTCTAACATGAAAAAACTAACCTGCAGAGCAAATGGAGGTGGCCTCTGCTAAGAAAGATGGGGATTTGTTGCAGTGGGAAGACATACAGAAGATGAAGTACTCATGGAATGTGGTGTATGAAGTGATGAGACTTACACCTCCACTTCAAGGAACTTTCAGAGAGGCTATAGCTGACTTTACTTATGCAGGTTATACAATTCCGAAGGGGTGGAAGGTATGTTACATCCTTATTTTCATTTTCATGATCACATCTCTACTCCATATTAAATTAAGGCCTACTTGTCAAACATAAATTAAAATGAAGATTTGACTTGCTTGATTGAAATTAAACTTGATTATTATATATCTTAACAAATTTCTTGAAATGCTGCAGATATATTGGACAGTGAGCACAACAAACAAGAACCCAGAATACTTCCCAGATCCTGAAAGATTTGATCCATCAAGATATGATGATGAAAAGGCAATTCCTCCCTACACATTTGTACCATTTGGAGGAGGACCTAGAATGTGCCCTGGAAAAGAGTATGCTAGATTAGCAATTCTAACATTTATCCACAATGTGATGAAGAGGTTCAAGTGGGATTTGGGATTTCCTAAGGAAAAAATTATTGGTGATATGATGCCAACTCCTCAGAAAGGTCTTCCAGTTCGCCTTCAACCACTCTAGAGTAGAAAGCTAATAAGTTGTTTCTGCAACTTTCACTGTCATAGAAAATATGAAAAATACAAGGGTTTGTCCTTTCTACTCAAAGTCAAGCCAATGTGTTGCTTTCATTGATTTGAAATTTCTAGTTGATGTTTCTTTCCGTAAATTATATATCTGATAAACTAACTAATATGTAGTGCCCATGGTAAGTCTTCAATATATATATATATATACTATATGACTTTCCTTTATATATAAACATTAAAAATAAAAATTATAAATTAATAAATTTTAATTCAGTGACAAAAGAATCATTTTCAAGGCTATAAAATTTTAAATTTAAATTCAATCAAAATTATTAATAATAATAATAATAAAAAGATTTGCTGACTCCCATTAACCTTCTCCCTCTCTTAAGAAGTTATTTTTCCTCGTATTCGGTTATGAAGTCTTGAATAATATATTCAGTAACGTGAAAGTGTAATTTATTCAAAAATAAATGTTGATGTTTAGTAGAATACATCTAAAAATTTTTTTAATCTTACTAGCTTATGATCTTATTAATTTAAAATTTATTTTGAAAATCTTTTAATTTTGATAAAATTCAATTCAAGTGTGATAACCAAGTTCGTTAAATTGATAACATGTTTTATGAAAGAACAATTATGTCTTTATCTCTATATTCTCAAAAAATTCAGAAACTTGCAGATGATAAATGCCCCTGATGCACAAAGTTATTTGTTTGTTAGTCATGTGATAATGTCCAATTTGGGGTTGGTGATTCTAATAATTATATTACAACTTGTGCTTATACACATGTAGCAAACTAATATTCTAGTTCGGTTAGATACCCTAGCGTTTTAACGATTGAATACTGAGCCCAAAACTAGCCATGAGAATGAAGTTGATGAGTTTAGGCCCAAAATCGTTTAATAACTTGAGATTTACTAGGGATAGAAAAGAGGGCCAACCCATCAAATCCCAGCTATATCACTTCCATTTAGCCAAAAACAGGTCAAAATTCAATTAAAATGCTGCATTGCCAAATATTTTTTTGTCTAAATCTAATGATCATATGTGCTAATATAACTTTGATAGGACAGACCCTCCACTCGGCCAACATGGCTTATAGTACCATTACAGCACAACAAAATCCTGAACTATAATAGGAGAAGTATACACATTAGTTCAAAATGCTAGTGAAATCGACATTAGATGTGCACAGCGCAAGGCGAAACTCAATAAAGACTTCAGCACTTGAGAGAGCCTTTCTACAAACTTCATCTGAGAACTTTCAAAGCACAACTGCAACAGCCCTGAAACAAAAGGTAAAATTATTTGTGGTGGAATTCAAATTAATAAAGAATTTAATCATGAACATATGGCAAAACATATAACTGAAGCAATTTTTATGACTTAAATGTATCAGCATTACTGAATAAAGCACAATTAGCAAATATCCTAAATAAGCTAGTCAACAGAGCAAATCCTTGGCAACATAAAATCATATGAAGCCATTAATTCAACTGCTCCAATTTGCCAAGAATCTATTGACAAATGCAGGCACAATATACAAGAGAAGTACTAATAGTGAAGTTATAGAATAGATATCTTAAGAAGCTTCAGTATGCTAATAATGATACATATGAGTGTAAAACTCAACGTCAGTTAGATCCACTAAAATGCCTATTAGGAATAGGTCAAGCCTATGGCTTACTTGGTAGCAATTTGGGCTAACTGACATCTAGAAATGATAAACACCTAAACCTCCAGTAAATTTAAGATGTTCAAATAAAACATCACCTAGCAAATTCTTTATGCCAGCACCAAAACCCCATTCTTTGTCATCATGAAGTGTGATAAGCTACAAAAATAGAATTACGAACAGCTCAAACTAAAAACATTAACTCCGCCATAGCAGTCAGCCACATGAATGACCAGCAAACTTGGTGCATTAATCAGGAACAAAAAGCAGAAAAATTGGGATATATTTAGCAGCCACAGTTGATAAATAACATAAACAGCATTAGGGGTTAACAGTCGGCCTATTGCTCCCCTAAGCCCAAGTCCTATTGACAGATTCCAAAAATAGGTTATAGAATGCATGGATTAGTAGGCCCCAGCAAGGTTTGAGTTAGAAACAGGATTGGGTTTGTATTATGACCTAGAACATGGGTCAGCTTGGGTTCCATTACCTTAGATTGGGAGACAATTTTCATCCCTAAGCAACATTGTTAATGTTAATAAGGTTTATACTGGATTGAATTTTGTTAAGGTGAAATATTAGTCCCCCAAAATTATTTTGGACTTGGATATACCAAGTCTTCTTTCCCCAACTTGACCAAGTCTTTGTACACAAATTGCTATATGGTTAATTTGTTCTGTCTTCAATAGGAGAGACTTTGCAGAAGAATATGAGGTTAAGAGAGCAAATATACACTGCCATGGAACCCGTGTTGTTAAAGGCATACCTCAGGCTCAAAGCTCACAAAGCTCCAAACCTAACGCCTCTATAGGATAAAGGCATGCGATGTTTAACAGCAACTCACCTTGTTCCAAGCGCAAGGCTCTAAAAAGCCTTACCTTCTTTATTTCCACATCCGGCTAGCGCTTCCATTAGCAAAAGACAACACCAGTAGACGCAAAATTTGCCAATCTACTAGAATCCTGGTGATAAAAAGTTGCTGGAATCCTATCAAACTACCATATCTAGGATCGCAAACCGCCCATATTTCCATTTTCAACACTCATGCTCCATCTCATACCTTGTTTCAATCTTCCCTCATTATCTCTCTCATCTTTAATGCTTGTTGGAATATTATGTTTCTAGTTTATCTGAAATTGTCCTTTTTTCTAACACATCAACAATGCTATGTGGGTCTTTTATGATTATTTGATTTAAATTTTAATTCTTTATTAAATTTTATTTTTTGAGTCTCACATCATTAACAGAGTGTTCGGATGGAGTGAAGGAAGGTTTTTTTAAAGTAAAGTAAGGCGAGTCAATAGAAGGTAAGGTATCAAAACCTCCCCAACCCACATGGGTTGAAAATGTGAAATTTTTGAAGGTTTTGAAACCTCCAAAAACCTTATCTCTTTAAAAAACCTTCCTCTCAAACTAGCCCAATACTTTAAAAAACCATACCGTATCTCCAAAAACTTCCTCCCAAACATAGAGTAAAGCTCGCATCCGCACCTTGCACCTTTAATAACTATGAACACAATATTCCCATCTAGTCCTAACTCAAGGTTACACATTCATCAAAAGCCATTTTTTAAAACAAGAGAGTCACTAGAAGTGCAGTATCATATTTGAAATGGTACACCATCAAGAATATGACCATGCCACTGGAAGAGTACAATATTAATTCATTAACCAGCATTATTACAGCAGGACCAGCATATCCGGTTAGACCAGAAAACCAATGGCAATTCATTTACCTTGGTTGGCTGAGCAACTAGACTGTTTAAAGAACAACATAGTTAAAACCCAGATGATTTCACATTTTTCAGAACCTACATGACCCAACAGTTTTACAAACCTAGCCTGATGGAAATCAACAAGAACAACAAGATTCTAGGAATGTTTGTGAGATGATTCAAGATGCAATTGCACAAGAAGCTCCAATCACAAGGACTAGAGTTAAAAAGATGCAAGAATTGATTGAGGAAGCGGTTGCACAAGAAGCTAAAAATGGAGATACAATCAATAAATTGGGGTTCCAAGAAGATAAAAAGTAGGAGAGAGCATTCGGTCGGTTCGGTTCCAAACTGAACCGAATATCAAAAACCGAAAAACCGAATCCCTTAAAAATATAAACCGAATCGAACCGAACACCTAAGAAGAACCGATCCAAACCAAACCGAAAAATATCGATTCGGTTCGGTTCCGTTGCATTAAACAGAAAATATTAGAATTTTTATTTTTTGGGGCTGAATTATGCATCTTGGGCCTTGAGGCTTATGCATCTTGGGCTGAAAAATTATTTGGGCCATTTTACTATTCGGTTTAATTAGTTTTATCTGTTTTAACCGATAAAAAACCGAACCGAACTGAAAATGTTCAAATTTTCAAACCGAACCGAATCGATAAAACTAAAAAACCGACCGATTGAACCCAGTGTTATCAAAGGCGAGCGAGGCGCCCCTTTGTCACCTCCACTGGAACACCTGGTTGGGCTTTGGAGAGGCGACGCCTCAGGCCGGTGAGGCGAGAGGCGACGCAGACGAGAGGCGACGCCTCATCAAAGCAACGGTAAGTTTTTTTTTTTTTTTTTGAATGAAAAAACTAATAAACCTACCACTCACCTGATGCCAACAAAAGAGCCGCACCATGAAGACAGCAGCCCCGCTCTCTTCCTCGACCTCACGCTCGCGACAGAGACAGAACAAGGCCAACAAGTACGCCCTCTCTCTCTCTCTTATCTTCTTCTTCTTCTTCTTCTTTCCTCTCCGATCTCTCTCTCTCGCGTCTTCTTCTTTCCTCTCTCCGATCTCTCTCTCTCACGTCGTCTTCTTCTTTCCTCTCTCCGATCTCTCTCTCACGTCTTTTTCTCCTTGGCTTTCTCCCTCTCCATTTATTCTGCTTTCCCTGCTACGTAGACCACTGTTTTTTATTTTTTCTTTTTTTTTTTTCCCTCTCCTCTCCTTCTTTCAGCAGTCCCTTTTTATTTTATTTTTTTTCCCCTCCCCTCCTTATTATTAATTAGTTATTATTAATTATTTATTTATTTATTGTTAATTTAATTATTTAAATTTTATGGGTATTGCTAAATTGATTATTTTATTTTGTATTCTTGTTTAATTAGTTGATTAATTAACATGGGTATTGTTGATTTGTTGGTAATTAGTTTAATTTTTATTTGTTATTCTTGTTAATTTGATTAGTTTTACTTTTTGGCTTGTTAATTAGACATTAGTTGTTAATTAATCATTTATTTTATATGGGTATTATTAATTTATTATTAATTTGATTTTTTTACTTTTTATTATTGTTAATTAATTGTTTAATTTATATGGGTATTGTTAATTTGTTATTAATTAGTTTACCTTTTACTTGTTATTCTTATTAATTAGTTTTAGTTTGATTAATTTTGCTTTTTTCTTGTTAATTAGATATTAGTTGTTTATTTTATATGGGTATTATTAATTTATAGTTAATTTAATTATTTTCTTTTTGTTCTTTGTAAGTAATTGTGTAATTTATATGGACATTATTAATTTATTGTTAATTAGTTTACTTTTTACTTCTTATTATTGTTAATTATTTTTTTTCTTTTTAATATACTTTTTTACTTATCAACTATTTAAAAGTATGAATTTATATATATATATATATATATATATATATATATATATATAATTTAAGCAATTAAGGTTATGGCGCCTTGCTTCAAAAAGGCCCTCGCCTCGCTTCAAAAAGGCCCTCGCCTCGCCTAAGGCTATAGAGTACTCTATCTATCTATCGCCTTAGTATCGCCTTTCACCTTGATAACACTAATTGAACCGAAATGGCTCGGTTCGGTTCGATTTTTCGATTCACACCGAAAACTGCACAGCCCTAATAAAAAGTGCCTTAATTTGATCCAAGTTTGCATGGGAGATGATCAAGAAATATTTTGACAGAATTGATAGATTTTTATGCAAATTTAGTGTGTTTTTTTTTTTAAATTTAGGACAAGCTTGAATGATTTTATTTAATTTGTTTTAGTCAAATATGTGTTTTGGGCCTTATTTATGTGTTTTTGGGCCTTAGATAGGAGTGCAGCCTACTCCAGCTTTTTTTATTAGTTTTTAGGGTTTTATCTTATTCCTTTTAGCTTAGAGAATTAGGGTTTCAGCTGTATATATAAGGCTAACTTAATACTTTTTGAGAAGAACGTTACTTTTAATTCAATTAATACATGAGAGGGATTTTTCCTAAGCTCTTTCTTGAACTAAACTAAATTCTTTAAGAGTGATTAATCTTGTAGGATTTAATAATCTTGATATTCCTGGTTCTTGTTTGATTATAAACTTTAGGTCAAGAATCCTTAATTCTACCTTTGAATTATTTTGGTTTTCAATTCTATATAATTGATAGGTCAAGGTATTCTTTGGTGTCTGAACTTGATTTTAGCTTTCTTGGGATTATAAACCAAACCTGTTCATGGATTTCAAGGCATAGTTCTTGAGGTTCGCATCAAATTTGGTATCAAAGCTTTGACTCTAAATCAGGTTCTATCCTTTTGTGTTTTCTTTTTGTTATTTGTTCATCGTACTATTTCGTTTTGTAACTTGTTCATCAATTTCCTTGTTTCTTTATGTCTTTCGTTTTTTTCAGTAACTCTTTATCTGAATTTTTTTTTTCTTTCCTTTCCTTTTTGTGTCTCTTGTTTCAAAAAAAAAAAAACAGCAGATTTTTTTTTTCTGCAGAATTTCAGATTTGCCCTTTGAGTATATAAAAAAAAAAAAAAAAAAAAAAAAAAAAAAACAGAACTGTGATTTTTTCTGCAGAATTTCAGTTCTGCTGCCAAAAAAAAAACTGCAGAATTTTTTCCTACAGAATTTCAGATCTGCCACTAAAGGAAAAAAAAATTGAATTGCAGCAGTTTAAAAAAAAAAACTGCAGATTTTTTTTTTCTGCAAAAATTAAAATCTGCCCAGCAGCTTAAAAAAAAAAAACAGAACTGCAGAATTTTTTTCTGCAGAATTTCAGGTCAGCTAAAAGCCAAAAATAAAAAATAAAAAATAAACAAAAGGAGGCAGATTTGGTGTGGCACAATTAGGGTTCACTACACACCCTAAATTATTAAATTTTTATCTAGGCTTTTGCTTCTTTATTGTTTCATTTGTTTCAATTTCTAATAATTTTGTATCTTATTCCGTTTCTTTGAATTCTAGAGTCCTTTATCATTCTATCTTTGCATTCGTTTTTCTATTGCTTGTTTTTATTTCGTGTCTTCAGTCTTATCTTGAATTTTAATTTTGTTGAATATTACAAGTTGGTTACTTTGAGTGAGTTTGGTTAGTTCCTTAAAGAGCTAAAAGAAAAAATCAAATAGTGAAAAAAGGCAAGAGTGTGTGAGCACATAAAAGGGTAAAAGCCTAAATTGTGTGAAACACGATTGGAGTGACATTAATTGAGTGTAAACACGTGAGGGAGCGTTGTGAGGATATTTGCTAACATTCTTCTGTAGGTTTTCCAATTATGTCACACAAAAATGGTGAAGAAGAGAAATCAGATCAATTCTTCATAATGCAAGCTATTCAACAACAGTATGAGCAACTGACTTTGATGCTTGGAGACATGAGGAATCAAATGGAAAGGCAAGAGGCTAGACTAAATAGGCAAAAAGCTACTATAGGTAACTTGCAGAGGGAAAGGCCTAATGCTAGGAGGCAAGCTAGACACAACAACAATAACCCTCCCCCTGAAGAATTTGAAGATGAGCAGGATGAGGAAGATGAGAATAATGATGATCAGACTTCAATCATAAATGAGGACAAATTTTATTAGAGGAGAGAAAGGCATGAAAGAAGGCCAAGGAGAGATGACAGGGGTAGAGATGGTGTTGATCGAAACATTGGGAGCATCAAAATGAAAATCCCATCTTTCCAAGGGAAGAATGATCCAGATTACCTTGAGTGGGAACGCAAAGTTGAGCTAGTCTTTGACTGTCACAACTATTCAGAAGAGAAAAGGTAAAACTAGCTGCTGCTGAATTTACTGACTATGCTCTTGTATGGTGGGATCAGATGATTTTAAGCAGGAGAAGAAACAGAGAGAGGTCTATTGATACCTGGGATGAGATGAAAGCTGTCATGAGAAGAAGATTTGTCCCTAACCATTATTACAGAGAATTGCATCAGAGGCTGCAGAGACTCACACAAGGGACAGAGAGTGTGGAAGAATACCATAAGGAGATGGAGATGGCTATGATTGAGGCAAATGTTGAGGAGGACAGAGAAGCCACAATGGCTCGATTCTTAGGTGGTTTGAATAAAGAAATAGCTGATTTAGTTGAGTTGCAGCATTATGTGGAGCTAGAGGACATGGTGCATATGGCCATGAAAATTGAAAAGCAGCTTAGGAGGAAAGGGATGCCGAGGTATGGGAGTAGCACAAGTTCAGTTCCTAAGAGCTCATGGAAACCGAATTGGACTAAGGAGGAGGATAAGGCTGTTTCTAAACCTAAGCATGAAGAAAGTAAGAGTAAGCCTCATGGAGATAACAAAGATAAAAGTATGAACTTTTCCCAATCTTAAAGAAATAGGGAAATAAAGTGTTTTAGATGTTTGGGGACAGGTCATATTGCTTCACAATGTCCCAATAAAAGGGCAATGATCTTAAGAGATAATGGAGATATAGAGACTGAGAGTGATGAAGATAGTGATTCAATGCCTCCATTAGAAGATGCTACTGATGTGGAGTATGCTGTAGAGGGCAATGCATTAGTCACTAGGAGAGCATTGAATATGCAAGTGAAGGGAGAGGTTGGCGAAGAGGAGCAAAGGAAAAATATATTTCATACTAGATGCCTCATTCAGGATAAAGCATGTAGTATGATAATAGATGGAGGTAGTTGTACCAATGTAGCTAGTACACCACTAGTTGAGAAATTGAAGTTGCTTACTTTGAAACATCCTAGGCCATACAAGTTACAATGGTTGAACGAATGTGGAGAAGTTAAAAGTGACTAAGCAAGCACTAGTTACTTTTTCCGTTGGTAGATATCATGATAAGGTTATATGTGATGTAGTGCCTATGCATGCGGGTCATATGTTGCTTGGTAGACCATGGCAATTTGATAGGCGAGTGGTACATGATGGTTACAGAAATCGGTATTCTTTTTGAAAAGGATGGCCGCAAGATAACATTGGCTCCATTAACTCCTAGACTAGTATATGAGAATCAAATGAAGTTGAGGAGATCAATTGAGAAGGAAAACACTAGTGAGGCTGACAGTAAAAGTGTAGAAAAAGGAGAGGCCAAGAGTTCTAATGAGGAGAAGATAGTGATTGAGAGTAAAAATAAAGAGAGGAGTGAAAATTCATTGAGTGAGACTGGAAAGAGAGTGAATCCAGTGCAAAAAGAGAGCAAAGAGAGAAAAATGAGCTTATTTGCAAAAGAAAGATGTTAAGAGTGCATTTTTTGCTAAAAGGCCAATGATTGTACTTATGTACAAGAAGGCTTATTTGAATCTTGCTGACCTTAACAGTTCTTTGCCTAGTTTTGTTGTTTCTCTTTTACAAGAGTTTGAAGATGTCTTTCCCGAGGATACTAATGAGTGTCCACCTATTAGAGGGATTGAACATCAAATTGATTTTGTTCCTGGAGCAGTAATTCCTAATTGACCAACTTAAAGAAGTAATCCTGAGGAGACAAAGGAACTTCAGAGGCAAATTGAGGAGTTATTGGCAAAAAGGAATGTGAGAGAAAGCATTGAGTCCATGTGCAGTTCCAATGTTATTAGTGCCTAAGAATGATGGTTCTTGGAAAATGTGTTGACTGTCGAGCTGTCAACAAGATTACAGTAAAGTATAGATATCCCATTCCTAGGCTAGATGACATGTTAGATGAATTGCATTGTGCTTGTGTCTTTTCAAAAATTGATTTGAAAAGTGGATACCACCAGATTAGGATGAAAGTAGGAGATGAGTGGAAAAATACTTTCAAAATAAAATATGATTTATATGAGTGGTTAGTTATGCCTTTTAGATTGACTAATGCACCTAGTACATTCATAGGATTAATGAACCATGTTTTGCGTGCATTCATTGGTAAGTTTGTGGTGGTATACTTTGATGATATATTAGTGTACAGTAAAAACATGGAAGAACATATGCGTCATTTGAGGTGTGTGTTTGAAGTGCTTAGAAAAGAGAAATTGTATGCTAATCTTAAAAAGTGTACTTTTTGCATAGAAAGAGTTGTGTTTTTGGGTTATGTGATTAGTGCAAAAGGTATTGAGGTGGATGAAGAGAAGGTGAAAGCTATTCGTGACTGGCCGATTCCTACATCTGTTACTGAGGTGCATAGTTTTCATGGTTTAGCTCATTTTTATAGAAGGTTTATTAAGGATTTCAGTACTTTAGCTGCACTCTTGACGAAGATTGTTAAAAAGAATGTTGGCTTTACATGGGGTGAGGAACAAAACCGTGCTTTTAACTTAATTAAAGATAAGCTATGTTCTGCCCCATTACTGAATCTTCCTGATTTCACTAAAATATTTGAAATAGAATGTGATGCTTCTGGGATTGGTATAGGTGCTGTTTTGATGTAGGAGAGGCGTCCCATTGCATATTTTAGTGAAAAGCTAAATGGTGCAGCATTGAACTACTCAACGTATGACAAAGAACTTTATGCCTTGGTGCGAGCATTGGAGACATGACAGCATTACTTGTGGCCAAAGGAGTTCGTGATTCATTCTGACCATGAGTCATTGAAACATTTGAAAGGGCAAAACAAGCTCAACCGTAGGCATGCCAAGTGGGTGGAATTTATTGCGACTTTTCCTTATGTTATCCGGTATAAGCAAGGTAAGGAAAATATAGTTACTGATGCATTGTCACGAAGGTATGCTCTTATCTCTACTCTTAATGCTAAATTGTTAGGTTTTGAGTATGTGAAGGAGTTGTATGCGAAAGATTCTGATTTTGCTGTTATTTATGATGCATGTGAGAAAACTGCTTTTCAAAAGTTTTATAGGCATGATAGATTTTTATTTCGTGAGAATAAATTACGTGTGCCTAACTGCTCTATGAGGGAGTTACTTGTGCGTGAGTCACATGGTGGTGGTCTCATGGGACATTTTGGGGTTAGTAAGACTTTGGATACATTAAGAGTACACTTCTTTTGGCCTCATATGAAGAGAAATGTGGAGAGAGTCTGTTCTAAGTGTATCACATGTAAGAAAGCGAAGTCCAAGGTCTTACCTCAAGGCTTATATACACCTTTGCCTGCACCTAGTGAACCATGGGTTAATTGTCTATGGACTTTATTTTGGGGTTGCCTAGGTCTAGGAAAGGTAAATATTCTATATTTGTGGTAGTGGACAGATTTTCTAAGATGGCACATTTTATTCATTGCCAAAAAACTGATGATGCCACAAATATTGCTAATTTATTCTTTAGAGAAGTTGTGAGATTGCATGGCATCCCTAGGAGCATTGTTAGTGATAGAGATGTTAAGTTCCTAAGTTACTTTTGGAAAGTATTGTGGGATAAGTTGGGTACTAAACTGCTATTTTCTACTACATGTCACCCACAGACTAATGGACAAACTGAAGTAGTTAATAGAACTTTAACAACTCTTTTGCGTGCTGTTGTTAAAAAGAATTTGAAATCATGGGAATGATGTATACCATTTGTTGAATTTACATATAACCGAAGTGTGCATTCTTCTACTGGTTTTTCACCTTTTGAGATTGTTTATGGGTTTAATCCTTTAACTCCATTAGATTTGATTCCTTTGCCTGTGCATGAGATTTCAAGTTTAGATGGAAAGAAGAAGGCTGAATTGGTTAAAAGGATCCATGAACAAGCTAAATAGCACATTGAAAAGAAGAATAAGAGATATGCAGTTCAAGCTAATAAAGGAAGAAAGCGAGTTACTTTCCAACCAGGAGATTGGGTTTGGGTGCATATGAGGAAGGAAAGATTTCCAATTCAAATGAAGTATAAGCTTCATCCTAGAGGAGATGGTCCATTTCAAGTGGTGGCCAAGATTAATGACAATGCTTATAAGTTGAATCTCCCCGATGAATACAATGTGAGTGCTACTTTTAATGTTGCTGATCTTTCCCCTTTTAATGTAGGTGAAGATTCGAGGACAAATCCTTTTAAAGAGGGAGGGAATGATGGAAATCAACAAGAACAACAAGATCCTAGGAATGTTCGTGAGATGATTCAAGATGCAATTGCACAAGAAGCTCCAATCACAAGGACTAGAGTTAAAAAGATGCAAGAATTGATTGAGGAAACGGTTGCACAAGAAGCTAAATATGGAGATACAATCAATAAATTTGGATTCCAAGAAGATAAAAAGTGTCTTAATTGCAAATTTGCGTGGGAGATGATCAAGAAATATTTGGACAGAATTAATGAATTTTTATGCAAATTTAGTGTGTTTTTTTAAATTTAGGACAAGTCTGGATGATTTTATTTAATTATTTTTAGTCAAATATGTGTTTTGGGCCTTATTTATGTGTTTTTTGGCCTTAGGTAGGAGTGCAGACCGCTCCAACTTTTTTTATTAGTTTTTAGTTCTTTCTTGAACTAAACTAAATTCTTCAAGAGTGATTAATCTTGTAGGATTTAACCATCTTGATATTCTTGATTCTTGTTTGATTATAAACTTTGGGTCAAGAATCCTTAATTCTACTTTTGAATTATCTTGGTTTTCAATTCTATATAATTGATAGGTCAATGTATTCTTTGGTGTCTGAACTTGATTTTGGCTTTCTTGGGATTATAAACCAAACCTGTTCATGGGTTCAAGGCATCGCCCATCTCATTTCAGCAGCAGTTCATAAATACTGCTTTCAGTCTTGTTTCCAACACATTCTCCAATGCAACCGCATGCATGTCTTCATAAGGCCAAGCACTAAATCAGACTTTGTTTATTTTTGACCCATGTTACGGGGTAAAGATAGTTTTTAAAGATGGTTTTTAAGGCAATGGAGTTATACTGTGATCGTAGAGAAGAGACTGCATATAAGCGAAACTCCAAGGTGATAAGAGAGAATCAAGATACCATTTTTAAGCTTCTAGACTCAATTTCTTAGTTCAAGAACCCACCTACTAACTAGAATCAAAGAATTCATAGATCTGTTCCGCCCAAAATGAGAATGGTTAGAGGTTATTCCATTTTCCTCCCTCAACTTCAGTTTGTTACAATAAAATCACTTTAATTTGAGTTTCCAAAAAGTCACACTAACCAGATTCAGCTGGTTTTCTGTCTACCATAAATTTAATTTTCACCCCCAGTCCCTCAACTTTAAGGATTATTTCAACTTCATCCCTCAACTTCAATTTGTATGACTCAATTTTGATTTGAGCAAATGATAATATTTTATAATTTCAAGTTTATGAGTTTTGTAAGACTAGTTTTTATTGGCACGTCTTTATCATTTTTAACCGGTGACTACATTTTAAAATTACAATTTTATTTAAAATATAATTATTTTTAATTGATTTAAATTTATTAATCAATTAAAAGATAGTATCAATGAATTTAATAGTATTTAAATTATATATATATATATATATATATTTTTTTTTTTTTTTTTTTTTTTTTTTGCAAAGTAAATCTTACTTTGAAAATAAATATTATTGGATGAATTGTAAGAATCTAACCCAATTGTGAAATACACAAAATAAGTTAAAAAGAAAGTAACAATAAAATACACCAAATTTAAATTATAACATCAAACCAATAAAATTCTAGTATAAATTACATTGAAATTTCATTAGAAACATAATTAAGATAACAATACTAATAATAATGCTAAAAATTTGCAAGATAACAGAGTAGCTTGAAAGGCAACATAATTATATATTGCCATTTGATATATAATAATTTAGAGCATATTTATTGTCAATTGGTATATTAATATAGTAAAACACATAAAACATATGTACAATACTAAAAATTAAAAAAAAAAAAATTAGTACACCAACGAGCTTTAGTATTGAAGTTATTGCACGTTATATTGGTTTGCATGCACCAATGAGATTTGCAGGAAGAAGCCTACAGCACTTTTGGTAACGCCGAGTTACCAAGGAACTCTTTAGCATGAAACATCATCTGGTAACATAAAATTTCTAAATGAAATTGTTTTATCCTAACAAGTGATTGACATAGGCAAATAACAAGAGTGTTAAGAACATAAACATCAAACATTTTAACCAGAATTCATATCCCACAGAAGGGTCCGGTTATGCACTTACACAAGTATGTAAACACAAAATATGAAACATTATCAACTTCCAAATGGACAACCAGATGCCAGAAAAATACTAAATTAGCTACCAATCCCAACTACACAAGCCAAAAGTAACAATATCCTCATTTGAGTAAAAACTAAGAAGGAAAGAGGGTAGAGGAGGATAAAAGAAATCTCTAGGTGTTGACAAAGAAAATCACATACATAACTTACATGGAACTAAAAATAATATTTAACCAATCCTATAAGAATCACAGACAATCACTAAAAAGTATTTTTAAAATAAGAGGAAAAATCCTTCAGTTAAAAAAACATGCATTTTTGTACATAGGTAAGCATTGATAGAAGAGGAAGAAGAAACAAGTACAGTTAGGAAAATAAGGCATCCTCTAAATTATTTCAAGAACAAAAGAAGAGTCAACATGATAAGGCACTCTAATCTCATTGAGCATCAGTAATAGACAACCTTTGAAAACCACGCAGCAAATGTCCATAAGTCTTAAGACAGACTTGCTGTGTGGAACAATTTCTTGATTGTGTCCAGGACTCTTACCACTGTACAAGACTAAAATGTGACAGACAAGCACCTAGTATAAACTCCCTAAATATTTCATAAACTACATAATTTAAACTCCATAAAAAAATTTTTAAAAAATCATAAACCACATAAATTATGGAATTTATATTTTTTAAATATAAAATATCTTTTATATTTCAAACAGATATTGTACACCAAAACGTCTGACCTTCAAATGCACTAATTGCTACTGAAATGTATTGGTCTATAGGTCATTAGGTCTAAACATAATTGTTAAGCCGAATGCAGCTAAGTACTGATAGTATGCTATATTTTGGTATTAACATGACACACGAGGAAATCAATAACAAGGCTCCTATAGACGGTAACCTAATTGTTCATTCCAGTGTGACACCATACAGACCACGTTATAATTTATATGCAGCAGTAAGCAATAAGTTACCTCTAAAAAGAACAACAATTCGCAAAGAAAGTGGCAAACTCAAACAAGTTGCTGAACAAATTAATGCAACGTCCCAAACATCAAAAATCAGGCATACCTAATCATTGTTGCTGCTGAATATGCTGCTGCTGTTGGGGATTGAGAGGAGGTGGTGGCATGCCAGGACGAGGAGGTCCATAAACAGGAACGCCACCACCCGGAGGAGGCATTCCAGGGCGAGGAGGTGGGGGTTGCATTCCAGGTCTTGGTGGAGCAGGAGGCCCTCTCATCATTGGTGCCTGTTGCTGGGGTGGCATTCCCATTGGCCTCTGTGCAAACTGTGGCGGCATAGGGAAACCCTGTTGTGGTGGCCTACCGGCAAACTGAGGTGGAAGCGGCGGAGGTGGACCCCGACCCATTGGAGGAGCTTGACCAGGATAAGCAGGAGGAGGCATCTGGCCAGGCGGCCGTATGACAGGCGCGGCACCAGCCGGTGGAGCCGCTGCTGCAGGGTAAGTCATAGGCGGAGCAGAAAGTTGTGGGACCGGAGGACGCGAGAGCTGCGGCTGCATCATGCCAGGTGCAGGCCCACCAATGCCACGTACAGGGCCCGCGAGGCCAGGCTGGGCCTGAATGAGAGGAGCGGTGGGAATCCCACGGCCTGCTGCGCGGCCAATGCCGGGACCAGTAACGGCAGTTGCAGAAACAGCCTTAGCCCGAGACTCTTCAGGAGGAGGAGGGCCCTCAACGGTCATGGAGATAACCTCTTCACCACGGAGGAGAACAAGGCCAAGAGTGCGGCGGTCCTCTCGCTCCTCGTTGTTCTTCTTGCCCTTGGCTGGAGGGAGCTTGCGAAACTCCTCGCAGTCTCCGAGGACAAGATTCATGTGGCGGTCGAAGGCCATGAACTTTCCGACCAGCTGGCGACCGTCCTGGATGGTGACCCGCATCCGATAGTTGATGTATTGGAGCATCTTGGAGCTCTTGGACATGGACATTTTGCCAATCTAGGGTTTTTCCGGTTTCTCTGATGTGTGAATTTTTCCGTATCTAGTCCCGAATCTGGACTCTGGACCTGGAGAAGGAAGAGGTGGATTGCGGTTAGGGATGATAGGGAAATCAGCGTGGGTTTTAGGTTTGGCAGGGTTTTCGTTCTCGTTTGATATAAAGACAAAATTACAATTTAATCCTTATAGAAAAATTATTATTTAGTCCTATACTTTAATAAAACTAATTATTTAATTACTATATTTTAAAAATTATATTATTTAATTTTTATATTTTATTTTTATTAAATTATTTAATTTTTTATTATTTTTTTATTATTTATACTACTATTTAATCTTTATATTTTAAGAAAACTAATTAATTAATTTAAAATTTAAAAAATACTACTGTTCAATCCTCTATTTGAGTAAAACTAATTAGTCGGTTCATATATTTTAAAAAATATAATATTTTAAAAATATAATTATTAATAAAAAATAAAAATAAAAATTTTGCTGTAGAGACTAAATTTAAATTTATATTTTTTTTAATTTTCAATTTCTTGCATATCATTTTTGTATCTTTTATACTAGAAAATAAATTTTTAAAATTTTTTATAAATTTAAAGAAATTAATTTCTTTTTTTTGTGCAGACAGCTTGTGTTATTTTTATCAATAGATGAAAATAAATAGACAATGAGGAAGAGAATGGTGTAGATATAGAAGAGAAAAAAAAAACTATAAAAAGAGAAAAATGAAAAAGGACAAAAGAATATTAATGGAAAGAGAATTACAGTAGTTTAGGTATAAAAAATAATTATAAGACTAAATAGTTAACGAAATTAAATAATAGAAATTAATTACTATGTTTTTTTAAAATAGAGAGACTAATTAATTAGTTTCATTAAAATTGAGGGACCAAACAGTAGTTGGCTACTATTAACTAACGTAAAAATTGATAAAGAGACTAAATAATTTAATAAAAGAAAAATATAAGGACTAAATAATATATTTATTAAAATATAAAAACTAAATAATTAATTTATCTAAAATATAGAGAGTAAATAATAATTTACCCTTAATAAAACTAAACATAAAATGGCTTAGTTTTACTTTTGTTCAATAAAATATTTTTGTTAACTCATTTTTGTAAGTGTTAATTTTGCTAAATAAATGGAGCATTAATCTCTCTATTTTTTATGGTGAATGGACTATTTAGTTTCTATATTATTTTATAATTTTTTTAACTCAATTATTTAGTTTATACAATTTGAATAATATAACTATTTAGTTTTCATAATTTAAAAAATGCATCACTTATTAAATTCATGTATTTTGAATGATACAATTAATTTTTCTTTTTTTACTAACTTAATTAATAAAAAAGTTATTTAAAATAATAACAGGACTAAATAATTCAAAAAAAAAAATAAGACTTAAGAATTTATTTATTTTATAAAAAAATAATTTATATATTAAAAATGTATTCTATAAAAATTGTTTACTAAGAAAATGTTCTCTTTAAAAATATTTCTTATTATTTAGTTATAATATTAAATTAATGATATGTATTTATATTATATATGTATAAATGTTTATATTTTAATAAGGTTGTCATATGAAAAATAACTTCATCTTTTGAAAAAAAAAATCACGTTTTTTAAATTGACTTAATTTTTTTTAATCAATTAAATATATTTTATTGATCAATTTTAATAAATACTTTAAACACTAAAAAATATAATATTTTTAACAAAATAAACAGAAACAAAATCATAATTTTTTTTAAATGAGGGAAATTAAATAATTAATTTTATTAAATATAAATAGCCTTATTAAGTACAATTAATATGTAATAATAGCAATAATTTATAAAAATGTAAACAAGAGATCAATTTGTGTATATATATATATATATATATATATATATATATATATATATATATATATATATATATATTTATTTATTTATAAATATTAATTAGTATTAATAAATAATAAAAATATGCATAATGTATTAATTTTAATTCGATAAAATAATACTGTGAGGACATGTAATGTGAATGACATATTAATAGTTTAATAATGCTATTTAACTAGGATAATACTCATCCTAATTTATAATTTTATTTTTTTATTCTATTTTTAATTATATTTTAAATAAAATAAATTATTACTATTAAATTAATTTTAATGTAAAAATTTCTTTTTAATTGAATTTAATTTAATAAATTTTTACTTGTTATAATAATAAAATTTTAATTAATTTATGATATAATTAATTAAAATAACTATTTAATTCTTTTTATACATATATTAATAATAATTTTCATAATTATTTCGTTTAAAATGTCACAAAAGTACTTTATTTAAAAAATAATTTAAATTTCATAAAATTTTTATATTTTATCTTATAATTTATGTAAATTGGTATTTATTTTTTATAAATTAAAAAAATATATTGAATTAATAAGAAAATAATATAATTATATTTAAATTACTAAAAATGAATTGAATATTAATTTACTTTAATGAAAAAATTAATATTTAAATTAATATAATAAAAAATATTAAATTACTAATAATAAATTAAATTATTTTATTTTAATAATAATGAAAATATATAACATTATTATTAATTAAAAATAATATTTTATTATGTTATTTTTTAAAAATACTATATCTAAGTGTAAATTTCTTTTATTAATCTAATATATTTTTATAAAATAATTTTTTAACAAAAATAATTATCACTTAACATAAATTTATAATATACAATAAATACAATTCATAAAAATTAAAATTTTAAAATATTATTATTTTTTATTAATATAAAAATATTAAAAATATATATTATTTTTTAAAAGATAGATTCTATAATTTTCATATTATAACTTTAATTTTTTTTAATAATTTTTATTTGTAAGTAAACTTTTGATATAATTATATTTATAATTTATCTTTAAATTTTTATTTTTATATAAAAAATAATTGAGAGATAATTTGTTCATAAAAATATAGATATTTAATTAAAATTTAAAAAATAATTATGTTAAAAATTAATGATAATAAAATATGTATAATCAAATTATTAATTATAATTGTATTAAATATATAATTATAATGAAATAAAATATTCAAAATTTTAAGAAATATTAAATAAGAAATATATTAAAAAATAATGATTAAATATATATTAATTAAATATATTTAAATAAATAAATTTTGAGAATGATAACTAATAACTTTTGAAATAAATAATAAAAAAATAGTGCAATTAAAAAAAAAATTGAAAGTATTTAGGTGAAATAAAAATATTTTATAAAATGAGAACATTTGATGTGTATCACGTATCTCATATGACCTACTATATATAAACAAACAAATGAAAATTATTAAAATAAAAATTAATTTATAATTAAATATTATTTAATTAAAAAACGATAATAAAAGTATTCAAATTCAATTTTTATAATAGTGAAATATTTTTTATTTATTTGATCGTTTCAATTAAATAGCTATAAGTTGATCATAATAATAAATATTAATTAATCTTAAGAAAGTGAAATAAAAATAATATTAAATTATTAACATAAAAAAACAATACATGCTAATTATAAATAAGTTAAATATCTTTATTTTAATTTCATAACTTTTTATATAAATTATATTTTTTGTCTCTCAAATTTTTTAATAGAGATTTCATAATAAAAATAATAAAAAATATAATAATGTAAGAAAAATATTTAATAAATACATGAAATAATTTAAGATTAATTAAATTATATGATAGTTGATTATGAGATCACAAATTAATGGTTAATTTTTTTTAAACTAATAGCTATAAATAACATTTTATTATTATTATTATTATTATTATTATTATTATTATTATTATTGTAGAGGGTAATATCCGATAAATAATATTTTTATATAAATAAATTTATAAAAAAAATAATATAAATAATTTTTAAATATTGCATTTGATCATAAAAATGTCTTAATTTTTAAAAATTAAATTTTAAAGAAGATAATAATTTAAATCATAAATGTTAAGGTAATATTGTAAATAATAATAATAATAATTAAAAGAGAAATTAAAAAAATTAAATAATAATTAGTATAAAGGATAGTATTTATGATTAATTATGAGATTATAAATTAATAATTAATTTTTTTTTAAATAATGACCATCTATAATTATGAAGAATAATATATGACAAATAATATTTTTATATAAATAAATTTATTATAAATAATTTTTAAATATCATATTTACTCGTAAAAAGTCTTAATTTTAAAAAAATAAATAATAATTAATATAAAAAGAGAATATTTATGCAATGTAATACATAAAAATTTTTTTAAGGAAAGTGCCGTATGTTATTTTATTGAGAATACCTCTTTACTTTATATATATATATAATACTAATAAATTAATATATAGGGAAATATTTATTAATTTATAAACAATTATAAATATAAATTTAATAAAATAAATAAATAAATAAAATTAATTTAAATAATTTCTCTTAAAAAAAGAAAAAGCACTTCCTTTTTTTTTTTTATTGAATAAAAACAAAAGCTACAATATGACTAAACCGACAAACATGCTGAAACAAAGAGCACTTAATATTGTTAATGAAAGATGAACAATGAAGCGCGCGGGATGCTAGAGTGTGAGCGACATTACCGGCACTTCTCTTGATGAAGGAGAAGGAAATACTCGACAGGGCTGTGATATGGGCGAGGATGCGCTGAATACGCAGAGGAGCTACAACTTCAAAATGGGACTTGATGACCACTTGCAAATCCGGCCGATTTGAAACAGGCAATCTAAATCATACCATTCCTTCTTTTTTTTCAAAAAAAAAGGACATATATTGGTGCCTCCTGGAAGTTGTTTTCTGAATGGAGGCCCTGTTATTAGCCCATTTCATGATTTATGTGTTGCTGATATCCTTGCTCTTTCTGCTAGTTTCACATCTGCGAAATTTATGTTTTCTCCTCATGCATGAAATAGGCTAGCTCTTAGGGTTCCTAAGGAAGCTTTTACAACGAGTCTTTGATTGTATGGATGGAAGATGTTCCATCTCACCTTGCCATTATTGCATCTGATGATACTCCTTATTAGTTAGTTCTGGTTGATCAATGTTATTTCTTTCTGTTTTCCTCAAATAAAAAAAAAAAAATATATATATATATATATATATATATATATATATATATATATTACTTGTCTTTTACAATAACTTATATATGTATTTAAACTATATAAAATAATTAATAACTACAAGCCTATAACTATTATACAAACAATAAAAAAATATTTATTTATTAATATGTTAAATTTAGTTATTAAATTATTCTTTATTTATAATTTTTCTATTGATATTGTACAAATTTATTATCATAAAAATTTTAATTTTAAGTGTTTATCTATTATAAATAATTAAATATTATTATTTAAAATTTTAATTATAAGTTAAATTATTTTTAAAATGTATTCACATATTAAAATTTAATTTAATTTAATAATTATTTATAAAATATATAAAAATATTAATTATAATAAATATTATTATTAATTTTATAATATTTATTTAATAATATACTTGAATGACCAAGTTTGAAAACCTTATAGAAATTATAAAAATAATATAAAAATGTGTTTATATACATTGGAGAACACCATCGTGCCATTTTTTTTAGTGATAAGAGTCTGAATCTGCAGATCTCCCAAAAATCAGTCGGAAGGAAGCAATGGCAGCGCCAGATCACCTATTCAGTCTCCGAAACAATTTCTACTTGGGAGCTTACCAGGCTGCCATCAACAACAGCGACCTTCCCAATCTCTCCTCTGACGACGCCGTTGAGCGTGACTGCCTCGTCTACCGCTCTTATATTGCCCTCGGCAGCTACCAGGTCCTTCGCTTTATTCATTTCCTGTTTTTAACTCTTGATTCATTCATTTCTCCTTCCAAAAGGAATAACTAAATGAAATTTGGATTAATTTTTGCAGCTGGTGATCAATGAAATCGACAATTCGGCTGCCACTTCGCTCCAGGCGGTGAAATTGCTGGCCTTGTATCTCTCAAGCCCAGCAAACAAGGTTTAATTCGCTCGATCCTAATACATTTTTTTTTAGAAAAGTTGGTTTGTTAATCGGGTGATTCATTAAATTATTGCTAATTTATTGGCCGTAAGTGTGAGATCTAAGTTTGATTTGGTTTTTCCTTTGATCGGAAAATCTATTGCTCTTCGAGTGACTTTTAGTTTCGGAGGCTCTGAATTTAAGTAAAATAAAACTTCACTGTCTCTGAAATTTTGTTTATTAGGTTTGGACTTTGGATATGTGGTTTGAGTTTTCTTTGCTTAGTGTGTACAACTAAGAGATTTGGGTTTTATTTAAATGCTTGTACTATGAGCAGAAGTTTGCACTGCATTTGCATTTTGAATGTTGGATTTTTCATAAAAATCGTATTTTTTCCTGCCAAATGCTGCCTAATATTTTACTTTTAAAGCAGTATCATATAGTCATATTTTTGTTTGTTTCTTTTGTTTGTGTGTGCACACACACACACATTTGTGTGAATCTACTTGTTCACATTTCTGCTTTTTGATTGCCAATAAAACAGAGATAAAGAAATTAGGCTGAAAATTCCAATCATAAACTTTTATTAGTTTGGATCATTTAAAGATGTAAAGTTTTATAGTGCGATAATTGTTTTTGAATTGTTCAGGAATCCACTATTTCAAGCTTGAAAGAGTGGCTGGCTGATTCAGCCATTGGAAACAATGCTATTCTGAGGCTGATTGCTGGAACCATATTCATGCATGAAGAAGATTATAATGAGGCTCTAAAACACACCAATGCTGGAGGAACTATGGAATTGTAAGTTCAATTTGACTTAGATATTGTAATTATACGTATCAGCAGATCCATTCTTATAATGTTTAGCTTTTTGTCGGTTCTTGTTCATTCTTATAAGCACTAATGATGAAACATGTATATCTTGTGGCTGTTAAATTTTCTTATTTTTGCAATGTTTTCTTTGATTGAGTTGGAATGAAAGTAAATCAACTTGTTGGATTAATTTTCCTCTATCCCAAACCAACAACTAAGCTTTTCTTTTACTAATGGAATTTGTATGTCAACCACTCAACCTTGAACTTTAAAGTTTAAACTACAATCTCTCTGAGTTTTTCCTTCTTAAAATTCGGCAATATATTTTCATGTTAATTGATATTAAAAAAATATTTGAAATTCAGGTTCATTATCATATAGTAATATAGAAATGTACGCAAATGATATTCCTGCTTCCAAGTATGGCTTCTGTAGTTTCACTCACAATTTCACCTATCAAATAAAACTTTTCTTTCACTGAACTATGGCGCTTTCACACTTTATATTATCTTCAAAATGGTGGAATTTCTATTACCTATGTGATCTTCTAAATACCAAGGAATCCAAAATAAACTAGAACTTGACTACTAGCGTATTCAGTTGTTGGTGGCTTTAGTGATCCTCATTTTTTGGAGAAAGAAGGAAGAATAAAGAAAAGAAAGAAAGAAAAGGAAATGAAAAAAGAGGAGGGGAAGAGAGAGAGAGAGTTGACAAATATAAGAAGAATAGCCAGGGACTGAGGCGGAAGATATTGAGAATGCAATTAAGGAAGAGTGGAAACAATTATAAAATGTAAAGAAAAATGATATCTACATATTTTATTTTCCAAATCACGAGAATTGTGAAATTGAATCAGAATTTAAGATTTGAATACGGTTTTGTGCAATTTTAATTTTGCATTCCTGATTGGGATCATTTGAGATCTGAATCATGAATTGAGAAGTACCAATAACTATGATGCTAACAATGAATTCTTGGCCACATATCATTATTCTACTGATCATACCCTCAGTTTTTTTTGTTTACACATTTCAACATGACCTAGAAGCATTACACATTTCTGAGGATTTAACCCAAAATCATTCATAGTGGAGAAAACGAATCCATATAGCCGACCCCAAATTTTTGGGATAAAGGCTTAGTTGAGTTGAGTTGAGTTGAGTATTATAGTACTTATCAAAGTATCAAAATGACTGGAGTATTTATGTGGCTAGTTAGCGAATTCCAGAATATTGATGCATCTGATTGAAAATTAGAGATTTTAGGAATAACTTAAGAGTCAGATGTCTATGGCTTTATGTAAAGCATGCCTAAGGGGGATGGCACAGAGTTAGGAACCTCTTAATCTATTTGGGTTCCATCCAAGTGTCAGGGAATAGATATACTTTTCTAAAATGATGAAAGGTCCATGATGTGATCTGGAAGATAAGCTGTCAAGAAATGTCATGTGTATTTTATCTGGTTATTGTGCTAGACAATACATCAAGGTTTGATCAAATTTTGAAATCATTGACAGCTTGGAATTTGAATGGGAGTGTAGTTTTTCCCTTTCAATAATGGGTATTTTGGGACAATTTCTCAGGGTTTGTCATAGTCTCATAGAGTTTGTCAAGACAACAGATTTGGCTTCTGTTCCAACCAAAACTATAAAGATTAAGATGTGGCCATATGGGGTAAATAATTAAAAGATTTAGAACCTGTTTTTTCTCTGGCATTATGCTTTAAATTGTATGGAGGAAATTCTGTTTAGAGATTGCATTTTTTTGGTTTTCAATACTGAAAGTCTGAAGCATGCCCATGTCTGCTTTTCCAGGCATGCATTGAATGTCCAAATATTCCTTAAGATGCACAGGTCAGATTATGCAGAGAAACAGCTGAGGTACATGCAGCAGATTGATGAGGACCACACACTAACTCAACTTGCAAATGCATGGTTGAATCTGGCAGTTGTACGTGGATTAGTTTATTTTATTATCTATGTCACAAGTCATTGACAGTATACTAATCATATATTGTTTTATGAATCAGGGTGGTTCAAAGGTACAGGAAGGATATCTCATCTTCCAAGATTTCTCTGAGAAGTATCCAATGACATCCTTGATCTTGAATGGGAAGGCAGTTTGTTGCATGCACATGGGAAACTTTGATGAAGCTGAAACATTGTTGCTTGAAGCACTAAATAAGGCAAGTTAAAATTAGTGAACATCTTGTAATCCTCCCTCTCTTTTCCCCTCCCTCTTGTAATCCTATGTCTTGTTTATTTACTCACCACTTTCACAAAATTCACAGCTGTTCACAAATTTTACTGGTATAAGACTTTAGCATGCACATAGTGCTACTTGATTGCATGTTTGCATGATTAATGTGAACAATGCGGATGATATATATATGGTTTCTTGTCAATTTGCTGGATAAGCTTTGTTGCAATTTAAAATCTCTTTTTTTTTTTTTTTTGGACTGGTTTTGAATTCTTTTCTTTCTGTCCAAAACTTTGATTCAACATAATGAACATGCAGTTGGCATTTGTTGGTTTTTCTAGATCCCGTAAGTGACTAGGGTTTTGTTTTGTAATTGATACAGGATGCAAAGGATCCAGAGACTTTAGCCAATCTAGTAGTATGCAGTCTTCACCTTGGTAAACCCTCATCACGTTATCTCAGGTAAAATATTTTTTCATGTAATTCTTTTTTTTTTTTAATCCCATTTTGTTGTAATATTTTTGTGAATATTTAAGATTTCTTTTGCAAGCTAAATAAGCTTTCCTTAATGCTTGTGCAAAACATGAAATTAAAAAAGTGATGGATAACTCTCGTCAGTCATTCAATATGCTTGTTTTTGGTGGAAGCTAGACGACATGATTTTTGGCATTTAGAAAAGTTGTTAATTTTGCCTTTGCTGCTGCTGACTAGTGATAACTCTTCCTCCTTTTTTTTTTTCTTTTCTTTGGCAACAAAAATAAGTTTACCTCTCTCTCTCAATGGTGATCAGTGTTTGTGGTCTTCCTTTGAATTATTGTTGCCTCTAGAAACATGCTGGTTGTATTTGCCGCAGTTGGCATGACAGTACTTGGTGATCTATTCACATGTGGTATAAGTGAGCTTGTATCATGATAACTGGCTTTGGGCAATGGCCTTGCTTCTTAATTTAGATGTGATTGAGAGGAGTAGGAATGGTTATACCTCCAGTTTGGTGTTCAAACTGTATATATGAAGACACTTTGTCATTTAGTTCAGTTGCACTTAACGTGGTGCAATTTCTTGTTTTTGACCTTACTGAATATAGTTTATCATGCTTAGATGTAGTTGTTATTTTCTAAATTATTGTGCAGAGATGTGATGGTTTCTTGAGTTTATATGGTTTGATACTTCTGTCCATAGGAAAGTTGAGAAATTCTTGCATTCTTCGTGCTGAATAAATTTGAATGTGTCTATCTGGCAGGCAGGGATAGTTGGTTACAGCCACCGTTGTTAGAATCATACGATTCTCGATTCAATTTGATTTCCCTTCCTAAAAATTCAAATCTATGGGATGAATTGAAAATGTACCTGAATCATGACCTAATATTACGATTCGATAGTGAATTTGGTGAATTGATAGGAATCAACTGATTCGGTCGATTCTTTTTCTGAAGGGTTGTTAGACCTCATAGCTTCAAAATTGAATATTTCATTTTATTTTTAGTATGAGAAGTACACATAAAATCTTCTCCTAACTATTTTTCTTCCACCGGCCTTTCTTTTCCCTCTCCCTTTCTTTTTTTTTTCTTTTTTTTTTGTTAATTTACTCTTCTAATTAAATTTGTCAAATTATGACATTTTATAGTAATATATCATGACCGTTTAATTTGACCAGCTATCCTTTTTTATTATTTAATTATTTAATCAAATTTAAGTGACAAGAGTTTCAGTACATGCACAATGATAATCATTATCTACAAGTTTATAATTTATAATATAAAACTATACAACATAATAAGAATATATTGTTCTATTATAAAGCATACTTCTAATTAGCTAAATGATAATTTTATATTTATCAAAATATGTTATTGTGACATTTATTTATTTTTTTAGAACATATATCTTTTTTAATTAATTTTGAGATTTTTGTCGAATCTTATGATTCTCGATTCGCAAAATAAAGATTTCGATTCTCGATTCGCAAAATAAATATTTCGATTCTCGATTCAAATCTTAATTTGACAAATATGGTTACAGCTGGTGACTAAATATGACATTGTTGTTCGTTATTTCTTCCTTGTCAGTCTTATTGGTCTGAAGTAGTACATGTTACTTTCTTGTTTCAAGTGGACTAATATTCGGGTTTTCTTTTCCTGTTTGACTTTGTAATCTTGTTAGCAATACTGTAGTTGTAGCCTGGTGGGATTCTTTGGCAATCCTCCTCTTTTGTATTTTTTGCATATCTGTTGTCTTTTGGCTGGTGCATATTTACGGCATGCAGAAGAATTTGGATGATTCCTATGTCTGATCTGCAGAACCAAGAAATCATTCTTTGAACTGAAAAATCAGTTGGCTCTGTTTTTGAGAAAGTACTGCTGAGTTCTTTCAATCAAAGCATTCTTGTTTCAGAAAACATTAGGGCCTTGTTTAGTTATGGAAAAACAAAGACTGTTTTCTTGAAAATTACTCCAAGAAAATTAGAAAATAGGGCTTTTTGTTTAGTTGCTAGAGTTTTCTAAATTAGAAAATTAGAAATCAATTTCTCAAAATTTCCAAATTTATACTAAATTTTAAAAACTACTCTACAATGTTTTCCAAATTTCCCCTTATTTAGATTCAAGTGGAACATGGAGTTTATTCCAATTTTCCACTTTTCAGTGTCATTGTTGCTGGGTTCAAATCCCAGCACTGACATTCCTTTTTCTTTTAATATTCTTTTATGCATGGTTTGATGGTTATCTTCCATTCTCATTCTTGTTGCTGGGTTCAAAGCCATATATATATAGCCCACTTATTTTTTAAATATAAAGTCATTGTTAAACCTAAGTCAATGATGCTACATATTCTTTATTTTGTTAATAGAAAAACTAATTAGTATGATAATTTTGAAATATTGTGCCAAATAGTTTTATATTAATTATTAGGATAGTTTACATATTTGAAATGTAATCTTTAAGTTGATAAATTTTATATTAAATAGTAATTTCAATGAAATAGTGTTTATTTAATAAAAAAAAAAGTATAATAAAAGTCTGACAATGGAAAAACTGAAAATTAAAAATTGAAAAATGAAAAATAGATAAATGAATATGTTCTTCAATTTTCCAATTGGAAAGTTGGAAAACTAAGGAATGGAGGAAAAAACTGGAAAATGAACATAGTAAATGTTTTTCACAGCTAAACAAGGCCTAAAGGTTTATTTAAGTGATTTTAAAACCCAACATTAACTCCAATTGATTAGAAAGTACTGTAGATTTTGAGCTTTTACCTGAGATTTCTTGGGAAGTTATTTAGTGCCATAAATGCTCAATTTTTTTTTTTTTTGTGTGGAGTTTATGTTTGGTTTCCTACTAATTGAGCAGAAGAAAGCTATTAACGTTTAATGTCACTTCAATGTATGTTTTGAAATTCCTAGTATAATCATATTACTGAATTTTTAATGATTGTTTTGCAGTCAATTGAAACTTTCACATCCAGATCACATGCTTGTCAAACGTTCATCATCTGCTGAAGAGAACTTTGAAAGAGCACTACAATCAGTAGCTTGATGTGCAGTTGGTCTTCGGCAACTGGGTGAATGGTGTTTATTTCATCATTGTCACAGCCGTCTTTTTTATTATTATTATTATTATTATTGTTTGGGTTGTGTAACCTATAAGAAGTACATGATTGTTAGGGAAAGTATCTGTTGACTGAGAGCTCAAATCCGATGAGTAATGGCTTTTCCCAAATCTTTTTGATAAGGAACAATTGATATATCACAAGGTCTAGTGATTTCATTCATTATGGATTTAAGTGTTTTAAACTGCCTTTTAAGGAGACTTGTATCCCTTTTGGCTTTTGAATGTAATCGAAGCGAATCGAGTATTTTTAAACTTCTGAAGATAGATGGTAAAGAATTTTAGACCACTGCAGTAATATTAGAAACATATTTTGAGCTTGAAGGTGTATTCTATGGTTAGGGGCATGTACAATTACAGGGGATGTTCAGTACCAATTCCAATCTCCTTGGTTCAACTAGGACTATAGTTCCTGAATTTATACGCAAATCAAGATCAAGAAAAGAAAGTTTCTAATTATTGATTCAAATCTATTCTCACACCTATTTCATATTACATTGTCATCGATATAAAAATATTTAGTACATGAAGCCATCATCTGATGGATTTATCAATCTTTTTATATATAAATCTCATTATAAATCCCATGCATTATCCCGAGAGGCCTTTCGAAGAACTTTAGGGTCAGAATTGCCAAATAATGACCAACTTCGTTTAACACTACGCTACAAAAGGAGGATCAAGAACAACAGCAATGAATCAGATAGAAACTATGCCTGCACCTCAGCAGATGGGCATCATATTATTAAGCTATTATCAGTACAATACATATAATGAATTGGCTACTCCTACCACTATATATTAGATGATGGTGCAAAAAAATTTTCTTTGGAACCCCCTCTTCTAAGATATTAGAAGCACAGCTCCAAGCAGGTGCTGCATTGGTGGGTTTACGTTAAATTTTTGCTATGGACTGCTCTCAATGTTTCAAGAAGCCATCACCAAAGGGGATCCATATCCATTTCTATGTGCCTTTTGCCATCTCCATGCAGTCTGTAAGCTGTGCTGGAGATCAGTATGTTGTGCTGTCCAGTTCAGCTCAAGCCTAATCTTTGTTGGGTCACTGAAAACTTCAGCATAGTCACCAGGTCGGCGAGGTAAATAGTCAACTTTGATGTTCACACTAGTTGCTTTCTTACATGCCTCCACAAATTCCTTGACGGATCTACCTGATGATGAGAGCCAGAACAAAAAAATAAACACAAAAAAGGGAAGAAATAAATAAAAGAATCATTTGATGTTCGAATTTGCATACTGCACCTTTTCCAGTGCCAACATTGTAGATCCCAACTTTTCCAGGCATTGCCTTTTCAAGGGCTTTCACATGGGCATCAACAAGATCAGTAACATCAATATAATCGCGAATGCAAGTGCCATCATGTGTCCTGTAATCTGTTCCTTTAACCTGCAAAAGAATGGAAACACCAGATCAATGCAGTTAGCCATTTCATTTATCAGAATACAGAAAAAAAAAAAAGATGGATCATTACATTTATTTTCAAAAATGTCTCCTTGCTCATATATGGAAGCAGATAGACACTGGAAGAAGTTTAAGAGGTTAAGCCGCACCAAATATTTACTAGATTATCCCAGGTTTTAACGAAGTCATCTAATTTTATCAGGGATGACATATATAATATATTAGAAGATTCACAATTGGAAAAAAAAAAAAAAAATTAGTGGGGCAGCACTGAAGCATACGAATAAGCTCCATGTAGATGTTAAAGCTAAGCATCTAAAAATTGAACCAATCATCAAAAATGAGAAAATGTAGCAATGTGCATTAACATACATGTGAAATCAGAACAAAAAACACACAAAAATAAATAAATAAATAAATAGCAAAGCTTGTCGAGATATCACAAATCAAAGAGATATCACAAATCAAAGAGATATCAATGGCCAACCAGACAGGTGCAGCACTCAACATTTGATTTTCCAAATATTAAAAGTAGAAATTTACAATTTTTCAAGTATTTTAGAAACATACATTAATAACAAATTACATATACACACGTCGACAGACATAACAAATTACCCAAATAAATACATTTAGCAGTATAGCCATGAAATAATTGGCAAGAAAGTTGCAACTTTAATCAAAAACAAAAAATCAAGGGAATATAAATAGGTACCTTCAAGCCAGGAATAATACCACGAGCTGCATCAAAACAAGCGCCAGAAATTCGTCCATGCTCACGCAGTTCAGGTCTGGGAGCCTCACCTAGTCTGCCATCAGGATCTGAACCAATCACATTGAAGTATCTGGAAGTCATTCACAAGAAATTTGCATCAGTAAGTAACCAATGGAAGAGACAATTCCTCATTAAATATTCAAATTCCAAAGCAAGGCAGTGAGCTTATAAGAGATGGAAAGAGAAAGAGAGAGATTTAACTTCAAAGCTCCATCTTTTCACGGGTTTGAGAATAAGATGGAGAACATGTATGGGTCCCCCATCAGCAATTACTAGCAATAAAAGCTATATGGCATTGTGTGTGCATATTCCAAAATTTGGCCTGCACATGCTTATGTTTTGCAAGGCAACTGAGAGCTGCTTTGCAAAAAGCTGCAGTTGGTAAAATAAAGGGCCAAATACAGCATAAGTTGCTAGCCTAAAAACAGTATTATTCAATTCTAACAATCTGAAGTAGATACCCTTCCAGAATGTGAAAGGAATTAAGTTATACAATAACTTGATTTTACAAAAACAGTGGTAACAAAAGGCTAACCCTGAAAACAAATACTAAAAACTGGTCATAGACTTAATTAAATTAAATGAATAAATTAGAAAATCATATTTTGAGGTTATCAGTTATCCTGATTTCAGAAATTTCTTGTAGTTTTCACAAAGGAGAGAATTTCTGCCAAAGCCAGGTTTTGATAATAAAATCTGAAACAGTGATTGACATTAGAACTATTTTTCATAATGCCACAAATACATTTATGGTTGCCTGGCTATGTGGCCATGAAGTGAATGGCAGGAAGTGAAAGCCACTCAGCTGTGGGAGAACAATGGGTGATCTCCAACAAAAATGACGACTCCCGCAAGCGAGTTATTGCATGGGAAGAACAGAAGTAAGAGGGTTAATACCCAATTGGATCCCTAATTGTGTATTTTCTAGTGGTATTTTGGGAACTCAAGGTACAAAACTGCTACCATTCTTAATGAAATTCTTTCAATCATAAGGTAATCTAAAATAATAAAACAAAACTGTCAAAAAAATAAAATTAGATTATTGAATGAAAGGTTCTTCAGAGAGAATTAGATGACGAGAAACAATAAGAATATTGCCTGTGAGAGTAACAGTTAAAGAAAAGAGTTTTAAAGATTAAAGCAATATATCAAATAGAATCTACTGAAACACCAACCTAAGTATCATAACTGCCATGTCAGAATTTTTAGAAAAATCCAGGATGATGTCTTCTGCCATCTTCTTAGCTTTTCCATATGGATTAATTGGGACCTGAGAAGATGAAGGAATACAGATCAGCCATCTAGAAATAAAATTCCATGCAAAATCTAAGCATGCCATTTAAAACTTTCAAGGCATAAATTAAAATTTAAATTAAACAAACAAGTAAATCATAGTGCCTAGTTAACATATAATCAAGTTTCTCGGCCAAAACCTGTGGAGTGTCTTCAGTAATGGGCATCTTCTCAGGCTCCCCATATGTTGCACATGTACTTGAATATATCAAAGTCTTCACCTCATGTGCAGCCATTGACTCCAGGACTACCAAGGTATTTGATGTAATGTTGTGATAGTACCTTCGTAACAAGAAAAGGAACATCATGGTTAGGTACAGGCTATTCTGCATTAAGTTTAGATAATAAAACAATGTTGGTTGTTTCATTTGAAGAAGATTCAAAACTACATAAGAATGTCATTCAAAGACTCTCAAGGTTTCAATTTGATGTCCATAATATCAGAATTCAAAAGCAATTTTCTATGTTCTATAGCTTCCAATGGATTTTTCTGTAATTCTCAAAGTAAAGAAAAATGTATGCAGGATTATTCAATCAGGAATAGTCTCCACCGACCTAGGTTTTCATAACTTAAGTGCAGAATGTTTACTAATATACTTGTAGATGTTGATATTAGATAACATGGAGATGTTCCTCCTATAAGCAGTGGAATCACTTCAATGCTGCTAATTTCAAGTGCTATGTTATTAGAGATTGTGACAGAAAAGCATGGACTCAAGGTGGTAATGGTGATGAAAATGCTAATGGTTTTCTATTTTTTTTTAATCATATTTGAGAAAAGATTCAGCATCAGGCATATGTTTAGAACCAGTTTACCAACCTAAATATCAAAATTACCAGCATCAGAGGTCATTTGTTTCTGCATTATTTTAACCTCATTCATCCTCAAAAAGAAAAAGCTCTAGTCTCCAATATAAGCATAAGAACAGCTCTAAGATGGAACCAAAGAAAAATGTCGGTTATTATCCCACACAACCATCTAATCATTGGCTGAAGTTCCTCTATTCAAACATCTTTGTTCAGTTGTCCACCAAAGTGCCAAAATGTGAAACTAAATTTTGGAGACACCTTATTCAGCCATTCATGATTAATAACATCACCACACACAACAAAACACACAAGTTACCACAAGCTTAAAGAGAAAGCTTTTTGCATCCAAGTTTAACAGAAATTTTAACAGGCCCACTTCACACCATCAACAAAACTTACTTAAGAGGATCCATGGTGCTTTCCCCAACATACGCAACAGCAGCAAAGTGCATCACAGCATCAAATGCATTTTCTGAAAATATTTTGTTAACCTGAAAATTTTTATGAAGGAAACAAGCACACGCACAAAAGAAAATTCCTATACTATAAATGGCAAAACAAGGATACAGCTTTTGCATCTCCCAAGTCAGCATATATGAACTGTAGCCTCCCAGGTTCTGGAAATAATTCTTGTAGAACTTTGACAGCACCAAGATTTCCCCGTGAGAGGTTATCCTGTCAAAAATTAACAGCCTTTTCTTTAATAGATCCATAACAATAAGCATTGTAGAGCTATATGAGATACAAACTGAAACTTTTATATTGCATGAAATGAACATACCACTATGGTTACTCTGTAACCATCCTTCAGAAGCCGCATCGCAGCATGTGAACCAATGTATCCAGCACCACCAGTCACAAGCACATGAGTCACCCCTTCTTCATGCAATGAAAACTGGAGAAAAGCCAACCAAAAAATGAAACATGTTATGGCTGAGATAAATAATTGCAACATAGCACATGAAAAAAGAAAAGAATAAAAAGAATAATAGACTCTCACTTGATATGCAGCTAAGTTTTCACTTCATTTGCCAATGTTTCCCCAACATTTACAAAGAGCCCATGTTCATAAAAAGTAACATCCATACACTATAATCAACAACCCATATCATCATTCTTCAAGATTTTAGTTATGAAACTAGGACAACCATTCATATTTTGACATAATAAACCAGATTTCAAAGCGGAACTTATAGCCATGTACATTTGTGCAGTAGCCATGTGCTTGTTCAAAGAATAGCAAGAAATTGCCCTTATCTGCACATCAAAATAATAACATTGCACTCATGGACACGGGTGTCCTGCATATCTTAAGGGCTAAAACAAGGTACAATTCTTTGAACAAGCAAGACCTAAGCAAACAAGATCTGATTTAAAGTATTGATGTTGACTCTATTAGAACAAAGCATCTAGTCAACAGATGAAAGTTGAACATAGAGTCAACAAATTTACCGGGCTTGGGGTATTGAATGTTGGGGATTGTTTGAGCAAAATAATGCACAATGCTGTGAGGGAAGCAGCCAATAGAATCTTCCCTACATAATTACTCTTCCTTTTAGGGTCTGCATAATCCAGGCCTGCAACAGGAGAGACACAAAACACAGTCAATCCTTAAAACAACAATGGTTAACACATAACTCGAACAATGGATTCAAAATTGAGAAAGTTCAACATGCAATCAAATGCCAACCAAAAAATATTATAAAGAACAAAAGAGCAAGGAAGAGTATATCAATTTCCATAGGTAGAAGAAAACAGACCTCCAAGTGACATAGATCTGTTGGACCTTGGCTGATTTCTGGTCCTGCCAATATTTTGCATTTGGAGAATCTCTACAATGCTAATACCTTCAACAGGATTCAAAAATACACTTCTGTATAATTATCAATAAAGAATTCTTCTCAAATTTTGCCTTTTCTGCTCCAATCTGCTGTAACAAAAATCAAGCAATAAACAATCATCAATTCTGAAATAGATTTAAAAACAATTAGAATAAAAGAAATATAATTTAAAAAAATATATATAACTATAAAAAGGTAAAATCAAAACCAAAAGAAAGTCTGGCTGGGCACTGTATTAGAAATGTATAAAAGAACAGAAAGGCAAAAAGTTTAATATCAGAAAGTATCAAAATTTTTACAACAGAAATTGAAGGAAAAAAAAAAACTCAAAATTAAAATTCTCATAGATAGAGAGGAAGAGCTGGAGAGGAAAGGAGAGTTTGAAGATCCAAAGAGATCACAAAAGCCATCTGAGAGCAAAAGAAAAAAATCCAAGCTCAACTTTTGGCCATTATAATTATTTGTCAGGGCATGTCTGCCCAGGGAAAAAAAATGCAAGCGATCAGCTTTTAGCAAATAAATAAAACCCAGTAAGAGAAGCAGAAGAACAGACCAAATCCAAAATTTAAAAAATAAAAATTCCCAAGATCCAAAACCACCCATCTGAAAATTACACTGGAAAACGACGCAATCAGGACCCCTTCACAAACCCAGGAAGAGAAAATGAGAATGGCAAATGTTAAGGTCTGGTCCTCTGAATATATAAAGACCAGAAAAACTTAAAAAAGTGTTAATATATAAAAACGCATAAGTTGCCAAAACACAGAACCTGAAATAAGCAGGACAATTATAACACTTTACAGATAATGAAAAGCTGAGAAAAAAGAATAATTTGCCAAGAATCTATCACAAGATCCAAACAGGGCATTTATAATAAACAAGCCTATGCGGTGCACCCATCACAGAAACGCACATAAATACACACATAAGACAGAGCCCAGAATCCAAAACCTAAATTAACAAAAAAAAAAAAAAATTACCCGAGACGATCGGAAACGTAAAGAGAGAGGAAAGGAAAGAACTTTAAAGAATTTAACAGAGAGACACGCACAAAGTGAAAGAGGAAGAGAGAGAATGGACTTACGTAGGAATGACAACGTAAAAAAGACAGAACGAGGTCCAGTGGTGTCGTGTGAGAGGGTACGTTTTGAATATGAAGAAGGGGGAGAGAGAGAGAGAGAGTTGTAATAGGCGACGCGAAGAAGTCTCTGTGCGCCCATTTTGCAAAGCGCGGAGAGAAGAGGAAGGAAAAGAAATTTCTTTTGGACTTTCCTTTTTTTTATTTAATTTTTCGTTTTTCTTATTTGTTTATATATTTAAGCCATATTTTGCTCTTGACTTTGACCCCTTACTTAACTCATAATCAATCAAATTCTTTCTCCTAAAAAATAAATAAATAAATAAAATTCTTGACTTTAAATAAATAAATTTAAAATTAATTATATTAAAATTAATAAAATAAATTTTAATATAAAAATATTCTCTTTATATTTTAAATAATTAAAAGTATAATTAAACAAATTTTTTAAATAATACATAACATAATCTTAAAGCTTTTCTAAATAATATTTTGTTTTTTTAAATTTTTAAATGATATAAAATTGAAGAGTGAGAGAGTATTACGACTCTTTAAAAAAAATTAAAATCTCAACTAAAAAGATAAAGGATTGGAAAGTCTTTTCATTTTTAGTTATATATTTTAATTTTTAAATAAAATTATTAATTTATTAGGTTGGACTTAGGGAACTGACTTTCTGTATATAAAATAAGTAATTAATTATTTAATTATAAAATTAATAATATGTGTCTTTTTCCTTTTTTTTCTTTAACAAGTTGCCTAACTCTAAATTTAGTTTGAAACTAATAGTATTACTTGTGTGAATTATTTATTTAATAATATATTTTAGTTTTTTTAAAATTTATATTTTTATAATTATATTATAAAATTTTATTAATAATAACATTTTTAATTAATTATCATTTTATTTTTTAAGTAATTATAATTTTATTTAAATGTTAATAAATAAATAAATAAGTTCACTATTAATAAGAGATGCCACATGACATTTTTTTTAACACTTTTATTAAATTAGGTAGCTTAATTTTGTAAGACAATTTCTTAATTTCAACTTTCATGTACATATAAATTTTTATTTTTAATTAGCGATACCCTTTCTTTTTTCTTTTATATTTGCTTTTAATAAATTCATATATATACTTTTTAATAATAAATTTGTTATTTTTTTATTTCTCATTTATATATTTTCTCATTTATATATAATTATCTTCTTCCCATTTTTAAACTTCATTTAATTTTAAATCGTTTTCTAAAAAATGATAAATTTCCCTCAAATATGTCATTGTTAATATATTTTTAATTTTTATGATATTTTCTCTTCTTTAATGAAGGCTTTTTATTGAGATATTTTATTTTTTGAATGAGAGTAATATTCATTCAATAGGATATCTAAATTTGGAGATCAACCAGGCTTGAAAAAAGACCATGGAAGAGCGGAGCGCGCAATCCGCCCCGTTGCCTAATCTACATATTTTGTCAGTACTATCAAATTTTTTAAATTCTTTTTTTTTCTTGATTAGTTTTATTTATAATAAAAATAATATATTAATTTATACTTTTTTTTACTTTAATTAGTGAAATATTTTATCTATTTTTTATTAAATAAAAGAAAACACAATTAGTAGTTTATTTATATAAAATTTTCTTACAATTGAAAATATTAAAAATTTATTTCTTAATTTTATACTATAATACCATAAACTTATTTCCAAATATAATACGTATTTCATATAACAGTCATTGAAATATTGAAATAAATAGTCATACAACATTTTTAAAATTAAAATTATTTTAAGAAATAATAAAATAATAATTATTTTTTATTCATTAAAAATTTATTAGCAATTGAATTCAAAACTTTTAAACGCCATTTGACACGTGTCCATGCCTCATTTTTCCACGCGCGTCTCGTTTGTGCTACGACGTCGTGTCTTAACTCCAAGCAAAAGAACTCTCCAAGCTTAATGGACGACTCTGCCCATTTGCTCGAAATTCCTCTTTTTTTCTATTAAAATGACATCTTTTTTTTTTATAAAAAAAATAATGTGCAGATAAAATGATCATAAACTCGATTTATTTATTTATTTTATTATTTAAATTTTTTTATTATACTTAATTAATTTTTAAATTTTTTTATTTAACTCTAAATATCAACATTAATAGACTTAAAAATTTAAAATTTTATAAAACAATATTGAAATAATATATTCATATGATTAAAATAACAAAAGCAATTGAATGATTAATATTTATAATAAAATGGTTATAAATATAACGATTATATTCTAAAATTCATCTATCAAATCATATATTATATTAAAGACATAATTTTTTTTATTAATATGCAATAATTACATATACTTTAATTAATGGAAAATAATATTTTTTTTATTATACTAAAAAATATTATTAATCCAATTTTTTTATTTATTATATTTTTTCCAAGATATTTATTATATATTTGACTGCTGAATTTTTTTTTTTTTTGTTTGGTGCCTAATTATGCTACAAAAATCAACATTGGAGGCTAGAAAAGTAGTTTTATCAACGCTATCCCAGCTTGAAAGAGTTGACAAACCCAGAAGCTGGACACTTCTTTCTTTATCAACACTATCCCTAGCAGCTGAAAAAGTTGACACAGTATTATTATTTGATCTATTGTTGAAAAAAATATATTATTTTAAATATATTAATTAAAATTATTCAAATTTATTTTAAAATTAAATTTAACATATTTTAATCAAAATAAATTAAAAAACTTTTTTAAATTATTTTTTAACAACATAATTTAAAACTATTATACTCTTTCAAAAAGTAAATTAGATCCACAATTTAAACAAACTTTTACATGTTTTATAAATTTTCTTATTTATGATTCTAATTCTTAAGAGGGAGTCATTTATAATCATATTAGCATCTCAATAGTATAGGTAAAGATGAAGATTGTATGTTTAAATTATATATTAAAAAAAACATAAAATTAATTATTATATGATGTTTGAGGAAGAACTATTGAATACTATCCTAAAGAATTCAAGTGAATATTAAAATAAGATTGGGTTTAATTCAATACTCTCTTCTTAAAATTTTTCAAACTAATAAATAAAAAAAATCCATGTTGAGGAAGAAAAAAAGATATTAAATCTAACAAATTAAAAATACAAAATAAACAACTTTCTACTTTTCATTTTTTTTTAAATGCGAAAATGAGGGCTCTTCGAATATAATAATCATAACTCCTTGGAGTCTAAAATTTGAAATTATTCATTGATGTTATTCTTGATTTAATCCAAAAAAGGACTTACCAGCAAGCCTGAGATGGCATCCTAAGAAACACACCACTGGACAATCCGCTACTGACTCATTCATACTTCTAAATAAAAATAATATTAGTTATCAATATTAGTGTAGTGAATTAAACTAAAATGAGATAAAAATATATCACCAGATTAACCAGCAGGCTACTCACTCGGTGATTGCTTTTGATTTCCTTACACATGTGAATATAAAAATAAAACCATATTTATATGCTTCAATTAGCTGTCCTACAATTATAAAACAAATATGAATATATCTCAATAATGTAAATGTAGCACTTGTAAAGAGAGGCCCAGTCAACTTTATCTACAACTTTTTTTATAGCAACTTGATATGTTGTAGCATGCCTTTTATAGTGTGCATATATAACTTTGTTTATGGACAAGCATTTATATATATATATACTAAGGAAATTGTTCTTTTTCTATATAGATAGATAATAGAAGCTGGCTAGTTGTCCTTATCCTAAGGTGAGTCTGTAAGGAATAATAATAATAAGAAGAAGAAGAAGAAATTTGTTAGGTCATCTTTTATTCTTATATTCAAACTCCATAGCATGTTATGTTTTGGGTACCTAACTTGATGTTGAGTTTAGGTTTGTATAGTCAATTTATAGGTTTTAATTGCCTAAGGAAGCACCCAATCAAAACCCATATGGTTTGACCTTCCCATTCTACTCAAAGGGTCTCAATAAAGATGGAGAGGAGCCAAGTCTAAGTCTTTTAAGACTTGAAGAAGATAGCTACAACTTGTTGAGATCTTAGGTAATGACAAAAAGGAGAGACTGAATTCTCAAGGCACTTAACACTTTTTAGGTAAGGGAGCACTAACAGTTGGTTTGATTTCAATTTGAATAAAAAAATTTGAAAAATTAAAATTTATTTATATTTAATTGAATTAAATTAAATTAAAAACTAAATAAATTCCTCATAAAAAATAACTAAATTAAATAATTTGATTTGATAAATTTGAAATATGATTATTTAATTAAATTTAATTAATGAGTTTTGATTATTTTTGAGTAATTAGTTGATTTTTTTTAATATAAACTAAGGAAAATGAGTTTAAAAGTGAAATCACAACAATAAGAAAGCAACAATTTTTTTTTTTTTCAATTTCAGTGAAGGCAACAATTATCGCAATAAATAATTTCAACAAGTGAATAGGGAAATAAATAAATCAAAATATAATAAAAAATAAAAAAATACTATATATATATATATATATATATATATATATATATATATATATATATTCTGATTTGCTTAAAAAAATCTCATTATTAATTCTATTGATGTTTGGTACTAATTGACCTGTTTTACTCTAACAAGTTGTCCACTAGGCCCCTTCCGATGCTGGCGGGCTTGGACCTTGCGTGTTCAACCCAATTTTTTTTTTTTTAAATAGAGATTTAATAGGTAAGATGAAAATAGATAAATTATTATTTAGTTTTATATTTTAATAAAATTAATTATTTAAATTTTTTTAAATATATTATTTAAATTTTATATTTTATTTTATTTTTCATCAATTTTTTCGTTAACTAATATTAATGAAATTACTATTTAATCTCTTTATTTTATTAAAAATAATTATTTAATTTCTATATTTAAAAAAATATATTAATTAATTCTTATAATTCAACTTTGTTAACTATTTAATTCTTATAATTATTTTTATACCTAAACTATTATAATATTCTCTCTCTTATTTTTCTATTATCTTCTCTTATTTTTCTCTCTTTATATTTCTTTTCCTTATTTTTTCTATTATTCTCCCTTATTTTTCTCTTTTCATATTTTTCTCCTCTACATTTATATCATTCTCTCCCTCATTCACTCTTTATTTTTATTTATTAATAAAAATGGTCCAAGCGGCATATGTAAAAAAGTGATTCAGTTTTTTTAAATTTCTAAATAATCAAGAAAAATTATTTTTGAGTAGAAAAAATATAAAATTGATATTTAAAAAATTAAAAACACACGAACCAATTAATTAGTTTCATTAAAGAGACTAAATAGTAATATTTTTTTAAAATATAAAGATCAATTAATTAATTTTTTTAAAATAAAAAGACTAATTAGTATAAATAGTACGAGTAATTGAAAATTTGACGAAAGAATTAAATAGTTTAACAAAAATAAAATACATAAATTAAATAACATATTTTTAAAAATATAAAAATTAAATAATTAATTTTATTAAAATACAAAAATTAAATAATAAATTTTAAAAAAATTATCGTTAATATTTTAATTTTTTTTTAGTGTTGTATTTTTAAGTAGAGTTATTCATGAGGGTTAAATTTAATTTAGGTTGAACTTATTATAGGGTTAAATATATTATTATTATTATTAATTAATTAATAATATAAAATATATATTATATTTTTTTATTAAAACAATAATTGATTAAATATTTTCAATTTCAATCATTTTTTTTTTATTAATTTTGATTTAATTCAATTAATATTTTAAAATAAGTTTTAGTCCTAATCAAAATTTTAGGGTTTCAGCCTTAACTTACGGCAAGTTGAAAAAGTTGAGAACATCGGACATGGCTCTAGACTAGATCAGTTTGCAGCGAAGGGCATGGTCGAGGGAAAGAGTGGAGCTTGGAGTTGAGCCAAGAAGATGAGCAAGCGAGAGTGGAGATTAGGGTCAAGATAGTGCAACCTCAATTATGATTGGGGGAATTCAATTTTGAAGGATACGTGCTTGTTTCTCTTAACAATATTTGCAAAGATCAACGGATGCTACTATCATGTGCAATCACATGAGAAAATTCTGAGAAATTGGGTCTAATTAATTGATGAAATTCAATAAATATAAGGGCTTAATTAATTAAAAAAAAAAAGTAAATGATCTAGTTTTCGTTTGAGACAAATTTAGAGCCCAAACTGGATATAATCTTATTAACATAAATATTTTAAAATTTTTAATTCAATATAAATTAGATACGAAATATGTAAATGTGAGTTCGACATAAACCGACACACAGACATTCCATAAAGTGTTTGGTTGCTCCTAAGCCCTTTTCCAAGGCCACCCACCTTATAAATAACAATGAAGTCTACTCATTTTTCACCATTCAATTCTTTCAAATTTTGGTCTACTTCAATATCCCAAAACTTACGTCAATTTTTAATAAGGACAATTATTAGCTAGATGACCCATTTTTCCACAGTAACAACAAGAAGCAAAACCGAACCATACACTGCCACCTTGATGACCTTGTGCAACAATGGAGCAATTCTTGGCTATGTGACCCCATTCCCCACAATTGAAACAAGGACCAACAGCATTGCTGCTGGTGGTGGTTGCCTCTCCAAGACCAGCTTTTCTACTGTCTTGAAGCAATCTTCCGCCTGGAGCGGTCACATTAATTGCTTGCATTTTGGCATCAGAAGCACTTAGAACACTTTCATACTCCACTAATGTGCCAGGGGACAGGTGTATGCACCCATCAGACTTCAGAGATGAGTAGTGCACAAATACATCTGCCCCACCATCATTTGGTGTTATAAATCCATACCCTCTTTGATTGTTATACCATTTCACTGTTCCTCTCCTTCTCCTATTGTTGCCGAATCCTCCTGATCACCACCAAAGTTATATAGCAGTAATGCACCTGAGCAAATACATAACAACAGTAGTTCAGTTTCTACTCACTCATTTCCATGGTAGAAGAAGGGACTCTCTTCTCATCTCTTCTTGGTTCACTAATCCTGTTCAACTGAAAGACACAGCAGCGAAAGCTCAGCCAATAATCATTGCAAATGTGATTGAAAAAGAATGATTTTTAAGAAATCTTACTTACCCTTGTGAAAGAAATTGCAAGATCATTAATATAGAATGAGGAGGATGCAACTTCTTTAACCTATGTTTGTATGCAAATTAGTTAAGAAAATGTTCAAGGTTCATCCATGGACTTAATTCAAGCTTCATTTGATACACAAATTCAAGCCTTCTGTTTTCCAGATGATTGGAGATCTTGATGATCTTGAGCCTTCTCAGCAGAAGCATTATCCACAGCTTCCTCGAATCCGCCTAGCTCGTAATCCACCACATTTTTCCCAAAGAACTCATATTGACTTGCATCAAATTTTATGTCTTCTGCATAATAATGCAAGAAGACATTGACAGAAATTGATTAGGATTTTAGTGGAAATTACCCCCATCTTGAAAAGAGGTAACACTACCTTTTTATCAGTGTAAAATGAATGAGGAATGTAGGAAACATGAAAAAAAATGCTTTCATCCATATTAAATGTCAAATAACTTGTACAATATAAGATGGATGTGTGCACACACATTACTTATATGAATTCATGCACAATCTGAAAATTCATATTATAACGCTTTAAGCTATGCATGAAAGAAAATAGAATTTAAAAGAGGATTACAAATTGTAGAAATTTTTAAAGTTGATAAGAAGACAATACATTTTTGGAAATTTTAGCTCAATTTTCAGAATTTTCCATTGTAGGACTTGGATGAAAATATAGCTCCAGAGGAAAATGAATAAAAAAAGAATCCCTTATGCTTTTACACATGTGGCTGCTGTTGATGGAATTCAAGAGAGCTAAAGATTTGTTTTCCTTTTCTAGGAAGGAATCTGGTTTTTGATTTCCTTCATTAATGATACTATCTGTTAATAGAGCTATCATTTAATGGAAAATGTAGAATTGGCATATGTCCATTGCTACTACCTTAACTCTTTAAGTTGTAGCGCTCATGCCTTTTATGGGTAACTAAAATTTGCTTCTGTGGATTTACATAAAGGAAAATGAGCCATATATGCTACTTATGGGTCATGGATCCCATTGGTGTATGCATAGTAATAAGGCAATTAATTGAATGATATTGAACTATTAAATGGCTTTATGTTTAGACTTTTAATTATTTTCAAGCCCTGGTTTCCATTCTAAATCATCTTGAAGAGTTTATGTTCAAAATGTGTTTTACTAAGATGAGTTCATACTTGCACATTGAGGTTCATGTGAAAACTTTTCCATGTGTTCTTTTACTCAAAGCATGCAATAACATGCTTCATTGGTAAGAGAGGCTCTTTTCATTTTCATTTTTCAGAAGACCAAATCTCTGTTCTGATAAAGGAGATCTTAATCTCTCTTCTAATAAAAGGTGATCTTTAACTTTAAATTCCCCACAGAATTATTTTATAAAAGGAAAAAATCATTGATTTTAGAGTTTAATTTTGAGGTAGATCATGGATTTTTTTTTTAATTTTTCTTTCTTTCTACTAAATCCTCTAATCACATTTGAAAATCAAAGTGAGTATTCGATTAATCTAACAGAATTTTTAATTGATTTTAAAATAATAACTAAACCAAACTAAAATTGAGAAAAAACTGAACATAACCGAAATTGAAATTTTCTAGTATGAATTAATTGGAAAAAATAATATATATGTTACATCACTAATTATAAATAAAATATTAATAAAAATATATTTTTACTCATTTTTATTTATAAAAAATAATAAATATGATTTGTCATTAGTAAAAGAATAATTATAAATTAAATATTATTAATAAAATTATACAAATAATATATTATTTATAATATATATTGCTATAATTAATATAAATTCTATTATTTCAATTATTTTGGTTAAGTAATTGAACTGACAATCAAAAATTTTTTTAATTATTAACTGAAAATCAAATCAAATTGAACTTACTCTCACCAAAATAATTGAATTTTATTGATTAAAATTGATTATTAACTGAATAATGCATTTTCCTTGTGTAAATTGATAGGATTGATTTTAATACATGGAAAAGTTAAATAATGATGCCTTTCAACAGGAGTATCTCAATTTTAATTTAGCTTTAACATCAATACTATTAACTTGACTATAACATACAAATGGTATGGTAAAATTCATAGTTTCCTTTTCACAGAAGGTGTCATATTCATCTCTTATGTTTTGCCTGCCCTTAGTAATTATGTGTGTTTGGTTACGTATATGTGTCTGATTAGTATTTAGTTACAAATAAATAATTGACATGTTTAATAAAAAATAATTTATAAACATATTTATTAATAAATTTATTAAAAAAATATTAATTAGATACGTGTTAAAATTTAAAAAATTAGATGAAAATAACATGAAAAAATACTTGTCAAACTAGCTTACAAGAATAATGCTTACAAGTCATTTCCTAAGATGAAACATGAAACTTAGAAGAATACTTGGTCAAAACACTTGGGAAGAAGATGTATTTAGATAAATCATTGTTCCTTTTGATCTCATAACCATGAGAAAATGTTACACATGACACTGAGAAAGTGTATAATTTGATATTAGAGAAGTATGAATAAATTCATTTCATCAAGATTTGGAAGTCGTTTAAGATTGAACTGTACATACGATTTCTGCCAGGTTGCCTTCAGGAACTTTTACAGGAGTCTTTAGAAAATCATTACAAGCTGTTAATAGATTTTGCAATACAGGATTTGGTGGGTTGCTTCTGGCAACAAGCACACTCAACTCACGGACCAGTCGGATCAGAGTATCCCTTCTAAACCGTTGAGCATTTTCCTTGAATAAATTCAACCAAGCTCTCTTTGAAAATGCCTGCGATTCTCCCATAGGATTAGTGGTAATACAGGCAACAGCAGAATCAGAGTTGCCTTCACCAAGCATTACACAAAATCTTTCTTTGATGAGAGGAGATGGAGGAGTCCGATCTGCCCGAGCCATGTGCTTCCAAGTCATTTCTAACGGTTCTCCCTGCAAACATAACAGTTACTAAAATTTTCCGATGGATATAACCATCCATTATAAGTTGTTTTTGCTAGAAAGCCAAGTGCTTCCAAGTCATTTCTAACGGTTCTCCCTGCAAACATAATAGTTATTAAAATTTTCCGATAGATATAACCATGCATTATAAGTTGTTTTTCGCTAGAAACTATCATCTGTAGGAAAAGTGTGCATGCCACATTAACCTCACAGCAATCACATCCATCCTTAATAATTTTAACAAATATTAATCATCATCATCATCCAGAGAACAGAAGGTAGTTTTCTTGCAGAGAACAATTATACCGAACCCCATTAAAAACATTCAATGGTACTAAGATCCCAAGATTATTCCAGGACAAAATTTCTGTAAGTATTACTAGTATAATGTCGGGTTAACTCACAGCCAGATATTCCATCAACACCTGCACATTTCAAAAAGGGAAATTAAGATATAGGTAATTTATTGAGCCCTTCAAGCATTGGCAAACCACCATCAAAGTCATATCTGTCATCAATGTTAGGATTTTGTACTTGCACAACTTTCAGATGAACAAACGCAATCTTATAAACTGAAGATTCCTGAATTTACCACCTCCATTCACTAAGCACCATAATCACCACCTTTGCCATGGCCATCTCTATTACTGTTCCTACCACTCTTTGTTACAAACTCAGCCTTTCCTAACATCACCATCATCTCTATTACCATAAATTGTAATAAGCTAATTCACAACAATCATGATGAACATTGCCACCTTCATCACCACTATTCTTGACTGTAGTATCAATTTCTTTCTTCATCAGTACTGTATCTCTGCAGCTACCATTATTGACACTAGCAATATCAAGATAATTAACACCATTAATACTATAACCACCACTGACAATAGTACTACTTCCTCATTAGTTTTTCACTAGGAAATTTTTTTGTGGCTCATCAATCATTGCTTTTGGGGTGACTGAAACAAGCAATATCACAACCATCTCCATCAGCAGTGCTGCCATTTTTATTGCATTTGTCATCAACCCAACTTTTATTGTCATGTGTGTTTCTGTGCCTCATAAAATATCATGGTAATGATCATTTACAAACTATAATATGCAAATTTTTAACAGGATATGTTGAAATTCATGGATTCCACTAACTTTCCAATTTACAAAATTTACAATAAATTTTAAACATTCTTAGGACAAAGGACACATTCATGAGTTTTCAGTTAATAGTGCATTAAAATAATGGCCTACAGAAAGACAATAATTCCATTATTCTCTTAAAGCGTTAGAAAAATTGTATGCATTCCATTTCCCTTTTAATATAATAGCACCTGAAATTGAGCTATTCATTATGGACACAGCTATTGTTAAGGGTCCCAGTCTCCCACAAATAGGCCTTCTACTATGCTACAATTATCAAGATACTAAAACCTGTGAACATCTATTTCATCAGCCTTTTCACACAAGCACTAACAATAAAGCATGACAATGATTCAATAAAATACCTTTCCAGCCCTTGAAGCTTCCAGTATCATCCGAAGATGACGTTTTGCATTGAAGTGGTACCCATGCTGAAACATCCTTCTGTAGACATGCTCAAAATCATCCCAACTCTTCTCTGCAATGCATGCATCTAGCATGGTGTTAAAAGTATAGATATCTGGCATTACCCTAAACTTGTAATCAGATTTACTCCTGATATGGTTGCTATCTTCTGACATTTTGTGGAAAAGCCCCTTTGCTTCTTCAAACAATCCATGGTCAATATATGCTTTCAGCATTATGTTGCAAGTAACAAGATTTGGAAAGCAAAACTGCTTCATATGGTTGAAGATGTACACAGCATTTTGAATGCTTCCAGAGTCCAGGCAAGCTTGAATTAAGCCAGTGTAGGTTACCACAAGAGGCTTATTAGCTACCTTTGATATTTTATCAACCTGTGAAAGGAAGCATTAAGTGAAAAAGTTTATCCATGTTCACCAGGAAAATACAGGATGAATTTGCATATTCAGTATGAAGCAGTGAAGCACCACCGGATGCATTGTAATAATAGAACAGTAAATGGAAAAAAGTTGTATCAAGAAATATTGCACTACGATCATCATCAATTCATGATTTTGTGATGTCTTATGGTACATTAGTTTCTCTTGTCTATTCAATAGCTGTATCATCTCAACTTTAAGATGGTGCAGTCAGCAATCTACATTGAATATCAAGTTTTCTCATGAAAAATGTCAAAGAGTTCTGCAAACTTGCATATAATTCAACTCATACAAAACAAATTGGTTTTTGTTGAATTGTTTGGTGAAAAAAGACTTTAAATGTATTAAAATTTTAGCAAACATAAAGAAAACAGATTAAACACAATCAAATTACCTGCAATAGTGCTTCTTGGCACCTTCCAGCACTGCAAAGACATCGAGCAAGATCATAATAAAGAGCAGCAGAGCCCACAATTCCTCGTCTTTCCATGTCTTGAACAGCCAATACAGCCTCGTCTGTCCTACCTTCTTTCCATAGAGTATTCACAAGAACTGCATGCAAAAAGTATTTACTTTAAAAATGAAGTTCTACACAATCATGTGGGAGAAAGGACTGATCAGTCAAGTACCTTTATAAACTATAGCATTTGGAATAGATGATTTCTGCACCTTCCTAAAAAACTCATGAACCAAGTTGTTCTTGCCACATGCAAACATAACCTGCTCAAGCAGAAAAACCTTTTAAGGAAAATTTGTTACCTTTTTCTGGTTCTCTCTAATTGAAATGGATATTCAAGAAACCAGAATCTTAAAAATCTATTTTAAGTTCTAAGAAGCTGCAGTTTATAGCATAGTGTGACCAAGTGACAAGTTCATAACAGCTGTTGTCTTCCTATCTCAGAAGAGCAATATTTTCTTTTATTAAAGAATAAACACAATAATAGCACTAATATGCACATGGTTAGATGTAAATGGAGTACATAACTACAAGAATAAAAGAATGAAATTTTATCAGCTAAAAAGAGTTAATTTCATTACAATGCACAGAGGTAAAACCCACTTACAACCCAGAATATCGTTATAAAATAGGAAGCAACATCATGAATAGCAACAAGCTATTGTTCGCAAGAAAAAATTAGGAAGTTTTAACCCTTTTATTGGTGATAATAGAGAGAGTTTATTAGAAGATTCAATTACTAGAGCTTTCTAGTAGTAGGATAATCAATGAGAGAGGAAAAGGAGAAAGGGAAGTGAGAATAAGTGTGAATGCAACAAGAAGATCATATGGTATGCTGCAGCATATTAGAAAAAAATGCAAAATTTGCATGTGCATTTGAACGTAAGGTTTGGGATAATTGGCAATCAAAGTAATCTCCCAAAATCCCCTGTTCTAGCTGTCTAGTAGTGAAATACCTGCTTGTCGTGCAGGAAATAAAGGGTTCAAAGTCTTGCTTTTTTCCCATCTCTCTCTCCTGAACTCCAAAAAGAAAAAACCTCCCAAACAGAAGTTTTCAGAAATGTGTTGATTTCTATGTTGCTAAAATTTTCTGGCATCACTAACAAGCATACAGGAAACAATGCAGTATATGGATGATTACGCTTAACTCTTTTTTAATTTAAAAGATTATGCTTAACCTTAACATGCTATATTGCAATTATAAATGCACATGCAAGCTACATTCTACAGTACCCAAACATAGGTATTTTTCTTTGCAACAGAAAAAATTTAGACATCATAATCATTCACTGGCTTCTAAGCACAAGCAGTTCTCTGTATCTTACATATACCAACAGAAATCTCTCTAGCTCTATATATACATTAAAGCTAAGCCTTATAATGACTTTATAAGATTGTCATCTAACTTAATAAAAGTGTTTAAAAAATAGCCATGTGGCATAGCCTATTTTTTATCTTTATTTTTATATTTTTTATATAAAAAATTAGCTTATTATATTAAATATCAACTTTTATCTAAACATATTTAAATTTCAATTACTAAAATCTTATCTCATGCAAAAAATAGTTATCTAAAATTCTTTTTAGTACATCTTTTAAGAATTTTAAAATTCTTAAGTTTACAATTTAAGATATTATAAAACTATGCTCATCAAATTATATATTTCTAAAAATCAATCATTTTTTAATTAAATTTTCGGTTAAATTATAAAAAAGGTGAATTATTTTTTTAAAAAAAAAAAAAAAATATATATATATATATATATATATATATATATATATTCACTAAGAAATTATTTACAAAATTTAAAAATTTAATTTAAAAAATTTCTTATATTTAAAATATAAGAATTTTAATAATGATACTTAAAAAATTGCCAGATGGAATATTTGTTTTTTCCTACTTTGTTTATGCTTTTATTGGTATATGTCAAATAATTTAAAAAATAATAAAAAATAATCTATTAATCAAGTTATTTATTTATTAATACTTGAAATAAAATTATAATTAATTAAGAATTTTATCTTTAACAAAATTTTATAGTATGATATTGAACATATAAAATATAAAAAAAATACATATTAAATTATATTATTAAAATAAAATAATAATAATTTGCGTGATGCGTAGCCAAAATGACTACTCATAATGTAAGATCACCGCACTGCTCTAGTCCTTTGCAAAAGAGTGGGCCAAAATCATAGTGAGGGACACGGCAGAATTATGGTCCTACCGAAGCAGAAAGTACAAGCATCTATTACCTCCATGATTAGTCCATAAGTTGCGGTAGAAGGTTGTAGGCCCTGTTGCTTTAATTGCTGTAAAACCCAAAATGCACCTTCCCATTGTTTCCTCTGAACACAAGCATTTAGGACCTACATAATGAGAAATTTCAAATTATTATTTACACAGAGGTATATAGAGTAAATTAAACTATATAAAGATGATTGCTCTAATCTTTAGATAAAACAGTAATGCACTAGAGAGTGCAGTTCAAGGTTTCAATCCATACTTGATGTTGCCAGATTAGTGAAAAGCAATGAAATCATCACCAAAGAAAACAATAAAAGAAAGCAATGTATTTAAAATTTTTGGAAAGATCTTATAGACTATGGGAAACAAGCCCCTTCCAAAGTATTGACAGCATCAAAAAGTCTTCCATGTCATCCCAAATTTAATATGGCATGCAGTGTTATATTCATCTGTTGACAGCATAGATATGAAGCTAAAACCTTATCTTCATGCTATATTTTGAGACACTGTAGATGCAGTTTAAAAACTCATCTAACAGCTCACAAAGTCATAGACCATAAACATCAGGCTAGTGATGTTGGTAGCTTCCACCTTCAATCCAAATATATCAAATCATGCTGACTTCAAAGCGCACACCTGTGCTGACACATATGCTTATGTATATAAATACTATTTATTACATGACTGGCATGTTGTTATGGGCCCTTGAGTAGCATCATGTCACAGGCTGCTGAACAGGGTAATCCTCTTCAGGATGGAATGAATTCCCCTTGGTATTTCTGCCTCTAGATGAGGAACCTATAGTGGCTTGAAGTAAAGCTCTTTTGAGGGAGCTCTGGAACTTCGTAATATTTTTAAAAATAATTTCGCTTCCCTTTCTATTCATAAATATGTCCTGTTTATATAGAGATTACATAATATAGTTTTCTTCCAAAATAGGAACCTATGATCAAGGACTTTATATAAAATAAGAAGACTACTAAAAATGAAATTCATAATAATTAGAATAATATCTCAAAGCTGCCACCATGCTTGTTGCCAAAATTAGTTGCTGCCATTCTTGTTGCCGTTGACCATGTCTAGCATAGGCCTTGCCTATGAACGCGTCTCTAACAAGCGTGCAAAGTATGCTATATGAGTGGTGGCACCAGCAATCCTCAACATGGGTCTTAAAGAAACAAAGAAGTGCAAAATTTACACACAGTGATACACAAATGGCCAACGTGATTTACTGGCTAATTGGTACCACCAGCAATCATGATCATTGGTTTTAACATAACAAAAATGTTAACTCACACATCGGCTGAGTATCAGGCAAAATACTTTGTATATGACTTGGGCAATACTCTACCCACAAGGTTTCTCTTAGGATCATATTCAAAAAAAAAAAAAAAAAATCTCTAAGGATGGAGTTGGGCCCGGTCCATTTTGTTAAAATGGTATTAAAGTCGACCCAATCTCGGTGTTGGCCACCCTCAAATGTCTAGCCCTGAGCATGATGGGGGCGTGTTAAGTCCCACATCGGATGGGTATTAGGCTAAAATGCTTATAACTTGGGCAATCCTCCCAACTCCCCTCCCACAATGCGCCTTTTGGCACAGAGTTAAGTCCAGTCCATTTTATCAACAGAAGAAATGTAAAATTACAGAGTATTTTCCATATACAGGTTACTGGTTTACAGCCAAGTATTACTAACCGCATTGAAGACAACTATATCTGGCTCCAATCTAGGGTCCCATTTCTCAATCAAAGCCATTTTAAATTTCTTCTTGGGAGGAGATCGCATGCTATCAATCACATCAAAAAGCTGCTCCATATGGCCTGCTTGTCCAAGAGTGACAGCAATACAATGATAAGCTACCAAGTCAGGATACAAAGACATTTGTTGCTGGAAAGAAAATAAAAGACAGTTAGGGAACACTAGATTTTATGATGTTTAGTTAATGAAAAAGGAGCAAGCTACACATCAAACAAGTTGTATGTTACCTGCATTGCATGAAATACATTGAGGGCCTCCACCGGTCTCTGTGCCTTCCCAAGTACATTAAGTGCAGTTGTATAAATGTATCTGCATCACCATTAAGAATAAATGTTGTAATGCAAAAAATAAAATAAAGTTTAGGCTTCTTTTTCTCCCTTCACAATAGCAAAATAAATAAAAAGAGCAAGCTTACCAAATGAAAACTAAACAAAAAACAAAGAATTTACAAATTCAAGAGTATTCATGCAATGACCATGATTTTCTTAAGTAATTCATAAATAGTGGAATTTGATAGTAATGAATAATTTGTAAAAAGGAAAAAAAAAATAATAGGCATATTCTGTAATGAAAATAAAATGTGTATTTCAAGAATTCCAAAGCGCTATAATTCAAATCCACCACCTAGGAAGAAAAATCCTAAAAGAGAATCCATACAAACACCAATTCCAAAATTTGCATTGCCCAGAAAAGCACTGAAAATATTATTTTTTTGCTTTCCATTTGAAAATCAAAAGTCTCCATGGACCAGGTACTAAAAATTGTACGCATAACATTCGCAAAAGAATGAATTTACAGTAGCACAAAAAGACCAAATGAAGTCATTTCAATGACATTATAAAGAAATTTCTCCTTCCAGTTGCACCTAGACACACTTTTGCACATTAGATGGTAATAACCACAAAATTCTTAAAAAATTGTGTCAAATTTTAAGAACAAAAATATCATTGGCAAGAATATAGTGATGTTTAAAAGAGGAAGTAGAAAATTTTGTCCAAAATAAGGAACTGTAGTTTGGTTTGCAAATCTTTAAAGAATCAATAGTACTTACTTATTCAAGGTATACGAACTTAAGCAAAAGTGAGTCATGTTCTCATCCTTTTCTTTGCTCCGTCACTTCATGGTTTATTTGGAGTAGGTTCTTTTGCATTTTTTAAGTTTGGTATGTTCATAGATGTTGAGATGGTTTTATGCAAGTAAAGTTTAGAACCTATGACAAGAGGAAAGAGGCTCAGATGATTACCTACTAACCTTTTTTCTTTGAGCTAATGATCTACTAATTTGTGTTGCAATATTGGGAGTATTTGGTTGCAGAGAACAGCCTAGAATTTAAGAATCAAGACTTATTTTCTTGCCTTCTTTATTGGCTTCCAGTACATGGACCTTTTAAAGACCTCAAAAATTCAAATTTGAAAAATAGAAATGAAGAGTGTTACTGAATTAGTTTATCCTTTTTTCTATATTCTTGTAAAGAAGAAGAAGAAGAAGAAGAAGAAGAAGAAGCCTGCAAATTGACTTTGGAAATTTAGCATTTTATTCTCCATTTTTGTTTCGATTTATCAGTTTCTTTTCTTAGACGCAGTACATATATCTTTTTTTAACCAGCACCTCCAAAGACTCTAATATCATTGTCATTGCCATCAATATGCATTTGGATTGTTGCTAAACCACGCCTGACTAACTTATTTCTAACTACTTCCAGTACTTTTCTTAATCCTACCAGATCCATTTTTAACAGCACATATGTTAATAAGAAATCCACCACAGCACCTGTACTTCCAAATAGGTCTTCAAGCCTATTTAATAAAAAGCAATAAGTACCACTCTAAGCCATGCCTACTTATTTTGGAGCATGGAAGAGGGGACGAAGTGATACCTTAGCCTATAAGATTTAAAGTGCTCACGCATTTGAAGCCACTCAATGACTTGTAGCACTCGCCTCCAATTTCCCAGTTTACCCAATATCTGGATAACCCTCAATACAGAATGATCTGTGTACTTTATTTTTGCGCTACGCATCATCTTAGAGAACATCCACTCAGGCATATCAATATCTGCACCATTTAGACTATCAAAAGAAAATACTTTAACTTGAATCAGGTCATGATAAGATCACATTAAATAAATAGGGAACAGACATGATACAAAAAAGACTGAACTTCAACAATTAAGGCAGAAAGAAATATGACATCACAGGCAAATTTAGCAAAGAAGATTTCAAATGTACTCAGATCAACATTAATTTATACCCGTGGGGGATGCAAACATTCATTAAAAAGAATATCACTTGAAAAAGAATACAAGTATACAACTAAAAATTGAAAATTATTGATTAGAGGACTTCTACTTCTCCTAGTTTTGTTTTGTTTCTAACTAAATATTTTCCTTCTGAATTTGTTCATTCTTGGAGGATATCTTATCCTCCATTATGTACAATCTTAATTAATTCTTAATAAAATTTATTCTTTTATCAAATAATAATGATAACAATATATAAATAATGATTTATTTCATTTTAGTTGTTCACATAACTAAAATCAAATACAAATAGAATTCCAAAAATATGATTTCTTTTTTTTTTCCCCTCGATAAGGCATGTGGCATGATGTCATATGGATATATCTGATGATGATGCCAATAATGAGTCCTAATACTTATACAAGAATACAACAAACAAAAACAACAACTAAGCCTTAATCCAAACTAGTTGGGGTCATAAATGTGGATCTTTTTTCACCATTCAACTTTGTTTGAGACTAGCTCCACATCAATTTTTAAAAATTATAAATCTTTTAATACTACTTCTTTTCACGTCATTTAAAATTTTTTCCTTTTCCTCCTGACTCCTTCCACAAAAAATTTAGCATATTTCCGTACAAGATCATTTGATTCTCTATGTTAGACATGACCAAACCATCTTAATTAACACTCTTATTTTATCCCCAATGTGTGTTGCATGCATTCTTTAGTGGATATGGTCATTTCAAATTTTATCCATTATTGCAATACCAAACATCCATCTTAACATCCACATCTCTACCACACTCATCTTTTGGATATGTTGTACCATTTTTTAATTAAGAAATCAAAATGAAATATAAGCCACCTTATGGAACAAAGACATTCCTCACTAAACTATCAGATATGAAGAGGTATCATTAAAATTTATGAATTGAAGGGCGGAGGTAAATGAATGGGATAGAGGCAAGAGTCTGTAAAGTACTTGAGATTAGACCAACCATTGCTAAAAAGTTAAAACTAACCAATTAATTAGTTGGCCCTTGATCCTTATAAATCCCTTAGACATGATGTTTCCTTTTAGATGTGGGACTCTTAACAAGTATTAAAACGGAAATAAGAAGTGTATGAAATTTACATATGAGCTTTAGGCTCAAAATTTCTCTAGGAATTTTACAAGAGATGAAACTCACAAGAATTGCATTCTTAAAGAAAACTTCAGTCATGAAAAAGTTCATCACATGATGATTGACAGTCCTAACAAGTTCTACAAGAATTTAGTTAACTTGCATATGAGAACTCCCTTTTTTTCCGTAATTCTGGGTGCAAAAATAGGGAAGGGCCCTAGTACAAGCACTTTATGGCCCCATAAAACTAAGGCTAAGGGCTGCCCATCAAGACTCCACACAGCTAAGGCTATCACACCACAAAACACTGGGAAAGCAAGAGGAGCATGTTAACCATTCAACCACCACCTGTGGCAGTATATTTGCTCTCACAGAATTCAGATACCGATGGAAAGCAAATGTCTATACATACAAGCTATTAAACAAATATATTTTTATGCAACTTGAAAAATTAATAATGTCAAACTGATATAATGGAAATGCTGCTTCTGCTAAGATTCAGGTTGCTTTGCCCAGCTATACAAAGACTGGTAAATTACAACAATAGATTAAAATGCAAAATAGGTTTAAGCATCTACCTATAAATCTATATGCAAGCATAAATGAATATGCATGGTGAAATAAGCATGTATCCAAGACAGCTAAACTATAAGGAGAATACGAGGTAGATTAAATACCACTTTGCTAGCTTCTGGATTCTGTCCTCCATTTCCATCTTTGAAGCTCGTGGCCTAGGAGTAATATCCTCGCATTCCTCAAAAATTTTGAAGGCAGCTCTTTCCATTTCCATATCATCATCACCACCATCATTAAGGAAAGCCAGATTGCTTCTACTTGGAAATCCTTTTTTCTGCACAATTTCCTTGTAAGTGTTTTCATCAATTTGTGCATGATTCCTCACAAGTCCACCACTTATTTTACTCCCTCTAGCACCAATTTCCTCTCTTTCAATGGTCTTCCCCTTCCTTTCTAATATTTCTGGTAAATTTTTACCGTAAGAAGCCTCTTCTTTTATGCCAATAGTGCTTTTACTCCTTTGAATGCTATCTACTACCATAGTGCTTTTTTGCACACTTTCAGTGTTCTGACTCCTACCTTGATACAAGTCCTCCAACTCAGTATTTGTACTACAAGTTTGATTACGCAACCACTGCCTATCTCCTGTCATTCCTCCCTCCCTCCTCTTTACATTAGTATATGCACTGCTTTCTTTCCTGGCCAATTTGACACTTGATTCTATAACTGTCCTTTCCTTGTAATCATGTTCACCATTATTTACATCACTTTGGCCAATGGCTCCATCAACATTGTCCCCTAACTCATCAATTTTCATGACTTTGGACATATTTTCTTGATTACACCTCAATTTGAAACTCTTCTCAGTTTTCCCCAATGATGATAAGTCATCCTTCAACTTATGCCCACTTAATTTGAGGGCTTTCTTCTTCTCCTTAGCAGTTTTAACAGACTCCATAGCTTTCAAATACTCATCAAAGGACGGCTTGAATTCAAACTCTTTCTCAAGAAGTCCAGCCCCAACCAACCGATTATCCGAATCTCCATTTGAAATAGCCTTAATTCTTATACCAAAACCCAAAACTCTAATCTTCTTCCTACTCGTTGTGTTTAATGGAAAACCAAAAAGGGATCGCCGAGAATTCCAAAACCTACACGCAGAATATGGTTTCCAGCTATAACTGCCAGTGAAATTTCCATTCCTTTCGAAACAAGATAAACCCATTTGTCCATTTGCCATAGTTACGATTTCCATAGCAATCCACAGTTTCACACCACCAGACCCCCAAAAGCCAAGTTAAAGCGTATCATGAACTGAATAAAAAAACACTTCCTAGCTTCATCTATATTGCAAAATAACTTCCTACTCATTGGTCAGCTAAACCTGAAAATGCAAACGAAATTCACCAAGAAAACTAGAACTAAGAATCCAATGAACTTACAGGGCCTTTCTGGGCTAGCAGCAAGTCAAATTCGCAGTGCAGAATCGATTTTTCCTAGTTCCCAAACGACGAGAAAAATCAAACAAGCTCCAGATTTTACAATTAATTTTCTTCGCTGCCGCTAGCACAGAAGATAGTCCTTCAAGGATTTATCGCTGTAACAATAAAATATTTTTGTCCATTGTTTCAGTTAGGATAGGATTAGGTTGTTTGGCGTTCTCAATTTTGTATCAATGAAAAATATCTAAAGGCAGTAGAAAGGAAAGCTAGGAAACAAAAAGTTGATGGAATTATTAATTATATAGAAAAAGTAAAATTTTTATAAAAGAATTTTTTTTTAATTTTTTATAGGAAAGAAAAAGTAAAATAATTTATATTAATATATAACTATGTTAAATTTATAATATAATATTGTTTTTTTATTTAATATAATTCTTTATAATATAATAAAATTATATCAATTTAATAATAATTTATTCTCAGATTAAATCTATGTTTTACTATATTTATTTGAATACATATTTTAGTTATTTATATTTTTAATTTGAAATTAAAATAAAATAATTTAAAAAATAAAATTTAAAATAAAATAAAATAAAGCATAAAGGGTAAACACAAAAATTAACACTGCTTTCTAATCAAAATGGTTAAAAAAACATTTTCCATGCAAATTATTATAATTTTTTTCTTTTCTTTTTTTTTTTTTACAGAACAAGAAAATTAGATTAATAATTTTTCTTCCTTCCTTCCAACAAAATACGGGAATTAATTTTTCTTTCTTTTCCTATATATTTTTTTTTAATTTTCCTCCCTATAAAATAAGTTCTAGGTCAATTGGAGCATCATTCTCTACTAAAATTTCTCTAACTTGCTAATGTTACAATAAATATAATAAAATTTAATTATAAATTATAATTTACTATTAAATTATTATTATGATAAGTCATTTACATGAAATAAAAATTAAAATTAAAATTATATATATATAATTTTAACTTATAAAGTTTCCAAGCCTAGTCCACCTTCCTTGAATGCCTTATATTTCTGAACCCTAATTTCATAACTCATTTTTCTCTTCCCTTTCATTTCTTTACGTGTCGTTCCCTTTCCATCTCCTCCTTCGTTCCTCTGCCACTGCAAACTTGTCCTTGAGTCACCATTGACCATGCTTTCCTTCTTTGGTCTTATTTCTCAAATCACCATTCCTCATTGTCATGTCTCGTTCTTTCACTCCTATGTTTCATCTATTGGTGTTGTTGCTATGTCCATCGCCATGACTGCAATGGTGGTGGAGGTGGTGGCATAAAGTAGGTTGCGTTTTGGCCAAGATTTTGTTGCTCCCAAACGCGTTGCACCAAATCTTACGATAGGCGAAAAAGTAATTCTCGCTTATTGGAGAATTTCTAGTTTTGCTCTCATGGAAGAATAATTTAGGAATTGTAATATTCTATTTACATAGAACATAAAGACTTTGATAAAGAATGATACTTGAGGTATCTCATATGAATGACACGTGGAAAAGATGTATCTAAGGCTATAAGGATAGGTCAAGGATGATACAAGTACTCCCTCCTCCAATATGGCTTCTTTGGGTACTTGTACTATTTCTACTTCTCAATTGCAAAACAACACAAGGTCAAAAGGTCAAGGGACTTCTCCCACTTAACACTCAAAAGCTTAAGTTAGGATGAGAAAAAGAGAATGTTCAAAAAAAAAAAAAACGAAAAAAGAGAGAGAGGAAATGTAGAGAATAAGGTTTCAAAGAATATGGGTGCTTACCTTAGTTAATAAGCTAACCTTAACTCAATGAAATATCACTATGTATTGGATTCCATACAAATGGCCCTATCACATATAGAATAGGTTTCAAAAACATCAAGCGATGTCTCCTATTGGGGTCATAATCACTTTGATTCTTCTGAAATGGCGGTTACTAAGCACTTACAAATTGTAGGTTTTAAATAGCTAGATTACCATATATTTATGGCACATTTATAGTGAGTAGTCAATCTGCACTTATTTAGCCAGCTAAACGTTTTTATCGCTGAGTGAGAGAGGGATCATGACAAGAGAGGAGACGTTCTAGTAGCATTGAATGAGCCAGTTCCTCATTGGAATAGTCTCACCCATTATTGGCCCAATAAGGTCAACTACTCAAGAGTAGTCATCATGGACAACTGCTTGAAAGCGGTTGTTATGGATGACTAGATTGTGGATCTTTATCTCTCATTGTCCGACTACAGGGTACTCAGAGTAGCTGTATATACTTGTCTTTGAGTATTGTGCATATTAAATCAATCAGACTTAAATGCCTATTCGGTTAGTATATTAGAATTGAAAACGAAATCGAAATCAAAGAGAATCAGAAATAGAATGATAAATTTTTATTTATATTTTTTTTATTGTGAAATTGAAATTAAATTCTTTTTCAAGGTTTTTAATTTATATATATAAGTTATGGAATTGCAATCAAACTTATTTTATGCTTAATAAAAATTAATGTAATTTTTTTCATATTTTTATTTTTTTAATTTTAATTAATTATAAGAAAATTTAAATATATATATATATATTTTTTTTTAATTATAATTATTTGTAAATTTCCAATTTTATTTAATTATAACAAAATATAAAAAATTTTTACGTTTATTTTAAATAATTAAAATTAATTATAATAATAATTTTTAAATTTAATTAATTATATAAAAATATAATAATAATAATAATAATTTTTTACTATTATAATTATAATTTTTAATTTTATTTAATTATATAAAAATACAAAATATTAATTAAAAATTTTATTTTAATTAATAGTATAAAAAATATTAAAATAAATTATTTAATAAGTACACGAATGAAATTGAACATTTAACTATTCACTTTTTAGTATTTTGATTCTCAAGTTTAAAAGAAGAATGATAATTCTTTTGGTTATGAGAATGAGAATAAAAATAAAAAATAAAAAATAAAAATTTTCAAATATTTATGAAGAGAATGAAATTCACTCATTTCTATTTTTGAATTAATTTTCAATGAACTAAATGGACCTAATTGTTAATATAAGTAAATTATATGATTTAAATAATTTATTTTTTAAAATGTAAAGACTAAGGTATTAATTTTAGTAAATAGGAACGCCAAAATATTAATAATGGTAAAATTCAAAGAATATGAAATATATTACCCCATACTAAATAATAATTTATATAATGCACCTTGCAAATGGTTAAATTACAAAAGCCAGTGCTCTTCTAAACCCTATTTGTTACCTAAACCCACTTGTGGTGGGCCCTCTGGAACAGATACGACCGTTGCATGCTCTCCCTCGCATCTCTCAAACCCCAAGAAAGAAAGAAAGAAAAAAAAAATTCAAAATTCAAAAATTCAAATTGTCGCAAGAAAGAAAAGCTGCCACATTGCACATTCCAATTCCATTTCGGGCACTATACGATTGGCAGCTCCTCTTCAAATTTCAAATCCGCACTCAGAACCTCATTGTTTTTGTCAAAATCTACATGAAAACCTAAAATTTTAAGCCTCATTTTAGCTTGTATGTAGCTTCATTTGAGCAAAAGTCCTTTTCTGTGGGTTTTAGTTCATAGAGCTTGAAACTTGAGAGGCGAAAATTAGTTTCGAATTGGTTGTGAAACACAGAAACAGAGTAGCCTTTTTATGTACATTTGAATTTTGTTTTCCTACAATGAGAGAAGAAAACCCTTTTGAATCCAAATCTAAAGTATTGAAATTTGCCGATCAAAATCAAGCACCAAAGCCACAGAACAACGTCAAAGGCAATAACAACAATGGTTCAAAGCTCCGGTCCTCATGGGGTTCTCACATTGTTAAAGGCTTCACAGCAGATAAGAAGATCAAGGCACAAGCCACTGCAGTTACAAGCAAGAAAATTCCACCAGCAAATTCAGACACCACAAGCCAAAAGAACCCTCTGGTGCCGTCTCATTCGCGTGTCAAAAGATCACTTATTGGTGATCTTTCTTGCTCGGTAACAGCAACCCAAGTCCACCCACATGCATACCAGGCTAATCACCGGAGACAGTCTTCAGGGTCCCGTGATTTGTTTCTGGAATTAGATCAACTAAGAAGCTTGCTTCAGGAATCGAAAGAAAGGGAATTCAAGTTGCAAGCAGAGGTGTCGGAGCTCAAAAGGAATGGAAGGTTCTTTGATCTTGAAAGGGAGATTGAAACGAAGAAAAATGAAGTTGATGAGCTTTCTCAGAGAATCGGGCTTTTGGAGTCGGAGAAAAGCGTCCTTTGTGAACAAGTGACCGAGATGTATTTAATTTCAGAGAAGAAACATGAGGAGATATTGAAAAGGGAAGGCAATGAGAGTTCAAAGGGGAATTTGGAAATGGAAGTTGTGCAGTTAAGAAGGTTGAACAAGGAACTGCAGATGGAGAAGAGGAATCTTTCTTGCAAACTATCTTCTATGGAGACTCAATTGACGTCTTTTGCCAAGGCTTCTGAGGTATGATTACCAACATCATTTCTTTAATTCTGCACGTTCTATTTGGCTAATGAGAAAATGCTAACTTCCTTACAACGAGTAATTATCAAAACAATTTTTTCTAGCAGGTTGAATAAAATCTTGTCAAGTACTATTCTGCATTTTTCTAACGAAGTAAAGCAAGAATTTATAAGATATTCTGCAATGAATTTTTATTAGTTTTGGTTGATGATTTCAGAACTCAACCACTTCCAATCCAAGCTCAGAGTTAGAAAGGTTAATTTTATTCACATTGTTCCACTTTATCTGGACAATAACAGATCAATTTTTCTTCTCACCTTAGTTTTACAGCAACTAAACTGAGGATAGCTGATTCATTTGAAGTAGGCCATATTGATTCACTGCTTTGAAAGAGTCTAGCTATTCAATATGTATATTCAATTATTTTGTAGCAAGCAAATTAACTGACATGTTTGAGTGATGACTATATGGTTTGTTCTTTATCACTTTGTCCCCAAAAATCTAAGTTTTGGTGCAACTTTTTTTTTTTTAACTTGATTTCATTCTGTTTCCTTACTGCGTATTATATGTTGAATTTTGTCAGAGTGAAATTGTGGCGAAAATTAAAGCTGAGGCATCTTCGCTAAGACTAACAAATGAAGATTTGTGTAAACAAGTTGAGGGTCTGCAGATGAGCAGGTTAAATGAGGTTGAGGAGCTTGCCTACCTGAGGTGGGTCAATTCATGTTTGAGAGATGAGTTGCGCAATTCATGCTCAACAAATTCTGATAAGGCCTCTGGCCTGAAGTCAGAAGAGAAAAGTAATGAATCTGTTGGCTCATTCTCCTGGCGGAGCAATGAGTATTTAGAATACAGTAGTGTAAAGAGATTAAATCTGATTAAGAAATTGACGAAATGGCCTATTACTGATGAGGATTTTTCAAACTTGGAATGCCCTGACAAAAATTGGGTCCATTCAGAGGAAGGAAGAAGCCCAAGCAGAAGACACTCTATAAGCGGATCTAAGTTCAGTGTAGAAGAGTGGCTGTCAAGTAAGAGACGGCAATCTGATGGTTTTATGTGTGGAAAAGAAGTGGAAAAGGAAGCTGAGCCAGTAACTTCTCAGAAGTATGATTTGGGTATGGATCGAAGACCCCATATCTTTGAAAACTGCCTAGAGAATAATAAGATAGTGTCATCATTAGATGTTGAGAAAAGGGCTTTGCGCGTTCCAAATCCCGTTCCAAGACCCTCATGTTCCATTTCCAGTGGACCTAAAGAGGAAGATTCAGCTCAAGTTCCACCACCACCACCTCCTCCACCTCCCCCGCCACCTCCTCCAAAGTTCTCAGTGAGGTGTACTACAGCAGGAGTGGTGCAGCGAGTGCCACAAGTTGTTGAATTTTACCATTCGCTCATGAAGCGGGACTCGAGAAAGGAATCTTCAAATGGAGCAATCTGTGATGCCCCAGACGTTGCTAATGTTCGTAGCAGCATGATTGGTGAAATTGAAAATCGATCATCACATTTGCTTGCAGTGAGTGGCTGCTCATTTCTTGTTCAAAGGTCATTTTGCATCATATTCTTAGGGATGTTCTTCGAACAAAATGCAGCTTGAAAAGTCTATTTGCAAGAGCTTAAGCTTGTTTTATTTACAGTGAAGATTGAAGAGAGAGGAAAGAAATGAAAACTTGGATTCTTGCAGCATTTTGAGATTGAACTTGATCGTCTAAGAATCCAAGTCTCTCTCTTTGTTTTTTTCACCCATTTTTTAATCTTAAATGTTTTTTCAATGGAAATATGAGTAACTATACTTTTGGCTTTGTGGTAGTCTATAATAATATAGTTTAGAAGCTTAATAGTACTAATGTCAACCTTTCGTAGATAAAAGCAGATGTTGAGACTCAAGGAGAATTCGTCAATTCACTGATAAGAGAGGTCAATAATGCTGTTTATCAGAACATTGAAGATGTTGTGGCATTTGTGAAGTGGCTTGATGATGAACTTGGCTTTCTGGTAAGTTGGCCTTTGTCCTGGTTAGAGTAGCTTAAAATATATGATCGAAGTTCTTTAAAGATTTTAACCAAGCTAGGTTTATTTATAAATCATGGTTAATGAATAAAGGAAAACTTGTTAGGAAGACAAATTTATAGTAGAATCTAAGTGACGCAAAATGAGGTTGGCATATTGAATCACCTTGCCAATCCATTCAAAGTAGAAATAAAATTTTGAAATTTTTTCCATACTTATTAATGCTTGACTACTTGTGGAGACAACTCGATAATATAAAATAAGAATCATTGAATACTAATCATAAACATCTGCATAGGTGGATGAAAGGGCAGTCCTGAAGCACTTTGATTGGCCAGAAAAGAAAGCTGATATGCTACGAGAAGCAGCATTTGGGTATAGAGATTTGAAGAAGTTGGAGTCAGAAGTATCTTATTACAAGGATGATCCTCGAGTGCCTTGCGACATTGCACTAAAGAAAATGATCACTTTATCTGAGAAGTAAGAACCTGAACTTTTTGTTTTCTACAGAAAATTTTATTATATAAAGTATAAACCTTGTCCCGTTTTGCTACATAAACAATTTTTTTTTTATTTCTTTAATATCCTCCTGCAGGATGGAACGTACTGTTTACAACCTTCTACGAACAAGAGAATCCTTGATGCGTAATTGCAAAGATTTCCAAATTCCAACAGATTGGATGTTGGATAATGGCATTCTTAGCAAGGTGAGCTAGATTTAGTTGTTTTTGTTTTCATATTACTTGCCAGATAAACATTAGGGTGTTAATGACCAAAAATTTTGACCTTTGTTAGTTGTATACATAATCTCTTACATTAGTGTCAACCGCAACCAAACTTAAAGTTGTGTATCCTAAAATTCCCCTACTGCTAGCATGAAACATATTTTATTAAAAGAAATTCATATTAATGTCCTCATAGCTAAGAGGCTAGGGTTTATGCAACCTCCTTTCCCTTAAAAAATTTTTGATGTAACAACAAAAAATGAAGTGTAAGACCCCATGAAAAATTATTTTCCACGTTTTAAAAATAGTTAGTTATTATTATTATTAATACTTGAAAAAATCTAATTCATTTAACCACATCTTTTTATGTTTTCTTCCCTCCCTCTTAAATATGCTTTTATGAAATTTTTAGGAATACATATGGTAATAAACAGTTTGGCAATTTTGTGTTATAATAAGACTAATATAAAATGTTACATAAAGGCCAATCGAACAAAAAAGGTAAATTTTTTTGTTAATCGGCAATTATATCCAAATATTTTATTTTGGATCACTTATCTCAAACTTTAAGATGGGAGCGAAAAGGTTTGGATTTTTTTGTCCAATAGCTCAATTTAACTCAACTAAGACTTTAGCCCAAAAATTTGAAATTGGCTATATGGATTCTCTTTTTACACTCTAAACGATTTTGAGTTAAATCTGCTTAATGCTTCTAGGTCATGTTGTACTACTCACCTCCAAGTCAGTTTAGGTCTACCTCTTCTTTTCTTTCTATACTCTACCTTAATGTGCTCTACTTGTCTAACCGGAGCCTCCGTATGTCTACGCTTTACATGACCAAACCACCTCAATCTCCCTTCTCTCAACTTATCTTCAATTGGTACCACTCCTACCTTTTCTCTAATACTCTCATTATGTCTCATTATGGACTTTATCTAGTTTAGTATGGCCACTCATCCACCTTAATATTCTCATCTCCGCAACTCTTATCTTGGACACATACGACTCTTCCAGTGCTCAACACTCACTACCATATAACATGGCCGGTCGTATGGCTATACTTTTTATCCAATAGCTATTGACGAAATTAAAACAACTAGTTATATTTTAAATTAAAAAAAGGGTTTGAATTAATTTGTCACAATTCTCTGTGTTTCCCAATAGGAGGAAACAAAATGGTACTTGGAAGCATAGATTTAAATCATGATCGCAAGTAATGGAAACAAGCCTACAACAGTTGTAAGGTAATGACAATAGTCTATTGCTGCATAAATTAAAAAAAAAATACAAACTATGAAATTAATAGATATTTAAGGATATAATTATAATTATGATACACAACTAAATAATAAATTAAAAACATCAAATAAGATATTAAATCTATTATTCTTAAACATCATTGCCATTAGTCGATTTAAAACTAAAGTAACAAAGTAGATAGTAAAGAACTAATCTCATTACCACTAAAAAGAATGTTTAAGAGGTTCTTGATTATCTTGACTTTGATTTTAAAAGCTTTGATCATTAGTTTGTTGATGATATTGATATTGTGTTGGATTAAACTTTCACTTTATATAATGTATTTGATGATTCTCAGGTCAAGAAATAAAGATGAAAATTTGAGAATTTATAGAGATAGGAAATATGAGAAAAAAAGCAAGCACATATTACAAAGAAACTAGACAAAATATGGATGTGAAGCTGTCTCTACTCAACAAATGAAAAAGCATATTCTTTGCTTTATAGTGTGAAATTTACTTTGACCCAGAGAATGCGGATGACTTATCGGCATTGGTTCTTGTGTTGAGCTTGGGGTTGCCTCACCAAAATGGCTTAAGCCAATTTAGCTTGGCTTTCCTTTGCTATATTTTTACTTTCAATTTATTAGTTTTTTCTGATGTGGGAATCCTATGCTCCCCTCTCAAGTGCAAGTAGCCAATTTGGCTTGGCTTCCCTTTGCCATATATTCATTTTCAATTTTTTAGTTTTTTTCGATGTAAGACTCCTACACTGTCCCTCCAGTGCAACTAGAATGGACTAATGTTTATAGGTCCAGTTATCACTTGAACTACATGTAGTGGCCCATTTAGAGTTTGGCCCCCTTTTTTGTTTTTTGCTTGGCTATACAGGTCTAGGTCATTTTTACCAGGCCATGGATCCACCTGGGTTTGACTCGTTATGCCATTACCCACCATGCTTTTTTAGGTCTAGAGATGTAGTCTACTTTGATACCATGTGAAATTTACAGTGACTGAAAGAGTGTGGATGACTTGTGTCCTTATGTTGAGCTTGGGGTTACTTCCACCAAAATAGCTACCCCGAGCTAAACAATCGAACCATGCCAATAGTTTTTAACAACCATGCCAATAGTTTTCAGCATTCTCTGAGTCAGAGTTTCACGTATGGTAACGTGTGTTACCGTCAATAATAGTTGTTACCAACTTTGAAATTTCATAATCCTTAGTTACAAGGGGTATCCATACCCCCTGAAACCTGTAATTAAAAGCTATTACACAATGCAACAGCCGATATTTTAAATCATGTTGGAAGTGAATACTAGGCATAACACAGTACAATTCATAAGTAGCTCTTGGATTAAGGTTAGAGTGGAGAAAGAGGAAAGTCAAGGTTACTGCTTCTGCCAAAGCAAAACCAACATAAACTTCTCATAACTCTTAAATGTTATTCTTCTTTTATTTTTTTTTAATAAAAAAAGGTGTTCAGCTAACAATTATCTCTTGGTGTATACAAGGTCAAAGTAGGATAATAAATGAGTTCTGCAGCTATTAAATTCATTTATTAATATGGTAGCAAACTTACCTGGAAATTTTCTGAAAAAAATTGGATTCTACAGGCAGTTCCATACTTTCATTTACCTTCATTTCAATGCTCTTTTAATTTTGGTCATATTCCTTTTGGATCATACAATTTTCCATTGGTTATTTTGTTCCAGAGGTTTGTCTGGTATTGTCTTGAGATTTCACGTGGCAATAAATGACTCCTCCATGCTGCAGATAAAGCTTGGCTCAGTTAAGTTGGCAAAGAAGTACATGAAGAGGGTAGCTTTAGAAATTCAGTCAAAAGCAGCACTAGAAAAAGACCCTGCGCTAGACTATATGCTACTCCAAGGAGTTAGGTTTGCTTTCAGAATTCATCAGGTTTGTGACAAGTAATTTTATTTCATTTCACCAACAAGAATGTTAAATTTCTATCTTATTGAAATTTAGCTTTGTTTGATTCTGTTAACATATGCCAAGAGAGCAGAGAAAAGGAATAAACGAGTTCATACATTTTCAACACGTAACCTACCCAAGAAACAAACAAAAAATAACATATATTTTCCTATAAAAATCTAAACAGTTGATATTAAAGAGCAATGCATATGGAGAGTTTTTGCTCCACCCAAGATCTAATCATCTCCTAATATAAAGACCTCTTTTGCTCAAAAATGAAATGTTCCAAATGTTTCTAGAAATTCTTGCTTCCACTAGACCACTTGTATTTATGTTAATTTCTGTATTTATTGATGTAGTTTGCTGGAGGATTTGATACAGAAACAATGCATGCATTCGAGGAACTTCGTAACCTCGCTCACCTTCTCAACAAAAAGTAAAGAGCAATTAGCGCTTACCATCTCAGTAAGCAAATTTCATACTTGAATGTATATGTATACAGTACAGTGTATATCTGGTTGGCCAGCAGTGTGGTTTGTCCTGGGGCTTTTAAATATTAAAATTGGAAAGTTTGGTGTGTGAAAGAGGAAACAATTTTGTCTGAGCTTTTTGCTCACTTCTTAGACAAATGAACTGTAAAAATTTGGTGAGGATGCGCTAAGCCTTTTTGACACTATACGATTTCCTGCACTTATTAGTTCATGTTGATTGATGCGACCCCTTCGCAATTTCTGGGCACACAAGATTTCCTGAAGGGCGATTTGCAGGTATACAAAAAGGAGAAATTTTAAAAGACAAGCCATTCATTATAGTAAGTCACATATGAATTTCATCATAATTAACTATTAAAATCCATCCATTACACAATGGAATAAACATTCACTTCTATATTCTGATAATCCAACTTAGTCATATCCAAAGAGAAAATCTTCTTTGATTTGCTTAATTCTGATGATAGCACATAGTCCAAGTTGTATCAAACCAACTTTATAACAAATTCATTATCATTTTTAAAAAATTATACTATTTTTTAATATTATAATAAATTGACATCACAAAACCAAAAAAAATAATGGAATACATTATACAAACAAGAGTTATTATTGGATACAAATTCAGATGCCAATTTCGAATAAAAACAAGTGAACCCTACCATGAGAGTCTACGATCCACACCAATGTGAGTGGACCGAATTGATAGTAAAGAATATATAATTATTAAAATTATATTTTAATATTTTATACAATATTAAAATTATATTTTTAATAAAAATTTTACTAATTATTAATTTTCGTTTCGTTGTCCCACATTGTTTTATAAAATATTTTAACTATATATAAAATTTGAATAAACTTCTTTTTCTGAGCTAATTTTTTAGTGAAGTTAAACTTGATATATTATTTTATATATATATATATTCTAATAATGATGTATCATTTTTATAGTGTAAAAGGATGGTAATTAAAATTTATTTTTTAAATTTATTTTAGTTATAAAAAAAATTAAAAACAAAAACAATGTGGAAGTCAATTTCATTCCTTTTTGCATGTGAATGATTTAATATATTAGTTGACCCCAAAGGATAAGAGCATAAATTCTTGTTTTCTGAATATGGAGAAAATTGATTGTTAGCTATCATCAACAAAAGGAAACTTGAAGAGATTCTTCTCCTTTATAATTACTTAAGGCTTGCAAAATCAATTTCTAGAAAAAGCATCTCAATTTCACCCACAAAACAAAATTAATGCCACTGACTTTCTCTTATGAAAAGCTATTAGCCATTTATATTTTTCTTTTTCTTTTTTTTTAATTGAATATAAATATTATACCATTTTATTTTTAAAGAAAATTCCAATGACAAATGGAAAATTCAAATTAAATAAATGTTTTATATTAGTAAAATTTTATGTATTTTCTTTTACAATTGACTCTAATTGAAATTTATCTTCCAAATCTTATAATTTTAAAGATGATTTTAATATAATTAAAATAAAAGCCATTAGTCTTAGTTTGTTGCATGCTAAGAGGGTGTTTAGTTTAGCTAATAAAAATCAGCTTATAAATACCCTAATTTAGGCTTATAAATATTTAAAATTTTTAGTTATACGTTTAGTTAAAATGCTTATAAATGACTAATAAATAATTAATGTATTTAGTAAAAAAAAACTTATAAGCATATTTATTATTAAAATGACTAAAAATGATATTAAACTAAAATTATGATGAAATTTTAAAAATTAAATGAGAATATAATAAAATATTTAGTCAAACTAATTTATAAGCATATGGCTTATAAGCATCAAAATGAAATACCTGCTTCACATTGCGTTTGAAGGTTCAAAACTGTTTTTCTGAACAAAAGTACCATTTTAAATGCTGTTAAAAAAAACAGTTTAGAAAAATCTGTTTTGTTATTTTAGTGTTTTTATAACTAAAACTTATCAAATTTAATTTTAAATTTTTTTAATACTCTCTAACTAGTATATGTAAAAAAGTGATTTTCTTAACAGCAGTTTAAATAACAATATCAAACAGGCTCAAAAAGTTGATCCAACTTATTTTTTTTAGCTTATAAATTCAAAAAATTGTTATAAGCTTACACCTATGTTTTTTTTTGGTCTTTATATATGAGTAAAATTTCTGACTCATTAAAAAAGTTATTTTTTAGAAAGGAAAACTTTTAGCTGCAATTGAAAATAAGACATTAAATAATTTGCAAAATTTTATAATATTTAGCTAAATGAACTTGAAATAAATCATTTTAAGTATTGAATTTCTGAATTTTTATTACTCCACATTAAACTCTCAAGTTTCTATTAAAATTTATATTAGGACTTTCTAATCGTTGTGAGATTCAAAGGTTCACCATCACACGTTTAAAATGATAATTATGAAAAATCGAAAATAAATTTATAAATTGTGAAATAAATCTAATTATCATACAAACAATTCTTGTAAATCATGTTTTATTCTTGAACCTTGCATAAATTTAATTAAAAAAAAAGGAAACTAATAATAAAAACAATATAGAAACTCAAGTCCAACTTTAAAATATAGATATTAATATTAGAAAGACTTATATATTATAAAGAGATTTCAAAATTTATAAATAAGCAACGCGAGATAAAAATAATTAATTATTTAAATAATGTAATTTTAAAAATATTTTATCAAAATAATGTGAAATTTAAATTATTTACTAAAATAATATAGCATCATACAAATCGCTAATTAAAAAAGTGATTTCATTATTAAACACCTAAATAAAAAATTGCTAATTGAAAAATAATTTCTGTATCTTTGTGTTAGTGCAGCAAAGCAATATTGCTCATAAAACTATCAGTCAAATTGTTAATTTTATATATTATCACATCAATTAAAACTCTAAATTTTTGACACTAAAACTGTCATTTTAGTTGACAATTTTAAGAATAAACTGCTGCAATGCATTAGAAAACAAATTATAATAAGATGAGTGAATTTTTTTAGCCAATGAGAATTCTCATTAATTTAAAGCGGAGTAAGAATTTCATTTTAAGATAAAATTATCATATTTTATGAAATTAGAGTTATAATATTATAAATTAATTTAAAGCACAATTAAAATCACAAAAAAAATTACACCCATAATAAAAAATGTAAATAAAAAATACTTACAATACTCTTAATTTATTTAAAACTATTCATTAATTTTTATTTTAAGAAATAATTTCAAAATAAATAGTTTTAAATATAATAAATAGGTATAAAATTAATAAATATAACATAACAATGCCATTTAAGTTAAAGGTTTCCAGGGCAACACGTAAAACTATACCACAATATTAAAAAAAAAAATGTCAGAAATAATTTTCTTCAAAATTAAAGAGTTTCTTTCCCTTTAGCAACGTTCTCTCTTCTTACCCTCTTATTGACTTTTTTTTTTTTTTTTTCTTTGTTACCTTTGTATCTAAAATATTTTTTTTTTCTTTGTATGCAACCTGATTTTTTTTTTCTGATGTAATATACAAAGTTTGAAAGTTGAATTGCTATTTGGATTTTAACATTAAGAAGCAAAAATACTGAAATTAAGATAAATTTCAAATTTTAATGCAAATTATTTATTTTAATTAATGTTGTAATATGTTTATTTAATATTTTAATTTTGATAATTTTTATAACGTGTGTCAAATTTTATGATAAATTTAGTTAAAAATTAAATTATTATATTAATATGATGTGAAATATTTTAATTTTAGTATTACGCTATTAAATTTGTATTAATTAAAAAAGAGTAGTAAAGGATACATTCTAATAATATATTTCATGTAATATTTTCATTTATATTTCATGCAATAATTATTAACTTCCACCCAAAAATTTCTAATATTATTTTTTTTGTTATCTTACTTAATCAAATACCTTCAACTTTTTTATGCTTCTATTTCAACAAATTTTATGTTTGATATTAATTTATTATTTAATTTCTTGATCATAATTTTTATTAATTTACTTTTATTAAATCTGAAAAAAAATTTACATTCTAAAAATATTATTTTAACTGTTGATTTTTAAATATTTACACACATTGATAAGCTGACACACACACTTACAAGACACACAAATAAATTGCCATTAAATATACTTCTTCAATCGATTTTATGTTTACTTTTTAAATCTTGAAAATACTTTTTTTTATAGTAAATATTATTTTTATAAATAATTTTAAATTCACATTAAAATAATAAATAATTTAAAAAAATTATATAAATAATTAATCATGATAAAAGGCTAAGAAAATTTTTTATTAATAATTCACCTCTACGTAAATATGTGAGAAATGACACAAAAAAAAAGGATTAATCTCTGATACTATATTAAAAATTTAAAATGCTAAGAATAAAAGAATTAACAGATTATAGAGAGATCCCATCTCTATAAGCATGCGATTTGCAGCACGCGAAGAAGAACGTTTGTCAACACTGTATGTGCCCTGGGAAAGAAAAAGAAGGGAGATGGAGGGAGAGGATGCAGATGCAAAAGGCAGGCACTGGTAAATCTGGCAAGAAAAGGAAGGTGTTTGATTGATTAAATCTGAAGGAGAAGACAAAAAAAAGAAAAGAAAGGACCCTGAGATTTGACATTTCGAAAAGATGTAACATTGCACCTAACTTGGTACCATAGCCAATCACTAATAAAGGCAAAAGCAATGAAACAACCAAACCCCAATCAAATGTCTTCACTGCTTAGTCAATCACCCTCGATACGCTCCATCAACTTGAATCATTGCTTCCGTTAACCCCCTTTTGCCTATTCTTTTTCCTACCCAATTAATTCTCTTTTCTTTTCACCAAAATTTTCTTATTCGTTTGATTATTCACTTGCCAACCCAGCCTGCTTAATTTCTCAGTTTGTGTGGGGTCTGCCTTGGCACTTCTAGTTCTAGCACGTATAGAAGTTAGGTTTAGACAATCAACTCATATTTGTTGAAGGGTTCTCAAATAAGAACAAGAATCATCAATAATTGAAATGCTCATTCAGGAAAAACAAAAAAAAAAAGACAGGTAGAATTAAGATGTGTGCCAAGTCATTAATTTCAAGGGAAAATGACTCGTAAACTTACGTTTAAACATTAATACAAGTGATTGAAATAATTAATATATGCAGGTAGATAGCTATTAGCAGCACAGAAATTAATTAGCTTAATTGCTACTACATCGATTAAGCATAGAGACACAGATTTCAGTGAAACATCTTATCAGTTATATGATCGTATAGATACCAAGAATCTTTCTTCTGTCCATACATAATAGCCTTGTAAAAGATGGAATTAAGATATGGTCAAGTTACTGTGTTGCAGGCCCTGGAAATGGTGGATATTGATTAATTACATCTTAAAGAAAGAAAGGATAGATCATGCATAGATGTGTTAAAATGGTAGAGAAACAGTGAATGAGAAGAGAATGGGCGAAAAATATATATTGAAGTGACCTTTGTGAGATGATATTCAAACTGTCATCACTTACTCGACTTGGGTTTCTTTGCATGGGGCCCTCTTTTGTCTCCTTCTCCAACCTCATGGATTGGGGCACATAATTAATTCTGTGTAAAATTCTCTTACATACTGAACTGGATTTACTGTAAATTAGTGATATAAATACTTAAGAATCTTATATATCAACATTCAATAATTTTGTTTCTAAGGGTATTATTAGATCAATTTAATTCATCCCTATTCGGTTTCTTCACATTAATTTGAACATATATATATTAACAGAATTATTTAGTAATCATATATATATATATATATATATGATTACTAAATAATTCTGTTAATATTAAAGATTTTAACAGAAGTAAAAAAAGATCAAACTTCAGGGTTAGACTTAGACCTTATTCTTTCTTTCTTTCACCGCCCTTCCCTACTTTTCTTTATATGGTCACACGTCTCTCTTCTTTTATCTTCCATTCCTTGTAATGCTCTCTCTCTCTCTCTCTCTCTCTCTCTCTCTCAATTTCCCCCCCTCCGTGTGTGTGTAGTTGAATGTGTAATTGCTTTCTCTAGAGGTGCCAAAAAACTTCTCTGTATGCTCTCTCTTCTGAGCATACTTGTTTCGCCAATACAAGCTAGCAGCACGTACTCTTTTCAAAGATCGCATATATAGGTGAGCGTAGAGCTATCTCCAAATTTATACCTTAAACCATCCAATTTCTTCTTCTCTGCTCCACCACCATATATTTCTAAAGAACTGCAACATGTCAGCTGCCATCGCCGCCGCCGCCGCCGCCGCTGCAGTGGCTTGCAATTCTACAGTTTCATCAAGAAATGGAAACAATCATCAACAGCTGCAACAGGTAACCTTATCACCACCAACAGTGCCACAACCGCCGCCATCGCTGCCATTAAGTCGTTATGAATCCCAAAAGAGACGAGACTGGAATACTTTTGGCCAGTACCTCAGAAACCACCGCCCACCCTTAGCACTATCCCGGTGTAGCGGCGCTCATGTCCTGGAGTTCTTGAGGTACCTTGACCAGTTTGGCAAGACAAAGGTGCATAACCAGACTTGTCCATTTTTTGGTCACCAGCACCCACCAGCTCCTTGCCCTTGTCCACTTAAGCAGGCGTGGGGAAGCCTCGACGCGCTGATCGGACGCCTCCGAGCAGCCTTCGAGGAAAACGGCGGCCTGCCTGAGACCAACCCTTTTGGTGCACGCGCTGTCAGACTATACCTTAGGGAAGTGAGAGATGAACAAGCTAAGGCGAGAGGGATAGCTTACGAGAAGAAGAAGAGAAAGAAGCCACAACAACACAAGCAGCAGCAACAGTTACAATCTTCAAATGGTCACAATAATCAAATTCAACATGGTGGTGGTGGTGGTGGTGGTGGCCGCGGCGGTGTTAGTGGTGGATTTGCTGAAAGAAACATGCTAAGTAGGGCGATGGTTAATATGGGGGATTTGTCGGTATTTAATTAAGGGGATGTTGATGTGTTTGGTGTTATGCTAGGGTTTATGTTTTGTAGTCTTTGATTGTATTTCTGCTTCTTTCTAATTGCTTTTGTTTATATGAGTAATTAAAGAGAAAATCTTTTTCTTCCTTTTTAACTTCTTTAAATTTCTGGTAATTAAATGCCTAAAATTTTGGATTACATTGGCTTTATATTTCTTCCTTGAGAAATAAATCTTCCCTTTTTGTACATTAAATCTCTTCATGGGAAAGAAATCTTAGCCATAACCTTCTCCATCCTATGAAATGGACCCTTATTGCACTATAATATAACCATTTCATTGGTTTGCTGTATGGAGAATGCATTGTTGAGATAAATTGTCCTGAATTCTAAAGAATTAATTTTCTGTGTATCATCAAATGAATATAAAGGATATTTAGAAAATTCAGGAAATATAAACATTCCATTGATTATTAATACAATCAAAGATCTTATCTTTGTTTGGATTAAGGGAATTGAGAGAAGAAAAGAAAAGAAATATGGTTTCTGTTTGAACATTAAATCGAAGAAAGAAGAATAAAATGCATTCCTCAACTCCTTGCATTTAACCTAAAAGATTTTTGGCGAAATTTTGTGTTTTTTAAAGAAAATTACTTAATATAAAAATATAAACATTGTTTTCCATACTCAAATTTATCTTCTATTTTAATATTCAATCCAAACATTATAAAAAAAAAATTATATTTTTTTTTCTCTTCTCTTCACTTTTCCTTGTCAAATTCTCTTCATTTTCCTGCGCAATTAAATATCCAAGCAAAGATTAAAGAAGTTCATTAGGGTATAGGAAACAAGGTTACAACATTAGTCACTCTATTTCATATATCTCTAAAATTTTCCATTCCAAAAAGGGTTAATAAGAAAATTGTCCTCATCATTAATCATCAAATTAACAATTGTAGTTATATATATATACATGCTAACTTTTTTTATAATTGAATTATACATATATATATATATATATATATATATATATAATTAAATTTGATGAATTGTTGAAAATCTTACAATCAAAACGCACAGACAGTATTGTTAACCAAAATATATTTATGTGGACGTGCATGATCCAATTGCATATAAATTGATTCCGGATGAATAAAATTCAACATATTATTTGTTTCTACAGAAAAAAACAAATAGAAGAAAAAAAAAGTTACATTAATTAATCCTTAAATTTTGATTTCGTCATATATATATATATATTTCCATCTATTTTTCTTAATTTTTACTGTTAATGATAAATATTTTCATTTCTAAATTTTTAATATTATAAATATTTTCATTATAAAGTAATTAATTAGAGAATTTATAATGTTGTTAATTTAAATTATTTTCCTTCTTTTGTCTATCAGCCTTAGCTTGCTGTTGTTAATTATAAGACTACAATTAACAAATAATATCATAAGAATCAAAAAGATATAACAACTCTAGATTGCACTAAACCATTTGACATTATAATGTTTTAAAACAATGGAGTAATATTATAAATTTATATTTTACTACAAATTTCTTTTTTTTTTCATAACTACAGATTTTTTTTTTTTGCAATAACTAAAACATTCATTGTTGATGGTAAATTACACAAGAAAAATCTATCCAAGAAAAATTTTTTACTAAACCTTCGTTATTGATTCGAGATATAACATGTATAATAAAATTTACTTGTAAAATAAATAAAATTTATATATTTATATATTAAATTATAATATATCAAATTTAGATTAAAAAATTTACTTAAATGAAAATTTTTATCTATATCTAATTTATTATATTCAAAATATAAAATGTAAGACAAACCTACTTATAAAATAAATAAATTTTATATACTTATATATTGAGTTTATAATAGATCGCAATCTATATAAGCAAAGTTCTAATCGAGACTTAGTTAAATTCTCAAAATCTTTTGGTGGATGCTCAAAATTAATCTACCAAAAATTGTTTGACTTAAAAAAAAAAGAAGCAATTGAAGGAGTTGTATTAAATATTGAGAGTTTGAATTTTATTTACATTGACAAATATCTTTTAAAATTCCTCATACATATAATAGAATTCTCCTTAAATATGCATAGTAAAATGGAAGCATTATGCAAATTTTCTTATAAAAAAATTATGAGAAAATTTATCTATTGAAAACATAAAATAATTTACATATCTCCAATTTTATTAAGAAAAATAATTCCTTCCCCATTTTTGTTTAATTGGATGTGAAATTCCTTTATGTATTTTTGTTAATTTTTGGAGATAGCTTTTCATTTAGGATAAGATATTCCTCTTTTGCTTAGTGCCTCTAGTTTTTGAGTCTTTTTAAATAATAATAATAATAATAATAATAATAATAATAAAAATAATATAAAACCTTATTTGGCATCCACACAAATGGTTGATTGGAGGGCCAAGGCATCATGTTGATCACTTTGCATTATTTTTTCTTAATAAGCTAGTGGATCACAAATGATTTCTCATTTCTAGCTTATTTGGACAAATTTTTGCCTTTAATTCATTCTAACTTTCATCATTACTTGTTAGTGGTTTATATAAATATAATTTTTTTTCTGCTTTATTATTTGAAGTCATTTTCATTTCATTTAAATTCCAATTCTCATTATTACTTAGTTGTTATATAAATTAGTTTTTTTTTTAATATAATGAGTATCTATCTAAATCAGCGTTGATTTCCATAATAATATGGAAATATTTAATAATATAATTTAACTTAATTTGATTTAAGGACTGAAAATATATTATTTATTGATAAAGTTAAATTCAAATCTTTACTTTTTTTTTAATTTTTTATTAAAAAATATATAAATAAATATGTTTGACGTTATTACACAATTAATTTATTTGTAAATTTTGAACATAATTATCATTATGTATTACTATTTTAAAATATTAAATTATATTAACAAAATTCAATTGTATATTATAATTTAAAATCATATTCATAAACTAAAAATATCTTTGAACTGCTTACATTTTAAAATAATAATAAAAAAAAGGATTTGAGACAGATAAATTATATTCCATTCATTGCAAATCCATGCAATTAAAAAAAAAATTAATGGCAAATCATGATTATGACCTCATCACTTAATCACCTATAAATCAAAGGTAGCTTGAACTTGAACACTTAATAAAAAAATAAAAAAAATAAAAATATTTTTTATACTAACATTTTTTAAAAAGTTATCATAATTTAAAATTTCAAATTATTACATTATAAGATAATAATAACAAATATAATTCATCCTAAACGCAAACAATGAATTAAATAAATAAATAAGAACTTATGAGAATTGTCTAATTAGAAAACATTAAAAATTAATTTAAAATTAAATTTAATATATTTTAATAATAAAAATTTTAAAAAATAATAAACACAACTTCAATGCTAAACAAGTTCTGTGAGTCTTGTGCATTTACAGCTGTTGAATTAAAATATATTCCCAATCAGAATCAGATTAAGACATAAAGCTAGAAAATTTATTCCAGGAAGATACGGAGATTGTGTCTGCCAAAAAATCAGAAAGATGGGTTCTGGTCCTCGCTTTAAGCAGCACAACTCAGTGCTGGTGGGATTAAAATACCAACATTTATCCTTCATTGCAATACCTATACAGGGAAAATTTATCAAAGCATCTTTGTCATGTACATAGTAAAAACATAATGACAGGTCTCATGCTCTAAATTAGAAATATATAGAAAGGCAGCATTTTCAGTGAATCAACTGCCCTTCATCAGTCACACTCTGCAACTAATTTCACAGAACACAACGCCTTAAGCAGTTCAAACAAATCAATTGATTCATTATTATTTAATTCAATAATTTTGATAGCATTGCTCATATAACCATCAATTCTAGACGATTTCTCAACAATTTCACTAGCATATGACAATGAAAAGATGGCATCAACCCTCAATCTATACTCTTGACCTGCAACATTTAAAGAATCTAAATTCTTAACGACAACGCATTGCTCAACATATATTTGTAAGGCATCATCCTTGCATCCATTACACTGTTTTTCTTCTCTTAACAGTATTTGATCTTCATATCTAGCCATCTTCCGCATCACAGCACCATAACAACTGACAATATATATATATATATAGCTTGTACATAGATAAACCTAAATAAGCTAGGGAAAAAAAATGCTGACTGCTTATTCTATTATCATTTAAGAAACACATGAGTACTTGCTTCATCATTTAGACCGACTACTAGTGCCTGAGAATTGTGCATTTTGGAAACCATGTCAATATTGCTATACTGGAAGGAGTGCATTAACTTTTTTTTTCTGTTATTATTAGGACATACTCAGCTTCTTATCTGGTTTCTTTTCTTTTCCCGAACATTTTGCTAGGGTTTTTTGCAATTGATGTGGTGGCAGTGAGTCCACAGACAGACTATCCATGTCTATTTCATTGCATCTTCAGTCTTCCACTTCTCCGTTCTGTTATTATTATTATTATTTTAAATCTGGATGAAATAAATTTAAGAGCAATAGACAGTAAAGACTGAAAGCATTAAAAATATGGTTAGATCATCATCACAGAGAATTATAAATATCATAGCAACACAAAGAAATGTAACACTGAAATTTAAATAGAATTACCTTGAGTTACGAACTTAGCTGCAAACAACAAAAATTACAACCCTGAGTACCATGAGTTATAGATGTCATACTATCACATAGTTACGAACTTAGTTGCAGACAACAAAAATTATGACCCTGAAAAGGGAAACAGATGAAACACAGAAAATCAACTGCACACTGAATACATACATAAATACATATATATATATATATATACATAGAGAGAGAGAGAGAATTATAGAAGAAACTAAATAGCAACAAAGCAACTGTAGACTTATATGCAACCTAGTTGTGTGTATCTGCCTATCTTTCAATATACACACAACGAATTAAGCATGCATCCAGAGTCAGCTACATTATAAGGAGAAATATATGATCCGCACAGCTTGGGGGTGGGGGTGGTGGTGGTGGTTGGGGTGGGGGGGAGAAGTGGGGAGGATAAAGGCATAGATTAATTACCTCTTCCATTCTTGGAGCTCATTGCCTGCCACCATTGCATTCCTTGAAATTTTTAAAGGCACCTATTTCCACTTGCAAATCACCACCACCATAATCAAGGAAACTTATTAATCCTTTTTATCCACATTTTCATCAATTTGGAGATGATTTGTGACAATGCCAACAAAATATCATCTCTCATATCAACTTCCTCCACTTAAATGTTCTTTCCCAACATTTCCGGTAAGTTTTTACCATCAGCATATTCCTCTTTTATGCGAACAATGCTTTCACTCCTTTTAACATCATCAAAACCACATGGCTTTATTGCACATTTTGAGTCTTCTTACTGTTACCTTGATGTAAGTCCTTCAACTCATAATTCATTCATACTAGTTTTATTGTTCAACACTGAACATCTCGTCTCTCCTCATGCCTTCCTCTTAACATCTGTATCTTTGCCAGCCAATTTTATATTCAATTTTCTAATTCTCTTTTCTTGTAATCAAGTTCACCAATGATGTTTCTACTTCCTTGGAAGACTCCATGCCTGCATAAAAATCTTATGACCATGAAATCAATCAACCAACTGACCATACAAATTAACTTAGTATTAGAAATCAACAGATGGAAGTACATAAATGAGAAAAAGTCAGTAGAATTAGTGTGATTATTAAAGGTTATTCAACAAAACATCTAATCTTTTTAAACAAAAAGTAAAAAAAAATACTTCCTCCAACGATACATAGATAACAACACAATGAATTGTGGTTGTACACTAGTCCTGTGCTTGTTAAAAAATATTCCTGTCTTATATTAGTGGCTTTGAAATCAATTGTCGAAAAACAGAAGAAAACATAAATAAAACTTGAACTTCTTATGTTAGATAATGTGTAGTGGATCAGAAAATGTGATTTTCCAACCTACCATGGTTCATATGCCAAAATATGTCTCTCTCCTCCAAGTTTCCACAATTGCAAAACATGATAAAAAAATCCCAATTATGACAAACCGAAAGTTTGTGGATGCATTGGAATGCAAGTTTGAGGAACATAACCCTCTTTCCTCAGCTCTAAAAGAAGATTGTTCAGCAATGAATAGATAAGAGCAGACTGGGGGTGACTTCCATCTGCAACAACAAACATATGAGTGATGTTGTTGACCTCAATCCAGCTGTACCCAGGTACCTTCTGAACTCCTCGTTCTTTCATTAAACTTCGTATCTTGCGTACATTTCCCCATTGTCCAGCATTGGCATGTACATTTGAAAGCAGTACATAGCCACCAGAATTTTCTGGGTCCAAGTCAAGTAGATGTCCTGAAGCCACTTCAGCAAGCTCAGAATTGCCATGGAGTCGACAGGCTCCCAACAATGTCCCCCAAGCACCTTCATCAGGTGAGAATGGCATGCTTTTTATGGTTTCAAATGCTTCATTCAAACGGCCGGCACGGCCAAACAAATCTACCATGCAAGCATAATGCTCCATCTGAGCTGGGATACCATATTCCTCAGTCATGCATCTGAAGTATTGAATTCCTTTATCAACTTGGCCAGCATGTCCACAAGCAGACAATATAGTAAGAAAGGTTACATTATCAGGTTGAATTCCATCTTGCAACATTTTATGGAACAAGGCAAGAGATTCCTCAAGGTGACCATGGCTCCCATAAGCAGCAATGATACTGTTCCACGAAACTTCATTCTTCTCTTGCATCATGTCAAACACATGACGAGCAGTACTTAAGTTTCCACATTTCCCATACATGTCTATTAGTGCACTCACAGAAAAAAGATCAAAGTTCAATGCACCTTTGATCATGAAACCATGAATCTCTTTCCCATAACAGAGTGCTGGTAAGTTTGCACAAGCAGAAAGGGCAGCTGATATACCCACACAATCATAATTCATACCTTGCATCCCCATTTGACGAAAAAGATGAATGGCCTCCTGTGGTTTGCCATTCTGAGAACAATTTGTTATTATTGCATTCCAACAAATAACATCCTTTTCAGACATTCTACTAAAAACCTGATGTGCAAGATCCAGCTTTCCACATTTTGCATACATGTCCACAACTGCACTTCCCACATGACACTTCCCATCAAGCCCACCCTTGAGGACGTAAGCATGCAATTCTTTCCCCAATTTTAGAGTAGCCAAACCAGCACAAGCAGGTAAAATACTTGCCAAAGTTACAGCATTTGGACACATTTTCTCTTGCAGTAACCACCTAAAAATATCTAAAGCATCATTGTTCAACCCATTGAGCACATAGCCTGAAATCATGGCTGTGCAGACTACGATATCAATTACGGTATTTTGATTAAAAATCTTGCAAGCCATCTCCACATCCCGGCACTTAAAGTATATGTCAATAAGTGCGCTCTTCAAGAACAGATCTAAAGTTACATCATGTCTCACCATATAACCATGAATTTCCTTACCTTGCCTGAGACTTGCTGATTCAATAATTGATGGGAGGAAACTAGCTAATGTAATAGAGTCGGGTTTAACACCAGCAGCTATCATCTCAGAGAACAAATGCGAGGCCTCGTTCATAAACCCATTTTGTACATGCCCAGCAATCATCCCATTCCAAGTCACAACACTAGTCTCAGGCATCGTTCTAAACAATTTACGTGCATCAAATAACTGCCCACATTTAGAGTACATAGCCACAAGTGTGTTGGCGACTCGAGGATCAAACTGAAACCCACAACTGACAACAAGCCCATGAAGCTGAGTACCAAATTGAAGCATTGCCTCTGAAGCACAGACGGAAAGAACAGAAGCAAATGTAGTTGAATTGGGCTTAGTTTCACAGTTTCTCATTTCCTCAAACACCAGTATAGCACTATTCGATTCCCCACATTTCACAAAACCGTTAAGCATCACATTCCACAAAACACAATCTTTATGAGGCATTTTACCAAACAAACAGCGTGCATCTTCTATACAACCATTCTCTGCATACAACTTTATCAATGAACTACCCACAAACTCATCTACACTAAAACCCATCAAAAACATCGTGTCATGAACCATCTTACCCAATCTCACATTATTCAAACCACCACAAGCCTTAATCACCGGAGGAAAAGTATACTTATCAGGACAAACTCCACACCCTAACATTTTAAAGTAAAACAACAAAGCAAAATCAGAGCGACCCAATTTATTAAACCCTCTGATCATCCAATTCCAGGGCATGGCAAAGTATAATTCAAGCTGATAAAACATTTTCTTAGCATCTGCGAAATTATCGCAAAGAACATACATGCCCAAAATCCTCGCTCCCAGCAGGCCACTGTTGGTGATGCCATGAAGAATGGACTGGGCATGAATTTGTTTGGCTTGTAGGAAATTGGAAGGATCAGAAAAAGCTTGCAAGAGTAGCTCAAGCTCTTGGGTGTTGTGGAATGAAACAAGTAGATTGATTGAGCCGTTTCTGGAGATTGTATGTATGGACTTGGCTTTCCAGGAACTAATAACATTTGAGAAGCATTTATGAATGGGATACAATTTTTTATAGCACATCTTAATCTTGGGGATGAGCCTATATTGCCGCTCTGAGGAAAATTGACACGCCCGGTTCTTGTTGCCGGGATATATATATATATATATATATATAAATTAATTTTTGAAATATATTAAAAATTATGGGTAAATTTTTAATTTTTTTATGAAAAATAATATGGTTTTGAAGTTTTATTCTATTTACAAAATAATCTTTCTATTTAAATTATCTCAAATTATATATATTTTTAAATTAATTTAAGATTTTAATATTAAAATTTTTTTACATAAAATATCTTATATACATATATTATTTATCTTTTTAAAATTAATAATACTAATTATGTTTAATTTATATGGAAACTCATTAATTTTAATTCATAGATTAAAATTAGAATCTAAATTTATTAATTTTAATAATAAAAATGTTATAATGAGTTATCTGAAGTCTGCATATCCAATCCTATAACAAGTGGTCTCATCCAAGGCCCACAATTTAGTTTGGGCCAGTGCCGTTTCATCTATAGGCCAGATGTACAATGGGTTTGCATGAATTTTATTTTTTGTTAAATAAAAAATTTTTAAGGGGAGGGTTTTTTTTTTTTTAAATATTGGAAAAAAAAAGATTACGTTAATTATGTTACAAGCTGGAATATTTTTAAGTGTTAAATTGCAAGGAAATAAAATTAGTTAGTTTATTTCAATTTTCATTATAAATGATTATTTCAGAACAGATAAATTAGGAGATTCCAATTTAAAACATTATAATAATTTTCGTTTTTAAAAGTATAAAAAAACTAATTAAATTATTTTTAACAAGCTAATGTAATTTTTTAATGCCTCAAAAAGTTTATTATAAAACCAAATTTAGATGAGAAACAACTTTTGGTAAGTGAAAAGTGAAAGCATATATAATAAAAAGTGGCATGTAATAAAAATATATATATAAAAAATTGGTTTTATTTGGAACAAATTATTCAAAAAATAAGAATTCATTTAAATTCTCACATAATTATATTTAATTTTTATTTTTATAAAAATTAAAATATTTTAATTAAAAAAATTTAATTTCTTTCATTTTAAATATAAAAATTGATAAAAAAAAATAATTAAATTAAATTTTATAAAATTCTAATTTTCAAACAGAGGAGTAATGGTTTATGTAGATAATTGGAATATCCTTTAAATTCAACTTGAAGCATCACAATTGTACTTTCCCCCCCTTCCAATTATATACATGCATCACAATAATCAAGAACTGTTGCATCAAACAATCAAGTAGCTTGACAGATCCCAAAATTGATGCCCAATTTTCCATGAACCAACTAGCCTTGTTTCATGCCATAATAACATACCTAGAACCCAACCCAACCCAAACCCCCCTCCCCTCTCCTTCCCGACCAATCCATTTTTCCTTTATAATCCCAAAGCCTTGGATTAATGACCACAGGGAAGCTCCTTAATTAACAAATAAGATAACCAAAAAAAAAAAAAAAGCATTAAAACTAACTAAATTGAATTCTTTATGCATTACAACAGAAGAAATATAAAATTTGAAGTGAAATAATTTTAGAAATCTCTTCATTCATTATTATTAATAAAAGTTTTATCACCATAATGGAAGTTAAGAGAAACATATAATTCTCTTATTAGGCAATTAACAAGACGATTTTTTTTTTTTAACAAAGAACACGCACAGAAAATAAAGATATGGTATGCATACTTTGAGAAAAGAAAAGGAAGTGTGAATGAATGACTATGGTTTTTTGAACTTGAGTTGCACATAAAGGGGGCATTGGAACTTCTAAATGATCCCCTAATTAAAGGCTAAAAAAAGATATTGAAGTTGGAAGCAAAGTAATTTACATCACATGGGCAAGGACCAAGTTCCACACAATCCAAGGGCTTAATTATCCAAAACCCTTAGTTTAATCCCATATTAAGATGATGGGTATTGGGAGATGCCAATGTGTTTAGCAGCAAGCATATATAATAATATAAATAATATATTATATTGATCTCATCTACATAAAGTGGTTTTGCACTAATTTGGGCAGAAGGAAACTTCCTTAGATGACAACATTATGAAAAACTCATTCATTTTCATGTCCAGCTACTAGCTACTTCTCAATTCCTACCAAAATGTCCAATTGCAAAGCCTAGGCAATATAGGCACTGTGGTTGGTGGTGAGTAACAGGAACCCCACCTTTCATGTCAAGCCCCCCAATCTTTGAGGAGTTTCAGTGCAAATTTGGAAAATTTAAGTTTCTTAATAAGAATGGATCAAACCCACTTAAAAATTTGGAAAAAAAGTCAAAGAAAATACTCAATAAATAGCTTATTGATATGATATAGATTATGGACCCCACATTAGCATGTGGTCACTAAGGACAAAATACACTGGTTTTCTGGAATAGTCCAGGCCGTCCATGTAGACAATCTAGATGGCTAATATGAATGTAACCGGTAAGGTTGCCGGTGAACGGCTGACGTCGAGAGTCGTCAGGTGCACAGGCAAGTGTTTGTCATGCTTACTGTAGACACACTATTTTAATTATAAGGAGCAATCATCTGCAAAGAAAGAGGGCATTTGGCATTTTACTGGGTCATGAATTCAATTAATTAATTAAGATGATCAAGTTTATTAATTATTATATTTTGCTAATAGCTAGGTTATATAATATTATGACTGACAGATAGAGATTAAATTAAAAATAAGAGCCGGCTTCACATGGCAGGATGCTTAGTTGGTTCTTTGTGGGAAGACAAAAACCCTGTACATTAATGCTCAGAGAATCCCAGTTCAATTTGTTCTCTTGTGATGAGGTTGTCATGCAGGAACGTGGAGGCAAAGTGTGTATTATATGGACCCAATCACTGATTCATAACTAGAAGACTAGGGTTTGGGTTTTTATTTATTTATTTATTTGGTGGCCATAGGATCACCAAAAGAAAATCCCAGTGATGATTCTATTTTTTTCCCCTTTTAACATGCCCTAGCTAGCTAGCTAGCTATAAATTTATGTTCATGGAAGCAAGGAAAAGAGCCCAATAGAGAAACTGGGATAACCCTAGCTAGTTAGGAAATTTATTTTATATGGGTTTATTACCTTCTTGCCATGCTAAGTACTTATACAAAAGCGAGAAAATTTTTAGAAAATAAAAGATGGAGCTTGATTAAGAAAATTAAAATAAATTATTTATACAAAATATAATAATAATTATTTTGATTTAAAGGATTAGATCATGTTGATATAGCATTTGATTTAATCATCCGGTGAGACTCACGCTCAATTCGATGGTAATCTGTTACTGTTTAACTCCACAGTTTTTTATAAATTCGATCTAGAAATCATTAAATTTTGATGTTTTTATGAAATAATTAATTTTTTCTATCTAATTGATTAATTATTAAATAATTTTTTAAACTATAAATTATTTAACAATATCAACTTAATGAGGTGTAATCATAAGCAGAGAAAGTGTAAAAAAGACTGAATTAATGGAAGAAATGTATATACATAGCGTTTGAAGACACAAAGGAGAGAGATGAAGTTGGCAACAATATAATGGCCTTTACACGTAGTCCAAAAACAAGAACTTGAGGGCAATTAGAGATGGGAGAGGAGAGGGGAGATAGTTGCAAGCCACGGAAGATTCTCAAAATGTCTCATCAAACATAAGATGTCGGTGATTCCATTGATGATCATTGGCCCATTGAAAGCTACAATCTTTCATCATTTACTAAACAACACACACCCACCTCTCTCTCTCTCTCTCTCTCTCTCTCTAACATCCCATCTTTAATTATTTACACATTGATGGATACATACATATATAGATTACACAAGAGAAAGAAACGTTTTTTTCCTCAACTTTCAAAAGAAACCCTTCATATAGTATATATGGGTTCAAAGCCTTTCAATGTGTCTCATCAACCATGACTTTTAGCTAAGGTGCACACTTGATGATCTTCCTTCTTTGAACAAATCACACCCACCTGCCTATATGTAAAAGAAGCCTTACAAACACACATAGGTTTATATTATTTGAACTTTCATCTAATTAATTAATCACCAAAACACTTTGCTTTATTACAGAGAACAAAGACTCCTAACTAAAGCTAAAAGTTAATTAATATCCTTATCCTTTATCAGTCTGATATAATATAAGATTAGACTCCATCTAGCTAGTTTATATCATGATAATCACCTTTTCAAAGCTTAATCATCATTAGAAGGTCTTGGATAATTATTTTTAATTTTTTTTATGTATAGTCATAATTAATGAAGGATTAGTTTTCACCTTTTATGTATGATGTCAAAATCTCCTTTTCTAAGAAAAGAAATGTCTTCAACAAATTAAATAGCCATTAATATTTATAATTAGTATAAAATTAATTTTGTTATTTTTTTACGAAAAAAAAAAAGAATTTGCAAATAAGTTAATTATACACTAGATAAAAAAACATTGAGTCTTTCGCATTCATACGCATCTAAAAGCACCTTCAGTAGTGCGAGTGAGGCTATAGCCAAGGGGGCCTTCCCCTCACCCCATTTTTTTTAATTATATATATGCCAATGTTAAATATATTGCCTTTCCCCCTCCCCTTTCTTAAAAAATAGATATTGAATTAAAATTAGAAATGATTATGGATAGGGTATTTATAAGTATCTAATTCGATTTAATCCTAATAAGGTGGGTTTGGATAATATATAATCGGATTTAAAATTTAAATTTGAAAAATTATACCCATTATGAGTTCGACTTTGCATATTGAGTATGAATTATTTATACTCATTTATTTAAATAATTAATTAACTATAAAATATATGTTGAATATATCCTTGCTAAATTTATGTAAGAATTCAAATTTAGAATATTTTTATTCATGGAGTTAATTAAACATTGGATATGCTAGCAAGCATGATATACAGAAAGTGGGTTGCAATGGCTAGGCTGATTTAGTGGGAGAAAAAGTGGATTCTGCAATAGAAAGGCAGAGATAAATTCACACCCACAATACCTAGAAACACACAGAATTCGACACTTGTTCACTTTCAATGGATGCACTGCATACACTATTCTCTCTCTCTCTCTATATATATATATAGATTTCTTCATATATATATATATATATATATATATATATATATATATATATATATATATATATATATATGTATGTAAACGAAGCTCTCTCCAAGTTGGAAAAACAAGAAAAAAGCAATACACATGTTTCGATGATGAGTGGCTGATGTTAGATCATTCTAATGACCATCTAACTAGTGTTCAGTTTCATAATGTTCAGCAACTAATGAAGTCACAAAAATGAAATAAAAAAATAAATTAATTAATCCCAATAAGCACTATTTGTAATATATTCAAATGAATGTTGATGCAGAAGATGACGTAAATTACAGTTAATTCATTAATTTATTTTGAACTTCAAAGAAAAACTGCTATGGAGTTAGGCTGTCTGCAGCTTTTGGGTCTGTGTTTGGACATTAATTTTATATTTCTAGATTTTGACTGATGATAAAAACAACTCTCAATTTTGGCAAATCCTAAACTTCAATCCTTTTTTTTTCTTTCTTTAATTTTCAATTTTCACGGGTAAAGATAATGTTTTCCACATAAACATATTTTTATTATAGAAAAAAATTTTCCTAAGCTTAATTCATGGCGAAGTTAAAATATAATATATATGATGAGATTCACATATAAAATAAATAGTATTTATATATTTATATATATTTTTTAAATAGTTAAGATATCTCTCCACCCCTCATTTTACAGTTGGATGAAAGATTAATTCCTCCGTATTAGGGTGTAATTATGTTAAAGCCCTCTCCATAAATAGTGATTTCACTACTCGAATTTAAGTCAAAGCATGAAACATAAGTGTGCATTATCACTTAATCAATCTTACCCACATATTTATACTTTAAATTTATAATAGATGAAATCTAAATAAATTTTTCTGCTACATTGTATACTCTATCTTGAATTTGCTTATGAAGTCGTAAGAAATGAAAAGAAAAAGTTTCTTGATTTATGACAATCAAAACAATTTCCAATTTTAATCTCATAAACTCCGGTTAATTTAGGATTAATTAAAGGAAAAACATATTATGATTTCACAAAGCAAGATTAGTATTATATTTTCAATTATGAGATAGATATAGAAACAAAGACAATATATACGTTGATTTAGGTTTATGATCACATTTAGTTCACAAATAAAAGTGGCTTTTGTTATAAAATTTATTTAATAACAAATTACATTTTTTATATTTTGGTTAGAAAAATTGAAAAGAAATAGTTACATTTTATGAAAAACATTATTTAATTAATTAATAGACATTCATATACTTATTTAGCAAAAATTAGAAATTACAGAAAGTATTATAACATATATAGGTTATTTTTTTTTTCACTTGATTTTACAACTTTCTAAGGAAGTATATTTGAAAATGCAGTAATATACTCATCTATTAGTGTAAAAAAGATTTATTGACCAGAATAATTATAAGATATTAATTTCTTCCCATCTTATATATAATTATTTTACTTTATTTTTATCTTGATGAAATCTTTTATGGCTTTGTCAGCGATATTAATTGTTATAGTAGCTATTAACTTTTAAATATTAACTATTCGTAATTAGCTATTTATATAGTGATTTACAATGGAAGTATTTCAATAAAAATAATGGTTAGATTAGCTGTTAAATATAAAAATAATTGTTAGATTAGTCATCAAATATAAAAATAATGGTATCATTTTATTGACCTTAGTTAAAATACTTCCACAACCTGTAACTGTTCTTTGTACACTCTCATTCATAAAAGGCCTGGTAGGTGTGGATTCCTTACACTGTTAAATTGAATGTAGAATAGAACTATGTCCAATTATATATATATATATATATATATATATATATATATATATATATATATATATATATATATATATATATATATATATATATATCCTTCCATATTCAAAATCGTATTAATACGATCATTGTATATATAATAAATATATTTTGATTGTTAATTATAATAAAATTTATATAAAATTCATTATAATTAATATTGTATAAAATTATTATACATATATTTAAAATTTTTCTGTTTGTTCCTTTTATAAATAAAAAAAATAATAATAATATATATATAATTGATTTCTATTTCCATCTAATGCTTCCCTTTTAAAATATATGTAGTGTTCACAGTTTCCCTCTTTTTGAATTAACATGAATTGCATTTTTTAATTATGGAAACTCATTGGATTTGAGTTTTAATTTAATTAATTAATTAAAGATTCCTAAAAGTTTGAAGGATATTCTTCGTCTTGATTTTCTATAAACGAGGATTTTTTTTTTCTTTCCTCATTGCGTCATTGCATTTAACCATTTATCTGAAAGAAAATTCCAAAAACAATGGCATCCATGTTCTGGCTACAAGTCTGTTCAAGCATTCATGGCGCCCATAGAAAGAGGTATTAAATATTTACTGCTATTTTTTTTTATTTAGCATCCACTGATTAATGTATATATTATTCTTGTGATACTATGGATTTTGCATGCTTACCATCAATTATTTATTGTTTAATTTGTTAATTTTAAAGAGCTAAACAAGTTTGAACCACTACATCATCAATTTATTGTGAATCAATGTAATATGTTTATACAAGAAACCTCCTATAAGCTTCTAGGGTTAGAAATTTAGAATAGAGAGATTATCAGGTACACTCAGTGCACATGCAATATCTCTCATAATTATGTGAGATTCACTCTCCACGTTATAAAGAGAGTTCATTTTCTTATGAGAGAGGAAATACTATTTTTATGTACACCAGAAGTATTTTATAATCTTCCCTTAAGTAAGCCTTAACCCTTCACATCTGTGTTTGCCTCCATATAACTGGATAATTAAATTGACTATTTTACGTGTAGTTATTTTCAAAGGAAAAAATTTTATCTAGATCTGTATATCATGAATTCAATATACAAATATGCGATACTCATGTATTTAATAAATGGATCTCATTATATATTTTATATTTTAAGTTCATGGTAAATCAAGTTTAAATAAGAAAAATCATTTTTAGAGATGTAAAATTATTTTTTATGGTTTTTAATTAGAAATTTAAAGTTTTTAAATTGAATTATTTATTGAGATAATATCAGAATTTCATCAATTAAAAGATTCAAAATTTGAATCTTAATTGTCCTTCTTTCTTATTTAAATATTTCAGTATAAATTAAAGTGAGTTTGATCTTATTGATTATGCTTTAATTTTAGTAGACAGTTAATAATTGATATGTTAAAGATACAAAACTATTCTCATAATTTTTTTTAATTAAGAGTTTTAAACTTTTAGATTTAATAATTTATTGATAATTATTAGTTAAGTATAGCTTGCATATGTCAATATAAAAGCATAATTAATTAAGCATGTTACACGCAAAGACAAAAAAAAAAAATCAAGGTCTAATTGAAATCAATTTATCTAGTTTGACCTAATTATAATCATAAATATAAGGTTAATAATTTCTCTTCCAATCTAAATTTTTATTTGACAACTAATATATGTTGTGCATATTCATAATAATTTATAAAATTTCGAAAAATTTTCCATCAAATTATGGTATAATAATAGTTTGTTTTAATCATTTAGTTTCAAATTAAATTAGGAAATCATAATATATTAAATTAAGATTATATTAAATTAAACACATTTTATTATTTTAATTTGATTCTAATTTTTCTAAATTATAAATTTAATTAATTCTATTTTTTAAAAATAATTGAAATGAAAATTGGACCCACAAGCCTCTAGTGGGTAGGGAGGCCGAGACCACTATTCTATACAGACAAATTATCAGCATACGAAGAGAGAAGTGCTCATGATTACATTGGCAATTGGAATAGCGAAACGGGTGATAATGTTATCTCTACGTTTCGAAACGTATTCCGAAGAATGCGGCTACTTGCCGCCTCTTTAGTCATTTACTTTCCCATCACTTTCTTTGAAAGATAAACCCTTTTTTATAACTCTTTTGCTTTCTGTGATACACAGAAAAATGACTAAACAACAAACCTTACACTAAAATAGCATTAAACAGTTGCATAATTTTGACCCTTTTGTTTTCTATTCAATTAACTCTCATTTTCTTGACAATATCACTGGTCAGCTTTTTTCCTTAAATATTAAGTTTATTTTTTAAAATTTAATTGAATATCAATCATTCATATTAATCAAATCATCTCTAAGTTTATGACATTTTAAGTTCAAGTTGAGCCAAATTTATGTAAATAATAATGGCTGAATTTAAGTTTATGAACACTCTTTTCTTATTGTTGCTGCTGCTGCTGCTTCTTATGAAGAATAGCTGTTATGTTTGTATGAAAAGTCAGCGTCTCTCTCTCTCTCTCTCTCCCACTTGTTCAAATATCAAAGAGACCATCTCCCTCTTTCTCTCTCTCTTTTGTTCGCTACTGTAAGGGAAGAACAAGCAAGTCTCATAGTTTCAAACCTTGAGAAACCCTGTTCTTTTGTTTTTTTTGCTTTTCTTGTTTCCTAATAACTGAAAACCCATCTCCCATAAACCTAAACAGAAAGAAAGATCATAGAAAAAGAAAATTTTCTTGCATGCCTGCCTTGTACGTTTTGTTGGGTGCAAGAAAATTCACATCCTTCACCAAACTCTCTCTCTCTCTCTCTCTCTCTCTCTCTCTCTCCATGTGCATATGTAGTACCTTGATGATCGATGGCCTCTCTTATATTTAATTCTTGATTTTGCATTAGTATGTGCAGCTTCTTTGGCTTGGAAATGGACAACTACCGAGGTGATTTAACAGATATAGTTAGAGCCAGCGCTGGAGCTTTAGGCCAATCAGATATTGCTCCTGTATCCAAATGGGAATTCCCATCTGATCCGCTCAATTTATCTTCTTCTTCAACTGCTATGGAGGATAACAGGGATAGTGTTTTTGGAGATCCTTTTTGCAACATGAGAGATCCACTTCTTCACGAGTTCAACGTCCCTGCAGGTTCTGGCTACTATAGCAGTCCAAATTCCACGGATCATATGCTTAGTACTAGTCTTGATGACACTAGTAATGATTTTTCTGGTGCAAATTCTAGTAATATTCTTGCCCATAAAGTCTTTGAGGAGGAGATGAATAAGAATCCTCATAATATATTTTCACGGATTCAGATCTCGCAGAATAATCCCACCAAGTTGCCTGTTTCACCTTGTGATTCTCCTGTTCTAGCTGCTGCTTCTGCTTCTGCTTCTTCTTCTTCGCCAAGGGGTTTTAAGTCTTCTTCTATGGTTTCAATCGACATGATTAATACTAATAGCTCTAAAGCTTGCTTGATTGACAACGCCGGACCAGTGCAGATCTCATCTCCAAGGAGTCTGGGTATCAAGAGAAGGTAAGACTATAGTACCACTATTGTTAATTTAATTTTGATCACTTGATTCCATGAATTAATTTATAATAAATTAATTATGATTTTAATGCAACTTTACTGTATCTTTTTCTTTTTTATAACTATTTTTTTAATATTACTTCAACAATCGAAGAAGATGATGATCATCATCATCATGTGTAGGAGATGAATGAATTTTTCTTGAAACTCGAGTTTTCTACACAACCTCATACATAGTGAGGATCTGAGGAATTAGGGTTTGACAAAAAGCTGTGTAGTGAGTGACACTAAGATTGATCGTCTAGTATCTATCATTTCAGGTGAAATTATTCTCTTTTTTACATTACATAAACCAAAAACATAAAATCTTGATGGGTTTTAATCAACCTGAAAAAAGGTAGCCTGACTGTTGTCATAATATTATTCACAGACTTAGCTTTCATGTAGGTATCTCAATCTCAAACACCTTCTTTCCCCCTCTTAACCACTTGAAAATTATATATATGCATATAATTGTGTTTTTATTAGTATTAATTACTCTTTAGAATCAATGTCCCATCCCTTTCATCTTTTTCAAAGAAAATTATCCAAATTGGTAAGATATTCTTGCCCAAAAATGGAATTTATTCATTCTTTGCTTAATTTTTGACTTTTTTGATAAATTGATCTTCTTCATTTTTTGGTTCTTGAAATGAAAAAACTAGGTTTTTATTTTTTCTTTTTTTTCTTTTTTGGTATTGTTAATACAGGAAGAGCCAGGCAAAGAAGGTGGTTTGTATTCCAGCACCAGCAGCTGCAAACAGCAGGCCTGGTGGAGAAGTAGTTCCATCTGATTTATGGGCATGGAGAAAGTATGGTCAGAAACCCATCAAAGGTTCTCCTTACCCAAGGTAAGTGAAAAATTTGTATTGTCATTCTAGATTGTTAACCTATATATATAAAGTTTCTAAGACAAAGAACAAAAGCTGATTTCCACATTTTCCTTTCCCCTGGCATATTATCACCTGACTAAAAAAATGTTTCTCTTCCCTTTTTTTTTCTTTTTTCCCTTCTATTGTTATTATTTTTCTGTTGACCATGAAATGCAATTTTTATGTTGCAAAACAACGGATGTAAAGTGTGCTTTTGGACCAACTAAACTCATTTCAAACATTAGTTATAATTACAAATCAATGGATGTTTTTCTTTTGTTCATTTTCTGCTGAAACCTGAAGATTTTCCAAAAATGCCATATTTGCATCTGAGAAAATTGTGCATATTTCCAATGTATATTAATCAAAATAATTTTGATGGAGCATTGCAGTGTTCAGTAATCCTTGTCTACATTTCAGGGGATACTACAGATGCAGCAGCTCAAAGGGTTGCTCAGCAAGGAAACAAGTGGAGCGTAGCCGAACTGATCCTAACATGTTGGTTATCACCTATACTTCTGAGCACAACCATCCATGGCCTACTCAGAGGAATGCTCTTGCAGGGTCGACAAGGTCTCAGCCACTAAAGAACAATGCTAGTGCTTCGAAGAGCTCCTCGAGTTCTCAAGCCCAAAAGACAACAAATACTAAGGAAGAACAGAAGGAGAGCAACAATGATACATTGTCTCCAACTATGGTTTGTGGTAGCTCAACAGCAAGTGCAGCAGTAAAAGAAGAGACTGAGGACCTTGAGAATCAAATGGAGATGGATGATACTGATCAATTCAGCGAAGGGTTTCCTTACAGACCTGCAATTCATGCAGACTCTAACCAATCTGAATGTTTCTTTGCTGATTTGGAAGGGATAGAGGCAGACCCAATTGATCTTTTATTTAGCCAAGGATTCACGGGAGATGAACAGAAAGCAAGCAAGGCCTTGGATCCATTCTGTTTCTTCGATTGGTCATGGGACGCAAATACCAACGCCAACACCAACAACAACATTTCATTTGGAGAAGCCAAGAGGCGTTTATAACAAGACCTTGAAGAGTAAAAATTATCCCCAACACCAATAAAAAAAAAATTGCAGTTATTGTGGTGCATTTAAGGTCCTGATCTAAACCCTTGTCAAGATTTGAATTCCATGTAGTGGGGGGGAGTTTATAGTTTCTACCTGCTATATTTCTTGGTAAATTTACCAGAAGAGTGAGGAAATTAGGAACCAAAAGAAAGAATAGTAAAAAAAGAGAGAAAGAGAGAGTGTGCTGGTTGATTGGGAGCAGACCTAAGGAGTCCCACATTCCTTTTGGGAAAATTGGTGGATGGGACAGAAAGCTGAGGAACAGAAGGTTTCAACAGTTAAAACAAGTACATCCATCAGACATGACTGGAAAGCTCAGAGAGATTAGAGGAGAGATTCATACACAATGATGGGACTTGCCCTTGCATCTTTTTCTCATTTTCAAGTGGGATAAATTATTCATCATGTGGGCTGAATTCTTTCATTGCTATTGATGGGAAATAAATTTGCAAGAAAGAGAAGAAGACAAAACAAGAATACAAATTAATACATTAATTAATTAATATGCTTAATTTTTTTTTTAAAAAGAAATTAAAAAAGCTTTGTCTTTTCTTATCAATCACCTTTCTCTAGGGATGTGTGAAGAAAGAAAGAGATCTGCAAGGCTTGGGTTCCTCAGCTTTCTGTTTCTTTTATTATCCACACCAAGCTGCAACTTGTGTCTTCATTTTCAGTTATTTACTTCAAGTGTTAGTTATTAAAAAGGATTGTTTTAGGCAACACAAATTTTCTCTGCAGACTTCTGTTATCATCTGCCACTTTTTTTTTGTCTTATTATATACATATATTTTTTTTTATTGCCCATTTGTCTTAATTAATTAGGCCTTGTGGATTTTTTTTTGTTTATTTACCCTTTAATGTCTCTATTTCTTTTTATTTAACATGAAAAAAAATATATATATATATTTTTTTTCATAATAACCGACAAAATATATAAAGATAAATTACAAGATGGTTTCTAATATTTGGTAAAATTTATAAATTAATTTTATATTTTTAAAATTTATTTATTTAATTATTAACATTTTAATAAATTAATAGATTGGTATCTACCGTTAAAATTATTATTAATTTGAAAAAAAATTTCAAAATGCTCATTACTTAATTTTAATATAAAATAATTTAGTTTCTAAAGTTTTAATTTATTAACAAAATAATCCCTTAATTTAAACTTCATATTTTTTAGTTACAATGCATCTCTTTATTTTTATAACTTGTCTTTAAATATTATAATTATTTACAAATAAGTCTTAATATTATTCTAATATAAATATAATTAAATTTAAAACATAACTACAATTTATAACAATTAAAAAAAAGGATTTATTAATAGTTATTTTATAAAATTAACTATGTTAAAATAATTTAAATTATAATTTATAAATTTTTAATTTATAAAATTAAAAATTAAAACAATTAAAAATTTTTAATTTTGCCTTTGTTTCATATTGAAATTTATAAATGAAGTGTATTTTGATAATTTTTTAGAGTTAACGGTGATTTGGATGGAAAATTAGACAAAAGGACTATTATGTGGGTTTTATTAAAGTATCAATGACTGATACATGCATTTTGTATAGTCATTTAGATTTAATTTCATGGTCATTTTATCTATTTGTTAGTCACTTTTGGCTAATTTTATTAATTATTTAGATAGTTTTTCATGATTATCAATTTTTAGATTAATTTGTAATTTTACTTTGTTTTGTAGGAAAAATGGTATTTTTGAGGGGCTAAAAAGAAATTATACCAGTGAGGAGTGATTCCTATAGCCAAAGATGTAAAAAACAAAGCTTGAAAGTTGAAGAATGCAGTGGCCAAATTGTGCATAACTTACAGCATAAGTTGTGCAGTTCTGCATAAGGAGAAGAAACAATTTTTCTTCTTTGCTGAAATCTGTATAAGTCACTGCATGATTTATGCAAACTTACTCCTTGTTTATGCAGCTTCACACAGAGAGTCCAAAACCTGCTGAAAACTGCATAAGGACTTACATAACTTTGCAGTCCACTTATGCAAGTTCATAGAGTTTTCATAATGAGCTGGCAGAAGATTTCCTCATGAAAATTAAACCTTAAACATACTATTTTAGGGCTACTTATCAGAAAAAGATATAAATATGCCCTTATCTTATTTTAGAAAAGGGAGAGGAGACAAAAAAAGGGAGCAACAGCAAGGAAAGAGTCAGAAAATAAAGCAAAAATGTCAACTCTCCATTTCTAACCCAGATTTGGAGTTTTCTTCCCTTCTTCCCTATTTCCTACCTTTCTTGTATTGGGTTTCTTAGTCCTTAGCTTAGATTTAAGATTTATTTCCATATTTATTTAGAATTTATTGTAAATATTATGGATAGTGAGTAGTTTTCATTAGATTCTGGAGTTGAGATGTAATATTTGAGATATTTTATGAATTTTAATTGGGTAATCTATATTTTGTGATTTTAATGAGTTTTATTCATTTCTTGTGTGCTCAATGACATGCTTAGTGTAGGATCTCATTAAGTATTGTTCTTAATCCATGGTTGAAGCATCGAAAGGAGAAGACCTTGTGATGGATAATCAAGAAATTAGACTTAATTAACTTAGATCTAGAAATAAACTAAGGATTAAGAGGATTTACAGATTAATTAAGGAATTTAATAGATCTTGATTAATTTTAACTCCACGAAAGTAGGATTAGATTGGTTAAAGCACTCTTTGTCCCACTCGAAAGAGTATTCAAAGGATTTAAGAATTAATCTCCTTAAAACCCGTAAATTCCATAAGATTGGGTAACCAATTTAAAAATCCCAAAATCGCTTGAATATGAACTCCCGAACTCTAGAATCGCCTCTTTTATCATGTTAATTTCTAATCGAATTTAATTACTTGCCATTTTAAATCTTGCTATATTTCAATTTGCTTATTTTAATTTGATGCAAATTTAGTTAAATCATTGCATTGTTGAATAGATTATTAATTTTGCTCATATAGATTTCACACTCCAATTTCTATCAATTTATTGCTTTAATTTCAAAAATAGTTCAAATTAGTCAATTTTTATATCAAAAATTCAATCATTAACACAACTCCTCGTGGGAACGATTTCTTCTATATTACTTATACGACCCATGCACTTGCAGTTGGGACACATCAAGTTTTTGGCGCCGTTACCGGGGAATTGTTTGTTTAAGATTGAATTCTTGATTATTTTAGTTGTTTATAGTTTTTTTTTTGCTTTTGTTATCTTTTCATTTTTTGTATTTGTTTGTTCTTTTTAGGTACTCTTAATCTTTTATGAGAAGAGCTAGAAGCACAAGTGACACATCCTTATTGTTTAATCCTGAAATTGAGAAATTTTGTAGAGCCAACAAAAAAGAAACCAGAAAAAGGAAAGAAGCCTTGAGAGCAACTGAAATTAAAGCAGAAATGGCTGATGAAAGAATTAGAATTGGTGGTGGTAATGCTGGAAATGATCGAAACAATGAAAATGCAGCCCAAGGTGAAGAGGTTATAAATGCTAATGTGCCTAGGGGAAGTATGATGGATTATGCATTTCCTCATTTTGATGACTTGAGAGAGAGTATAGCAAGACAAAGAATTGATGCAAATAGCTACAAGATGGACTTTGGGGTTCTTCAAATGATTCAAAATTCCCAATTTAGGGGACATCCTTCTGAAAATCCACACACATATCTAAAGAAGTTTGCTATGATTTGTGATATGCAAAAACAACCTAGAATATCTAATGATGCAGCAAGATTGAAGCTATTCCCATTCTCTTTGAAGGATAGAGTATTGGATTGGCTTGATTCTTTACCTCACAACTCTACTACAAATTGAGAGCAACTTACTAATGTATTTCTTGCACAATATTTTCCACCTGGAAAAACTCAAGAATTGAGGAATCAAATAACAGCTTTTAGACCAAGAGAAGATGAAACTCTCTATGAATCATGGATGAGATGGAAGGAATTAGAAAGACAATGTCCACATCATGCCATTCCAAAATAGATGATAAATCAGAATTTTTACACCATTGTTACTCCTGCAATTAGAGGGATTATTGATGCTCAAACAGGAGGAGAATTTATTATGAAGCATGAAGATGAAGCTTATGAGCTATTGGAGAAAATTGCAAAGAATACTTATCTTTGGAGTAGTTCAAGAGGACCAGCTCCAACTCAAAAGAGGCAAGTTGCTGGAATGTATGACCTTGATCCATTCAACATGATTAATGCAAAGTTTGATGCACTTACAAATGTTTTGGCTAAGAAGATGGAAGATTTAAGTATGTTGGTTAGTTCATCATCATCATCTGGAAGTTCACAATAAGTTACTTATGCAGAAGGAACTACCAGCTGTGGAGTAGACTATGGAGAGCAAGCTGCATATATTGGTAATTATGGAAACAAACAAATGGAGAATCCTTACTCTCAAACTTATAATCCAGCTTGGAGGAATCATCCTAACTTTTCATGGGGAAATCAGCAAAATCAAGTCCCAAATAAAAATCTTCAACCACAACAGCAACGAGGAATTCCATATCAGTAAAATAGGCAACCATTGCCTAATTTTCAGCAGAAAAACATGAATCCTCCACAAAAATAGCAAGAGCAAAGTTCCACCACAGAAGCTTTATTACAACAGATTCTTGCTAACCAAACTAAGCATCATAAGAGATGAGAGAGATGAAAGCAAGGCTAGAACAAATGCAAACACACAAAAGGATGCTAGAAAATCAGATTACACAATAAGCATGCTCATCAAGTACCAAATATATGGGGAAACTTCCTAGTCAAATAGAAAATCCAAGGGAGCAATGTCATGCCATCACACTGAGGAGTGGTAAAATAGTGCATAATGAGAAGAGTGAAAAAGTTGAGAAGAGAGAAAATGAGGAAGATGAAAAACAAAAGAGTGAAAAAGAGAGTGCAAGAAAAGGTAAAGAGGAGGTTGAAGAGAAAAAAGAGAAATACATACCTCCAGAGCCTTACAAGCCACAGCTTCCCTTTCCACAGAGATTTCAAAAAGCCAAGCTTGATAAGTAATTTGGGAAGTTCTTAGAGGTTTTGAAGAAGCTATATATAAATGTGCCTTTTATTGATGCTCTTTCCCAAATGCCTTATTATTCTAAGTTTCTGAAAGAAATTCTCTCAAATAAGAGGAGACTTGAAGATTATGAGACTGTAGTCTTAACTAAGGAATGCAGTGCTATCTTCCAAAGAAAACTTCCTCCAAAGTTCAAGGATCCAGGGAGTTTTTTAATTACATGCCACATTAGGGAATCATGTTCTACAAAAGCTTTATGTGATATAGGGGCTAGTGTAAGCTTTATGCCCCTTTCCATCTATGAGAAGCTCAACATAGGAGATCTTAAGCCAACCCACATTTCTCCTCAGTTGGCAGACAGATCAATTAAGTATCCAGAAGGGATCTTGGAAAATGTACCACTGAAGGTTGGAAAATTCTACATCCCAGTTGACTTTGTCATTTTGGACATGGAAGAGGATTCTCATACGCCAATCATTTTGGGGAGGCCTTTCCCAGCTACAGCTGGTGCTTTGATTAACGTGAAAGGTGAAAAGCTTACTCTCAAAGTCGGAGAGGATCATTTATTCTTCAACATTGGCAATGATAAGAAGAAACTACATGAAGATGTAGACTCTTGTTGAGAATTGATATAATTGATGAGTTAGTAAAAGAACACTTTAGAAAGAGCTATCCGAAGGCTTCTCTTGAAAGTTGTCTTATCCATGAAGGGAGTATCAATGATGAAAATCCAAAAGAGGCTGCATTTGCACAACATTTGAATAGTAATTGTCACGACCCAAAATTCTGAACCGTGACCGGCACATAATTTAAGTATTCTTAAATCATGCAAGCCTTATCAGAATATCTTGAATAAATATATTGTTACTTACTAATCCCAAAAATAGACAAAATCCAAATAAACAAAATGCTGAATAAACATCATAAATATCCCATAGGTAAACTGCGGAGTCTCTACAGATTTCAATAAAAACTTAAACTGTTCAATAAACTAAACTAATTAATAGCCCGAGAAAACATGAATTCGGGCATACCATGAAAATAAATCAAAGTTGTCCCTCTCCAGAAAATGGATTGAATATTTGGATCAGCTGCAGAATTCTACTGATCTGAAACAGATAACAGACAGAGAAAACGTGGTTTGAGCTAGATGCTCAGTGAATGATAATTATAGCACACAACGGAATAGGAACAGGCAGACGCTTGATTAATTTCACAATAAATTTTCTATTCAATAAAATCATGCTCATGCTGTCAAAAATCATTAATAAAATAACTTCATAAAAACATAAATATAAAAGAAATTCATTCAATAAAAATTTTATGGTACAGTGCACCAGGGTGATGATACCCCACATCACCAAAGGCCAGATGGTAAGCGCGCTACCAGATATCAGATACCTTCCTCCTCCTTCACAGATATCAATGCATATGATACTAATGCAAACATAAACTGCAATGATGCATGACTCGACAATGCAACCTAATACCGTGATAGTCCACACGGCGGGGCCAGATAACAGAATGAATCGGGCACAGGTACCAATTCAAAATAGAAAATCAATTTGTACAAATCAATCAAAATCAATAAAAAATTTCAAATAGCAAATAATAACTGATAGTGCAATTCCAATAATGTATTTCAATAGTTTCAGAGAGTCAATAAAACCAAATCAATCTCAAATCAATTCAATAAAATCAAATCAATCTCAAATCAATTCAATAAAATCAAATCAATCTCAAATCAATTCAGTAAAATCAAATCAATCTCAAATCAATTCAGTAATACATCAGTAAATTTTATAGTCAAATATCAATCAATATAAATACATTAAATGCCTGTTCCCAGAATCCTAATGGGTCTAATGCAGAGATAGTTGGCAAAATCAATTATTTAATCAAAATCGAAATAAAATTTAATAATAAAATAAAACTCTAGAAAATCACATATAAAATCATTGTTAAAATGTTGATTTAAAATTTCATTTAATAACAAACTTAATGCTAAGAAATTTTAAAAGGGACAAAAACGGTGTCATGTACTATAATTACCACTCACTTGGAACCTCCAAGACAATAGTTATTTTCAATGGAAGAGAGACAATTTCAATTGGCTGATTGAATATTCGAATCTCCTACACACCCAAAGTATTAAAGAGAAATATTAAATAACAGTAAAATAAAATGATTTTTAATATATATATATACACACACGCACAGGGACGCAGGACGCACGTCAACCAAAATATATATATAAACGCAGGGACGCAGGACGCATGTCAACCAAAATATATATATACGCACAAGAATGCACAAGAATGCACAGGGACGCACGCATAGAAGCCAATAGGGGATGAAGGTTTATATATATATATATATATATATAAATCTAAATTGAAGGTTATTATCTCACAGTAATCATGATCAACCCAATTCAATACCAATGATCAAGGGAAAAAAATAATAAATAAATTTTTAGAGTAGTGGTAACAAATCGAGGAAAGAAAATAAAATCAAATTCACCCATTATTAAATAAGGAATGAGAATTTTTACCTTGAAAATAGAATCGAACGTGGTGCATAGAGAAGTAAAAATTTAGGGATTCTCTGTTGAGAGTATTTGATAGAAAAAAAAAAGAGGTGACAAATAGGTTTTGAGAGCAAAGTTTAGCAGAAGAGATGATTAGGGTATATATATATTTTAAGAGTTCTATTAGGTGTAGAATGGGATAAGAGTTATTATTGAACTGGGTTGTTCAGATTGCAGATATATATTTAATTTCAAAAATAAAAAAAATAAGTAGACCATCTAATAAAATATATATATATTTTTATAAATATATTAAATTATTGTTAGCTAATTAAAATAAAATAATAATAAATAATAAATGTATATGGGTTTCCACATACTTCCCCCCTTAAAAAAATTCGGTCCCCGAATTTGAATAGACAAAATTCTAACCTGAAGAATCAAATAAGTGAGGATATTTGGCTCGCATTTCAGATTCTGCCTCCCATGTGGCCTCACTACTTGAGTGATTATGCCACAAGACTTGATCAAAGCTACTTCCTTAGATCGGAGTTTCCTAATTTGTCGATCTAAAATCTTTACTGGTTGTTCCTCATATGACATATCATCCCTAATTTGCATGGTTTGAGGTTGTAAAACATGAGATGGATCTGGTACATACTTCCTAAGCATAGAAATATGGAAAACTGGATGTACATGTGCAAAACCAAGTGGAAGGGCTAAACGGTAAGCAACTACTCCAATTCTCTCCAAAATTTCAAATGGACCAACAAAACGAGGGCTAAGCTTCCCTTTCTTGCCAAACCTCATGATTCCTTTCATAGGGGAAACTCTCAGAAAATACATGATCACCAATCATAAATTCTACATCTTTGCCCTTAGGGTCAGCATAACTTCTCTGTCGACTTTGAGCAGTCAAAAGTCGATCACGAATTAGTCGAACCTTCTCTGAAGTTAATTGTATCAACTCTGGTCTAGTAAGCCTTCTTTCTCCAACTTCATCCCAACAAACCGGTGACCTACACTTTCGACCATATAATGCCTCATATGGAGCCATCTCTATACTTGCCTGATAACTGTTATTATAAGCAAACTCCACTAAAGGCAAATGATGATCCCAACAGCCACCAAAATCCATAACGCATGCACAAAGCATGTCCTCTAATGTCTGTATGGTCCTTTCTGACTGTCCATCCGTCTGAGGGTGAAAAGCAGTACTAAAGTCTACTCGTGTTCCTAAAGCTTCTTGGAATTTCTTCCAAAATCGAGAAGTAAACTGAGTACCACGATCAGAGACAATGGAAACTGGAACTCCATGAAGACTAACAATCTTGTTTATATACAACTGTGCAAGTTTAGCAAAGTCATATGTAGTCTTCACAGGAAGGAAATGAGCAGATTTTGTCAATCTGTCCACTATCACCCAGATTGCATTGTAACCACCTCGTGTACTAGGTAAACCCACAACAAAGTCCATGGCAATATGCTCCCACTTCCACTCAGGGATAGGCAATGGCTGAAGTAACCCAGATGGTCTCTGATGTTCTGCCTTAACCTGCTGACAAGTCAAACATTTAGCAACAAAGTCTGCAATATCCCTCTTCATACCACCCCACCAATAATGCTCCCTTAAATCACGGTACATCTTAGTTGAACCTGGGTGTACTATGTAAGCAGAATAGTGTGCCTCCTCCATGATTTCTCTTCTCAACTCATCAACATTGGGGACACAAAGTCTAGTGTCATAACGAAGAACTCCATCATCATTCAACATGAATCCTTGAGCTTGGTCTTGATGAATATTATCTATAATCTCACACAGCTGAGAATCCCTCTTTTGAGCAGCCTTAATTCGATCAATCAAGATAGGCCTAACTCGAAAATGTGCTAAGAATGATCCAGCTATGATTTCAAACTCTACTCCTTGATCTAGCAACCCATGTAATTCACCAATCAGAGGCCTCATCTTGGTAGATATATGGGCTAAACTACCAGAAGACTTCCTGCTTAGAGCATCAGCCTAGGTGCAATCATAATCCTTCAGCAATTCTACCCATCTCCTTTGCCTAAGATTAAGATCACGTTGGTCAAATATGTATTTGATACTTTTGTGGTCAGTGAAGATTTCACAAGTCTCACCATACAGATAGTGCCTCTAGATTTTCAAAGCAAAAATTACTGCAGCCATTTCCAAATTATGAGTTGGATAATTCTGCTCGTGCCTTTTCAACTGACGAGAAGCATATGCAATAACCCGTCCATGCTGCATCAAAACACATCCTAAACCAATCCTAGAAGCATCACAATATACTACATAACTCCCTGATCCAGATTGAAGGGCTAACACTGGTGCTGTAGTTAAACGAGTCTTAAGCTCCTGAAAACTTTTCTCACAAGCCTCAGACCACTGAAATTTCACATTCTTCTGTGTCAATTTAGTCAAAGGTGCTGCAATACGAGAGAAGTCTTGAACAAATCGTCTATAATACCCTGCTAAACCCAAGAAACTACGAATCTCTGACACAGTTGTGGGTCTAGGCCAACGAAGCACTGCTTCAACTTTTTTCTTATCAACGCACACCCCATCCTTAGATACTGTATGGCCTAGGAAAGCCACACTATCTAACCAAAACTCACATTTTGAGAACTTGGCATATAACTTGTGTTCTCGTAAGGTCTGAAGGACAATTCTCAAATGCTGCTCATGCTCCTCCTTACTCTTTGAGTACACTAGAATCTCATCGATGAACACTATAACAAATTGATCTAAGAAAGGCTTGAAAACTCTATTCATGAGATCCATAAAAGCGGCCGGAGCATTGGTAAGACCAAAAGACATTACAAGAAATTCATAGTGTCCATACCTAGTCCTAAAGGCCGTCTTGAGTATGTCTTCTTTCTTAACCCTCAATTGATGATACCCAGATCGAAGATCAATCTTGGAAAAATACTTCGCACCTTGAAGTTGGTCAAACAGGTCATCTATGCGTGGAAGAGGATACTTATTACGCACAGTTACCTTATTCAATTGCCTATAATCAATGCACATTCTCAAAGACCCATCCCTCTTCCGTACAAATAACACAGGAGCACCCTATGGAGAAACACTAGGGCGAATAAACCCCTTATCTAGTAGGTCCTGTAGTTGCTCCTTTAACTCCTTAAGTTCTGCGGGTGCCATACGATAAGGTGGCATAGATATGGGCTCGGCCTGTGAACTAAGTCTATACCAAACTCTACCTCTCGCTCCGGGGGTAAACCCGATAAATCTTCTGGAAACACATCAGGAAACTCTTTAACCACTGCAACTTTCTCCAAACCTGCACCTTCTACCTGAACATCTCTAACATAAGCTAGATACCCTTTACACCTCTTTCGCAATAATCGTCTAGCACTCACTACAGAGATAAGATTACTAGAGGCCATACTGCGATCTCCCTGAAATTGAAATTCTGCCTCCCCAGGAATTTTAAAGAGTACAACTTTATTATGACAATCCAATAAAATGTGATAAGTGGCTAACCAATCCATGCCTAAAATCACATCAAACTCAAACATATCCAAAGAAACAAGATCTGCAGCTAATTCCCTATCTCCAATGTGAACTATACATCCCCTATACACCATATCAGTGTCTATTGCATCCCCCATAGGTGTTGATACAGATAAAGGATACTCTAACAAAGTAGGTGGTGTACTAAATCTTATGGAAAAGTATGGAGAAACAAAGGAATGGTTGTGCCGCAGTCTTAGCCGTAGGCGTCTGTTCAGATGTCTGATTAATAGTTTGAGGTGGTACCTCCCTTGTTGGATCAAGGTTTGCACCATTAAGACCCTTGGCCCTAGCTCTCCTCTTTCGTTTAATAGACTCAGGCACCTATTCATTTTAATAAACAAGTATTAAATCTGAAAATGTGAGCCAAATTAAGACAGGTGAAAAAGTACGAAGGACGCAGATATCTAAAGCAATGATAAACTGAAAAGACGTTAAGGATCCTATGCTCCGCAAGTTTACTAGACCTCAACCGAGTTCTGATACCAACTTTGTCACGACCCAAAATTAATGGATCACAGCATAATTTAAGTATTCTTAAATCATGCAAGCCTTATCAGAATATCTTGAATAAATATATTGTTACTTACTAATCCCAAAAATAGACAAAATCCAAATAAACAAAATGCTGAATAAACATCATAAATATCCTATAGGTAAACTGCGGAATCTCTACAGATTTCAATAAAAACTTAAACTGTTCAATAAACTAAACTAATTAATAAACCGAGAAAACATGAATTCGGGCATACCATGAAAATAAATCAAAGTTGTCCCTCTCCAGAAAATGGATTGAATATTTGGATCAGCTGCAGAATTCTACCGATGCAAAATGGATAATGCAGAGAAAACGTGGTTTGAGCTCGATGCTCAGTGAATGATAATTATAGCACACAACGGAATAGGAATAGGCAGACGCTTGATTAATTTCACAATAAATTTTCTATTCAATAAAATCATGCTCATGCTGTCAAAAATCATTAATAAAATAACTTCATAAAAACATAAATATAAAAGAAATTCATTCAATAAAAATTTTATGGTACGATTGCACCGTGGTGATGATACCCCACATCACCAAAGGCGGATGGTAAGCGCTATCGGATATCGATACCTTCCTCCTCCTTCACAGATATCAATGCATATGATACTAATGCAAACATAAACTGCAATGATGCATGACTCGACAATGCAACCTAATACCGTGATAGTCCACACGGGGCGGATAATGAAAGAATCGGGCACGGTACCAATTCAAAATAGAAAATCAATTTGTACAAATCAATCAAAATCAATAAAAAATTTCAAATAGCAAATAATAACTGATAGTGCAATTCCAATAATGTATTTCAATAGTTTCAGAGAGTCAATAAAACCAAATCAATCTCAAATCAATTCAATAAAATCAAATCAATCTCAAATCAATTTAATAAAATCAAATCAATCTCAAATCAATTCAGTAAAATCAAATCAATCTCAAATCAATTCAGTAATACATCAGTAAATTTTATAGTCAAATATCAATCAATATAAATACATTAAAGGCCTGTTCCCGGAATCCTAATAGGTCTAATGCAGAGATAGTTGGCAAAATCAATTATTTAATCAAAATCGAAATAAAATTTAATAATAAAATAAAACTCTAGAAAATCACATATAAAATCATTATTAATATATTGATTTAAAATTTCATTTAATAACAAACTTAATGCTAAGAAATTTTAAAAGGGACAAAAACGGTGTCATGTACTATAATTACCACTCACTTGGAACCTCCAAGACAATAGTTATTTTCAATGGAAGAGAGACAATTTCAATTGGCTGATTGAATATTCGAATCTCCTACACACCCAAAGTATTAAAGAGAAATATTAAATAACAGTAAAATAAAATGATTTTTAATATATATATATACACACACGCACAGGGACGCAAGACGCACGTCAACCAAAATATATATATACACACAAGAATGCACAAGAATGCACAGGGACGCACGCATAGAAGCCAACAGGGGATGAAGGTTTATATATATATATATATATATATATATATATATATATATATATATATATATATATATATATATATATAATCTAAATTGAAGGTTATTATCTCACAGTAATCATGATCAACCCAATTCAATACCAATGATCAAGGGAAAAAAATAATAAATAAATTTTTAGAGTAGTGGTAACAAATCGAGGAAAGAAAATAAAATCAAATTCACCCATTATTAAATAAGGAATGAGAATTTTTGCCTTGAAAATAGAATCGAACGTGGTGTATAGAGAAGTAAAAATTTAGGGATTCTCTGTTGAGAGTATTTGATAGAAAAAAAAAAGATGACAAATAGGTTTTGAGAGCAAAGTTTAGCAGAAGAGATGATCATGGTATATATATATTTTAAGAGTTCTATTAGGTGTAGAATGGGATAAGAGTTATTATTGAACTGGGTTGTTCAGATTGCAGATATATATTTAATTTCAAAAATAAAAAAAATAAGTAGACCATCTAATAAAAAATATATATTTTTTAATAAATATATTAAATTATTGTTAGCTAATTAAAATAAAATAATAATAAATAATAAATGTATATGGGTTTCCACAGTAATCCACCTTGTCCTATGGCACCAATCTTTCAAGTTGAGCAAGTGGAGAAAAGTGAAGTCAAGCAACCATCTCTCAAAGAAAAAGATGCACCAAAGGTTGTCAAGAAAGAAATGGTCAGACTTTTAGACAAAGTAACAAGGATCTTCTCATGTGATGGAAAGAAAATGAAGTATAGATTCATTGAAACACCTATTGGAAACAAAGGCAATAAATTCCAATTCCAGCCACCATGAAACATGACAAGAGTCTAGCTAAGGACTATAAATTAGCGCTCTTGAGAGGCACCCCAAGTTCTTTTATTTTGCTTTTGTTGATTTACTTTTTTTTGCGTTATTTTTGTTTTTGTCTTAAATCTCCCCAAATTCAATTTTTGACATTGTTGAATTTTATTTTTTGTAGATGTATTTCAATGGATAAGGTTGTTGCACTGCTGGGGAGTTACTCTTAATCTGATATTTTATCCATTAACTCTCTCAAGATTGATTTATTTTCATTGCTTCCTGTGCAGGACCCCTTCTTGGCTTATGTAGAAAAGTTTTTTAGCAAAAAGGGTCTGCAGCATATGCTATTTACTTCTTTGTTGAGGTTGGGTGTGTACCTTTTATGTATTTTTGCTTATCATGTTGATATGATGGTAATAGGGTCATTTTAGTGGTTTTGAACTTATTTTGGTTGTGTGATTCAGTATGCACATGCCGTATTTTTTTGGCATAACTTGGAGAGCGTATTTTCTTTTGTGGATAATTGTAACTTTGTGTAGATTTTTATTGAGCTTTAATGTGCTAGAATATTAATTTGCAGGGTTTGAGTTGAAATGGCATAATTCACATATGTCTCTTATGCATAACTTACTTCTATAAGCTTGTATGGTGCAGTTGTGATGGATTCTGCATATATTGATGTGTTTTTTATGATAATTTCTCATGATTTATACTTCACAGGGTTACATTTCATCATTCTCATGTATTTTTCAAACTTGCAAAGCATTTTTATTGTAATCTGAATCTTGTTGAAATGCGCATAAGTAACTGCATAACTTATGCAGCTTTTGGGTCTTACTTTGCCTTAATTTCCATTCTTGCCAAAATTTGCATAAGCTATTGCATAACTTATGCAATCCTGTATAACTAAATTTTCGCTATTTCATTTCTTGCTGAAATCTGCATAAGCTCTTGCATAACTTATGCAATCCTGCATAACCAAATTTTTGCCATTTCATTTCTTACCAAAAACTGCATAAGAGAGTGCATAACTTATTCAATTCTGCACTGCCACAATTTTTGCCATTTTTCATTTCTACCGAAACTTGCATAAGAGAGTGAATAAGTTATGCACTTTTGCACGACCAACTTTTCAGACTCCCCATTCTTGCCGAAACTTGCATAAGAACCTACATAACCTATGCACACCCATTTTCCCCTTATGCAGAAAATCGAACGTTCTATGCAAATCAAAATATTCGGCACACCCTACTTTCCCACCTCCCACTTCCCATCGTTTCTGTTCACAACCACCCTCCTTTTCATTTTTCTCGGCACCAATCCCTCACTCCCTACCTTTTCGCCGATCGATACCTAACTTTCCCTCTATCTCTTTTATTTTCTTCCTTCCTCCTCTATTCTTACCATCATCGTCGACAACCACCATGGAAATGCCTCCCCCTTTCCCTCAAGGCTCTCCTCTCCAAGTCACGCCCCTAGCAATGCAAGCCCCCAATCTTGATTCTTCTCCACAACAAATCCCTCCACCTCCTCCTATATCCACCTATAAAAGGAGAATTCGATCTAAATCAACTTGACCATGGCCTCTGCACCACCTCTCGCAAAACGAAAAGACCCACCTGTTAATCTACTTTCAGAGCCTACACCCAAAAACCCCAGAACTTCGGCTTCCACACGACTAGGGGTTGGTGTTTCTACCTCTACCCCACAAGCCAAATCTCCCTCCTCTAGCAAGAAGCAACCTTCAGCAGCAGCAATACGGGTATCCAAATTACCTTGGCCTCTTCATAATCCAACCCATAAGGCCACTTTTAAGAGGCTAAAGGACAGAAAAGTGCAACCTACTAGGTACCTTTCTGCAGATACCCTCCAATTTGTTGATTTATTTGATAATATAGTTGCCTACCTTGATGGTCTAGGTTGGATGGAATTTGTGCATAAACAAGAATTAGTTTATCCAGCCCTAGTTTTAGAATTTATTTCCTCATTTTCTGCTACTTTGAAATTACATGAGATAGATTACAAGCCAACTATGAAATTTAGGTGCTTGGGGCAAAATAGAGAGCTATCATTAGACCAATTTCACATTATCTTTGGGTTTGCTATTGATGGATTGTTTAGGGTTCCATATACAGGCATAGAGATAGCAAATAAAGGTGTTTGGAATGCTGTTCAGTTCTAGAGAAATATTATAAATCAATCTCAGGGTTTTTATGCTGGCAGATCCAAGACCTCCCAAATAATAGACCCAGCACTTAGATCTATCCATAGGCTTATTACTAGCACTATCTTGGGCCGAGGGACTAGTTCTGGTGCTATTGAAAAATCTGACTTATTCATGCTATGGTGTGCTTTTCACAAAGTCAAAATATCTTCTGGTTACTTCTTCTATGAACATGTGTTGCACATTGCTACCAAATCTGTAGGTGATATAGTCATGGGTGGGCTCATAACTGTTATAGCTAAACATTTTGGTTTTGATCTGGAAAAGCATCCTCTACCAGCACTTTCAGACACTCTATATTTTGATGCTACTCACTTATACAAGACTGGATTCAATTTGCCACCATCTGACACTGCACAACCAGTAGTAGATACAGGACCATCTGTATAACCAGAGGCACAATCTGCACCAACAGTCCAACAACCTTCTGCTGAACCTGCACCACCTATTCAATCTGCACAGGATACCCCAGCAGAATCTGCACAGCCAACACCATCTACAGCTGGACCCTCTTTCTCCACAGCACCTCCTCCCTTCAACACTAAAGCCTTATTCACTTATCTTAAGAGGCTTAGTGATGATGTATATTTTATAGATAGGAAGCTTGAATCTGGTCTAGATACCCTTAAGGATCGTTATGATCAACTATTTGATCTTGTTATGGAAACCAGAGACAAGTAGAAAGAGTTAAAAGAGATGATGAAGCAGCTCATGGCTTTTTTGGGCATGCCACCTCCACCTCCATCACCTCCTCCAGAACCACCCCTTCAGCAGCAGCCAGCTCCATCCAGTCCTCTAGCAGCACCTTTGGACAAGGGCAAAACTATAGAAATAGATTAATTTTTATCTTGCTCTTGTTCAACTTCTAGGAGTTTTTCTTTTTAGATGTGCTAGAAAAATTTTAGTCTTTTTTGAATTCTATTTTCTTGAAGTACAATTGGATGGCTATTCCATTGGTTTTTCATTGCTTCTCATTGCCTTTGTTGCCCTTTTGTGCATACTTGTCAATACATTTTATGTATTTACATACCTCTGCTGGTGTTTTTAAGTTTTTCTTTGATATATCATTATGCTGCAACTTTTCAATATACTGCACAGGCTGTGAAACTACTTATGCAAATGTTCTGCATAGCCTGTGCAGTCTCTTACGCAACTCATGCCATACTGCACAGCTTATGCACTCTTCTTATGCACCTGTTCTGCAAAGTATTTATTCTGCATAACCTGTGCAGCTTCCTTATCCATCACCATCATCTTTTAAATTCACATTTTAAATGCTAAAACACTGCTCTATACCAGGTAACTCTTTTTTTTTACTTTTAAATTTAACTATTCCTCTTTGCTTTGATTTTTCATGTTGCATTGCCTTAGATATTGAGGACAATGTCTAATTTTGAGTTTGGGAGTGTGCATTTTGATTTTTGCTACATTTTTCACATTTTGAGTATAGGAACATCTCATCCCACTCCATTTATATATATATATTGTAAATATTTTACATACACATCCATACATACATATACATAACACATTCACATACACATTATACATCACTTAGAAATTGTACACATTGCATACAAATAGATTTCTTCCATTTAGTTAATGCATTGCTCATTTTTAGGAATCATACATCCATGAAATAAAATCTTTTACCAAATCCCTTGAGTAATGAGAAGTTGCCTATGAGAGTGATTTGACTTACCTTAAGTTGGGTTTGTGGATTGAAAGTTTCCTAAGAGATGCAAAGTTTTGAAGTGTTTATCCCTTGCCTATATCTTCTTAGCCAAAAAGTCATCCAACTAGTCCTTTAGAGATTGAAGTGTTTAGAGAGAGTTATTGGATAAAAGGTAGTTAAGTGATATCTCACCAATCCTAGAACAAATTTTCTAAACCTTTCAAGGCGAAATACTAGCTTCTACTTGAAAAGGGAGATGATTAGGCATTCTTTGATTGCAAACCTCTTATTTTAAACTTTTAACCTTCCCTTTATTACAACTAACTCTTGTAAACCCTTTTGAGCCTTTGTATTCCAAATTTTTCTTGAAACCCTTATTGCTACCTAGCCAATGAACCAAACACTCCAACCCTTTTTATGAGAATAATTATTTATAATATTAGGTACACTATATATTCAAAAAAAAAAAGAGAAAAATATATAATAATGAAAGGGAGAAGAAATGCTTATCATGATATAAAAGTGCTAGTATATGTGCTTTTCACTATTGTCATTCAAATTGAAAGAAATCCACCCAAAGTAATTAAAGGAAATGAGTTTGAGGGAGGCATTTTTAGGGACAATCATCAAGAGAAGATACAAGATACAAGCTTAAAGTATCAAAGTGTCCTTCTATTTTATGTAGTTTGTAAAATATGCTAGCAATTGAAAATTCTCATTGTGTATTTCTCTCCTCTTTATAAAAAAAAAAGGTAATAAAAAGTGTGCCTTATGTTTTCAAGATTGAAAATATTCTCATGCTTTGAATCCCTTTTACCCTTTTCCTTCTTAACCTCATTTTGAACCCTATAACCCCGTTACATTCCTAAAAATACCTTTGATCTCTTGATAGTACTTGCTACATTAGTGGAGATAGGAGTGGGAAGTTTGCCTATGGGATTGAAAATTCATTCATTCACTCATTAAATTCCATCATTCTATATAGAGACACTTTGGCTATTGATTGCTTTAGAATTCCTTTTGAGCATGACTTTCTCTTTTGATTGGTTGGTTTGGGAATTTTGAATTATAATTGACTTGATGGCTAAGCGGTGAAAACTTAGATAAGCATTAGATTCTTTGCATCTTGAAGGATGGATATATGGATTGTTGGTATGGCTAAAAGTATGTTAAGTTACTTTAATAAGTGATTTTCATAACTCTTTGGATAAGGCACCCTTAAAAAAATTTTCACTATATTTTAAAGTTTAATTGAGGACAAACAAAGATTTGAGTTTGGGGATATTTAATACATGCATTTTGCATAGTCATTTAGATTTAATTTCATGGCCATTTTATTTATTTGTTAATCACTTTTAGCTAATTTTATCAGTTATTTAGATAGTTTTTCATGATTATCAATTTTTGGATTAATTTGTAATTTTACTTTATTTTGTAGAAAAAATTGTATTTTTGAGGAGCTAAAAAGAAATTATGCCAATAAGGAGTGATTCCTGATGGGGCGAATCCGCAAGTATACGGGTCGTATCAAGTAATAGAGTGATAAGTAAAGTATCGTTCCCACGAGGAATTGTGTTTGAGTACTAGATTATGGTTATTTCGATTATTTAGACTAATGACAATTTGTAAGAACTAATTTTACTAAATGCAGCAATTTAAGTAGAAAATAAAGAAAACAGGTAATGGGTAATGTAAATAAAGTGTTAATCTAAGCAAAAATTAACTAAATTAATAATGGGTAAGCAAAAACAAAGACTAATTAATAGTAAAATTGATTCCAAAGTTGGGGTTTATGAATTAAGTCTATTGGGATTTGTCTTGGGTCATCCAATTTTAAAAGAAAATAGAGTTTGAAGCTGATTGATTCTAAAATCCTTTGATATCTTTTTCAAGCAAACCAAAGAGTATTTTAAGAAAACCAAACCTACTTTAAATTTATATTTGATTAACTTAAGACCCATTAAGTTTTGTAATCAATCAATGAATCCTCTTAAAACCCTAGTTTATTTCTAAATCTAGGGGATTTCAAGTTCTAATCCTTGATTATCTATCAATGATTTTCACCTTTCGGTCCTTCAATCAAAGATTAAAAACTAGACCCAATGGGATCCAACATTAGGTAAGTCATAAAGCACACAAAGAAAAGAATCAAAACTCATATTTATATAAATCTAGATAAAACCCAATCCAAATCCACAAATAGATTCAAAATAGTGCGACCCAACTCTGAAATCTTAGAAAAACTATTCTATCATGATAAAATTTACAAGAGGAAATGATAAAACTAGCAAAAGAAACATAAAAATAGTCTAAGAAATAGAAAAACCCAGGGGAAGGAGAGCCCAAAACTCTGAAAAACTGCAGGTGGACTGGCAGCAGCTCTCCAGCAGAAATGGCGTGCTCCTTCTCCTTCTTATTCTTTCTTGCGTGTTTTTTTTTTCTTTTCTTTGTTTCTTCCCGTTTCCCCTTTTTTTTTCCCCCACTTGCAAAAGCTAGGAAATGATGAATTTATATGGTCCCAAAAAGTTGCCCTAAAAGTAAATAAGAGCCAAGGAGTGGATAGGAAATGAGGTGTAAAATTATCCAAGTCAAAGACTATTCACGTTAGGGTTCGGCTTAACCCTAAGCAGCTTTTTAGCAGATTTCAGGTTCTGGTCACACTGTCTGCTTAAGGTTAAGCAGACCTTCAGCATATCTCGGCAGACTTAGAGTAAAATGGACTTTTCTGCTCATGCTTGACTTGTGCTGCACCTTAAGCACTGCCGCTTTACCCTAAGCATGACCTTAAGCAGAGTCTCAATCAAATTTCGGCTAGTTTGCTCTTTCAAGGCTTGATTTCTTCAACTTTCCTCCATGCTTAAAGAACTTCAAATCTCTTCAAATTATTTCCTATTGCACTCATTGATCTTCGATTTGCCACAAAATCCTATAAAAAACAACAAAATTACGAAAATCAAATATAAAGTATCTAAAGTTAACAAATAAGCTAAAATAAAGCTAAAAACATAAAATATACTAAAATATAAGGGCAAAATGGATGCAAAACTACCCTAAAATGCCTATATGAAATGAGTGTAACAAATTCCCCCAAACTCAAACATTTGCTTGTCCTCAAGCAAATTAAAACAATTAATACAATTTGGGGTACCTTACCTTAAATTTATGAAAATTACTTATCCAAACTCTCAAGCTTACTTTTAGCCACCAACAAACCATATACCCACTTTCAAGATGCAAAGAATTTAATCCTTACCAAAGTTATCACCGCTTAGCCTTGGGTCAATTATCCATATCATCAAGCCCAAACCAATCAATCACAAAGAATAATCATGCCTAAATAGACTATAGGGTAATCCATAAGCTAAAGTATCTCAAATAATGATGGAAGTAAATGAATGGATTAATGATATCACAATCCCATAGGCAATTTTCCTATTCCAATCTCCACTAATGTAGCAAATCACCATCAAAAGATCAAAAGGACTTTCAAGGGTTGTAATGGGGCTAAGGGGGTGATAATGTGGCTAACAAGAAAGGGATAAGGGTAACAAAATATGAGAATAATCAAATTATTAAAAGATCAAGACACACAATTTTTTTTTTTTTTTAGGAAGGATTTGGGAGAAGGAACTTTACAACTATTCACCAATGCTAGCATATAATTTTGAAGCTTTTAGAGGGACTACATAAATAACATTGACTTGAATTATAATTGTCCCTTTCAATTCACCCCCAAACTCATTTCTTTGTGTACTTGGGTGGTGAATTACTTTACATACCATAATTGAATTTGCTAGCTTTTTTTTTTTTTTTTTTTTTTTTACTTTGAATCACTTCTCCCAACTAATTATTATTATTATTATTATTTTTTTAAGTGTATCTATCACTCAAAGAATTATTCTCATGGAGGGTAGGTAAGTGTTTGGGTTTATGGCTAGGCATTAATGTGGGTTTCAAAGAAATAAGAAGGATAAATGTAGGCTCAAATTGGTTTCAAAGGAAATTTTGAAGTGAGGTTGGCTAAGGCTAAAATATAGGTTTAAAATTCAAAGAATGCCTAGATCATTTCTTTTTCAAGTGCATGCTATGATTTCGCCTTGAAAGGTTTAGAAAGATTGTTCTAGGATTGGTGAGACATCAATTAGCTACTTCTCACCCTAGAGTTTTCTCTAAGCACTCAAAGTCAATGCAATTGATTGGGTGGCCCTTGGCTAAGAAGATATAAACTAAAGCAAGAATCTAATAACTTTGCACCTATCTAGAACTTTCAATCCATCAAACCCTTCTAAAAGTAAGCTTAATTGCTCTTCAAAGCAACTCTCAATCCTCTAAAGACAAGGTAAAATTTTATTTTTATGATATGCATGATCCTAAAATGAATGCATAAATCAAATTAAAACTAAGTGTAATCTATATGAAAACTATATGCAAATGTATGTGTATGAGTATAGACATGTGTGTGGTATATGTATAAGTGTATGGATTATCTATATATGAATGAATGAAATGCAATAAATGAATGAAAGAAAATTTTAAAAATTTTGCAAAAATTTTGCCCTCACCCCCAAACTCAAATGAAACATTGTCCTCAATGTCTAAAATGAATGCAAAGATGGGCAAAATTGTGTGAACTAATCAATTAATGAAATATATACAATTGGGGATTAAATCAATATAAGCTCAAGTATTTCAAAATTAGCTCAAAATGATATTAACAATGAAGCTTTAGAGAGAAAAATGTGAAAAGGTATCCCAAATGTATGAATTTACACTGCTTAAGATGTTGCTTAACCTGTTGCGTAGGGTAAAGCGAAAGCATAAGCATTGGCAACATACCATAGGCATAAATAGTAAAAGGGTAAGCTGTTACCTCCAAATGATGTGAAACAGATGCGGCTCAAAGAAAATTGTGCAACTCATCAATGTTAACAAAATTAGTATTGAAGAAAATATAAAGTGCAAAAATAACGTGCAAGAAGATGAAAAAGTGTAAAGAAATAAGATCTAACAGTTAAATCAAAAATTAAACTAAAAAGCATTCATAGAATAACTATATGCATATCAAAAGATAAAATAAAATAAAGTAAACTAAAGGAAAGAAGTGCAAAGATAATCATAAAAACTAATTACCAAAGTATTACAACTATTACTAAGGTTTGAAGATTAAAATAAACAGATTACAAAGTGAACCTAAAACATAAATTAAAACTGAATTAAAGAACTAAAACTAGTACGAAACTACTGCTACTGTTCAAGCTCTGCTGTCAAGACTTTGTTGCTGCATCAGGGTCTGCTTCAGGTTCTGCAGTAGTTTCATTGTGATCTGAAGCTTCAGAAGCAGTTTCCAAATTTTCTGTGAGGTCTTTCATTTCTTGAAGCATGTCTTGGCCCCAATGATATAAATTGTTATAAGATTGGGCCAATTTTTTGTGGTTTATCGGGAGGGCTTCATAAAAATGGCAGAAGTTTTAGGCTTTTTTTTTTAAAATGTAGGGCAGACATCTGGTAATATGGGCCATGCTTGGGGTTAAGCATAAGGTTCAGCAGAATTTGCTTAAGACTTTGCTTAGTAAGCAACATCATCAGCAAGTTTCGGCAGGTTTTGGGAAAAATTGTGGTTTTGCTTACCAAAAACAGTCCAAATGTCATGGAATGCTGTCATGACCCTTAGCAATTACCAAATACACACAAACACCATAAATTTGAGGAATTTAAGCTCATCATCTCTTAGAACTCATCAAACACTATATATTTTCATTTAGCTTATGCAAGCATTTTTCAATTTAGGCATCAATTTTGACTACCTTTGTGCACACTTAATGAAATGGTCTCCTTTCTCTACTTATACCAAAGGTACATTTCAGCAGCATTTGAGACAAGTTCCAAACATTCAAGAATTGCAGAAAAGACATAGAAATTGACCTTTTAAGCAGCATGAACAGTAGCAAAAATCTGCAAACTGCAAAAACTAGCAGCAATTCAAACCAAAACATGTAAATTCCTAACAAACTATAAAATTATATATACACTAAAAGGTAAAACTTAACAAACACTATTTTTACACTTCAATAAAGCTCACATCAGTCCTAAATATCAAAATTGATCCTCATCCATGTTGTATTTCACAGAATTTACACAAGATATAAAATTAAACATGTGCTATCAAGTAGATTGCAATATCAGCAATTTAGCACAAGTTTAAAGGTGTTACTGTTCACAGGTACTACATAAAGTGCAGAATTTTGCTTTATACTTGTTCCTTCTCAATTCTTCATTTCTTTGCTGCAAGTCTCAGTTTGCCCAATCTTCATGAATGATCTACAAAAGATAAACAAATATCACTTTTGAGTTTTATGAGGGTAAAAACTAAAATGAAATGAAATGGAAATTAATAAACTATAAAAGGATACGCTTGGGTTGCCTCCCAAGAAGCGCTCATTTAAGGTCATTAGCTTGACCCCTTCAAATATGCTAATCAAAAAGCGGCTTCCTTCCATAATAATTATCATATAATATGACATATGGGTCTTGATGTAAAGTGCCCTCAAGATTGGCCAGATTTGAAGCAAATTTGCATGTAGCATGAACAACACTTGGAGTTGAATCACATGCTTGGGTTGAAGAAAGCTTAAGCTCATGTAGGATATAAAATGATGAAGGAGGTATCCATGAGAGAAAAGGGTCTTCTGGTGGTGTATGTGAAAGATCCATCAATGACCTCAAGTTAATGGTTTTATCAATTTCCTCAACCACCAACTTCTTTTCTAACTCATTTCCATATAAGCCCTCTTCTAATGACTCTCTAAGGATAAAAGAGTTGTTTCCTTCAACTTTAAGTTCTATTTCTTCTTCAAGTAACTCATTTTCTTGTGGAAACTCTATTGGTAACTCATCTTCAAAGGATTTTTCTTTTTCTGATTGAGGCTCCACTTCTTCTGCAGATTCAAATTCCCATGAAGCATTATCATAGTTTAACCCATTGTCCCCAGCTTGAGTATTTTGTTCCTCCTCATAAACTCCATTCATCATCTTAATTGATAGCTCATTTTTCTTCATTGATGTTTCAAGATCATCCAATTTAGCTACCATCTCTTTAAGTTTCATTCCTTGGTCTTCTTGAATCTTCAATAATTGGTTAAAGAGATTTTCAAATTTATCTTCTGCCTCTTCATGTCCCACTCCTTTCTCTTCTTCAAACTCAAATGATTGGTGTGAAATATTGGGTTGTTTGTGGTATGGGGGATATTGGTGACTCCAACCCTGCAGTGAAGGGTCCCAATGCCAATGGTAATCAAAATCCGCCATGTCATTAAACAAGTGAATGACATCCTCATGACCTCTTTGAAGAACATGATCACCAGTTGCCCAAGCTCCATAATCTACCCAATTTCTTGTCGCTTCATCCAAACCATCATAGAAACAAAGAATTAGAGACTGATTTGAAAGGTTGTGGTTGGAAAATTTCTCTACCATATCATTAAATCTTCCCCAAGCAACATAAAAGGGCTCCAAGTGCAGTTGAGCAAAACTTGTGAAGACTTGTACATGAAACATTTTGAAATACCTCACAAGATAAGCAAATGGAAACAAAATTAGAAAGAAAAAATTCAAAAAGAAAAACACAAAGTAAAGTAATAATAAAAGAAAATTAAAAAGAAAATGTCTAAATTAACCAAACAACCAAATCATCTAATATCAAACAATAATTCCCCGGCAACGGCGCCAAAAACTTGATGGGGCGAATCCGCAAGTATACGGGTCGTATCAAGTAATAGAGTGATAAGTAAAGTATCGTTCCCACGAGGAATTGTGTTTGGGTACTAGATTATGGTTATTTCGATTATTTAGACTAATGACAATTTGTAAGAACTAATTTTACTAAATGCAGCAATTTAAGTAGAAAATAAAGAAAACAGGTAATGGGTAATGTAAATAAAGTGTTAATCTAAGCAAAAATTAACTAAATTAATAATGGGTAAGCAAAAACAAAGACTAATTAATAGTAAAATTGATTCCAAAGTTGGGGTTTATGAATTAAGTCTATTGGGATTTGTCTTGGGTCATCCAATTTTAAAAGAAAATAGAGTTTGAAGCTGATTGATTCTAAAATCCTTTGATATCTTTTTCAAGCAAACCAAAGAGTATTTTAAGAAAACCAAACCTACTTTAAATTTATATTTGATTAACTTAAAACCCATTAAGTTTTGTAATCAATCAATGAATCCTCTTAAAACCCTAGTTTATTTCTAAATCTAGGGGATTTCAAGTTCTAATCCTTGATTATCTATCAATGATTTTTACCTTTCGGTCCTTCAATCAAAGATTAAAAACTAGACCCAATGGGATCCAACATTAGGTAAGTCATAAAGCACACAAAGAAAAGAATCAAAACTCATATTTATATAAATCTAGATAAAACCCAATCCAAATCCACAAATAGATTCAAAATAGTGCGACCCAACTCTGAAATCTTAGAAAAACTATTCTATCATGATAAAATTTACAAGAGGAAATGATAAAACTAGCAAAAGAAACATAAAAATAGACTAAGAAATAGAAAAACCCAGGGGAAGGAGAGCCCAAAACTCGAAAAAGCTGAGTGGATGGTAGCGACTCTCCAGCAGAAATGGCGTGCTCCTTCTCCTTCTTATTCTTTCTTGCGTGTTTTTTTTTTTTTTCTTTTCTTTGTTTCTTCCCGTTTCCCCTTGTTCTTTTTTTCTCTCCCCCTGCAAAAGCTAGGAAATGATGAATTTATATGGTCCCAAAAAGTTGCCCTAAAAGTAAATAAGAGCCAAGGAGTGGATAGGAAATGAGGTGTAAAATTATCCAAGTCAGCAGCACTATTCACGTTCTGGGCAGTCTGCTTAGGGTTCGGCTTAACCCTAAGCAGCTTTTTAGCAGATTTCAGCTTCTGGTCACACTGTCTGCTTAAGGTTGCGGACCTTCAAAGATATCTCGGCAGACTTAGAGTAAAATGGACTTTTCTGCTCATGCTTGACTTGTGCTGCACCTTAAGCACTGCCGCTTTACCCTAAGCATGACCTTAAGCAGAGTCTCAATCAAATTTCGGCTAGTTTGCTCTTTCAAGGCTTGATTTCTTCAACTTTCCTCCATGCTTAAAGAACTTCAAATCTCTTCAAATTATTTCCTATTGCACTCATTGATCTTCGATTTGCCACAAAATCCTATAAAAAATAACAAAATTACGAAAATCAAATATAAAGTATCTAAAGTTAACAAATAAGCTAAAATAAAGCTAAAAACATAAAATATACTAAAATATAAGGGCAAAATGGATGCAAAACTACCCTAAAATGCCTATATGAAATGAGTGTAACAATTCCTATAGCCAAAGATGTCAAAAACAAAGCTTAAAAGTTGAAGAATGCAGTGGCCAAATTGTGCATAACTTACCGTGTAAGTTGTGCAGTTCTACACAAGGAGAAGCAATTTTTCTTCTCTGCTGAAATCTGCATAAGTCATTGCATGACTTTTGCAGACTTACTCCTTGCTTATGCAGCTTCACATAGAGGGTCCAAAACCTGCCGAAAATTGCATAAGGGCCTGCATAACTTATGCAGTCTACTTATGCAGCTTCATAGAGTATTCATAATGAGCTGGCAGAAGATTCCCTCATGAAAACTACACCTCAAACACACCATTTTAGGGCTACTTGTCAGAAAAATATATAAATATGCCCTTATCTCATTTTAGAAAAGGGGGAGGAGATAAAAAAAGGGAGCAGCAGTAGGGGAAGAGTCAGAAAACAGAGCAAAAACGTCACCTCTCCATTTCTAACCCAGATTTGAAGTTTTCTTCCCTTCTTCCCTATTTCCTACCTTTCTTGTATTGAGTTTCTTAGTTTTTAGCTTAGATTTAAGAATTATTTCCATATTTACTTAGAATTTATTGTAAATATTATGGATAGTGAGTAGTTTTCATTAGATTCTGGAGTTGGGATGTAATATTTGAGATATTTTATAGATTTTAATTGGGTAATCCATATTTTGTGGTTTTAATGAATTTTATTCATTTCTTGTGTGCTCAATGACATGCTTAGTGTAGAATCCCATTAAGTATTATTCTTAATCCATGGTTGAAGCACCGAAAGGAGAAGACCTTGTGATAGATAATTAAGAAATTGGACTTAATTAACTTAGATCTATAAATAGACTAAGGATTAAGAGGATTTACAGATTAATTAAGAAACTTAATGGATCTTGATTAATTTTAACTCCACGAAAGTAGGATTAGATTGGTTAAGGCACTCTTTGTCCCACTCGAAAGAGTATTCAAATGATTTAAGAATTAATCTCCTTAAAACCCGTAAATTTCATAAGATTGGGTAACTAATTTAAAAATCCCAAAATAGCTTGAATATGAACTCCCGAACTCCGGAATCGCCTCTTTTATCATTTTTAATTTCTAATCAAATTTAATTACTTGTCATTTTAAATCTTGCCATATTTCAATTTGCTTATTTTAATTTAATGCAAATTTAGTTAAATCATTGCATTATTGAATAGATTATTAATTTTACTCATATAGATTTCACACTCCAATTTCTATTAATTTATTGCTTTAATTTCGAAAATAGTTTAAATTAGTCAATTTTTATATCAAAAATTCAATCATTAACACAACTTCTCGTAGGAACGATATTTTTTCTATATTACTTGTAAGACCCATGCACTTGCGGTTGGGACACATCAATGACTAAATAAGTAGATTTTAAAAGTACAAAAACTGATTTATAGGTTTTACTAAATCTCAATTAATTGTAATTTATCCAATATATAGTATAATAAAATTATTTTTTTACCACTTTCTTGCGTTATTTGATGTGATTTAGTTCATTGTTCAAAACCTACCTTTTAACGGATGTGGTTTCATAACAAATATAAGATAATGAATTAATGACTGCTGGGAAATTCTCAACAAATTAAATATAATTCTCATATTAATTTGCTAATGATAGCTAAACTATATATATTATTTGGTTATACAACTATTGATATCTTGGTCTTTCACATTGTTTATGGAGTGAATATATGTAAAATTTATATAGAGATAAAAATTTTGTTAAAATTATCATAATTTTAATAGTGATATAGCATTTTCGATTAATCTTATTTGTGTTATGTTATCTATAAAAAAATAATAATAATAATCTTGAAGCCCCATTGCATGCTGCCAAATACAAAATCACTGAAACAACTTGAAGCTGCTGCATTATATAATTCCACTCAAAACATCCCTGTGACTTTGATTTATTTATTTTTTTCAATTTTTTTTTTTATATATAGCTCATACTTTTAACACGTTTTACAGCTTGGCCATGTTACATTGGAAACTTTTACGGCTCTCATAGTCACGGAAGCAACTTTATTGCTCAATTTATTACCAAATAGTAACCCTAAGTTCTGTCAAATCCATCAACTTTAATGAAATTTTTCATGCCCGTTCAAATGAAGTCACTTCATAGGAGAAAAGAACAGTCTAAAGTTGCAGTGAAATGGGTTTTTTTTTTTTTTTTTTTTTTTGGATTTGATGGGGTGATAGTCATAATGTATTTGAAGGAAATTTTGATGCAATTGGGGTTATGGGAGTGACTGTTGTAATGATTTTGAAAAGAAAGAAAATGGAGTTAATTGATGACATACATAAAAAGCCTTCTGACTATATTAATATATACTATGCTCTTTTGAAAATCTTGGGTTATAAATCTATCCTTATTGCATTGCTTTGATGAGCTTTCTTATCACACAAATCCTAAAAAACATGCACCTCATATTACATTTGATGCTTGTAAGATGTTTGGTCAAATTCATTAATCATCAATATCATCTTGTTATCACACCATTACCAGAAATTATGCTATCATTTTTTTTTCTTTTTGATTTTTTAACACTTTAATTTATTTAATTTTTTTTTCAAAAATAACAATAACATTAAAAAAAAAATCTAACCAATTAAATAAGAAATAAGAAAAATTCTGTAATGTTTTAGTTGTCTCTTTCTAATTGTTACTTAATATTATTGTGATTATTGAGTTTAACTTGTTAAACTTATTTATAAATAAAAGTTATATATATATTAATTTTTATTTAGTTTATAAATTAAAAAATTATTTAAAATAAATTAAAAATTGTAAATAATGTATTCTTTACGTATGACTTATATGTATATTTTAAAATTATTTTTCGAGTAAGTAAAAGAATAAATTATCATAATAATTTTTAAAATACTAAATTTCTCTCATTTTAATAACTAAAACTCTCAATTATGTTTATATTTTAGTTAGTTTAATAAATTAAGTTATTTTTAAATACATTTTAATTAAACACTTAAATTATTTAAAAATTATTTCAAATTTGGCTTATAAAAAATTTGATTTTGAAGAAACAAATTTCGAAGTAGAATGAGTAAGCAACGATAGAATCTATAACTGCTATAAAACACATAATTAATTAAAGTTAATCACCATCACAAGGCATGAAAATATTATAGAATATCAAGATAAAAAAAAATCCTTGAATCCCCTTTTATGTTTTCCTTTATATTAAGTTGTGATAATTGCATTTCATTGATGTTGTTAGTTAGGATGAGGACAATGCAATGATTATTTTATAGATATACAAAAACATATTTTATATTGAATTTCAAATCTATAATTTTAAAATGTATATGTATATTGTTACACCAATATCACAATTTAAATTATAATAAAATTTAATTCATCACTCTCCCTTTGACATTCCTTATCTTTATCTTTATTTTTTTATCCAACTGCTAAAAAATTAAGAAATTAAGAAATTATATAATGAATTAATTATTTTATGTAAGAAATTATATACACAGGATAATGAGTTAATTATTGAGTAATAATTAAGTTACAATGAGTTTTATAAAATTCAATTTTACTCATATGTTAAAAATATATATTTTTTTAAATGATAACTATCATTTTACGCTTAATTATCTTTTCATGATTGGTTTACTATTTTATGTCAAATACTGATATAAAATCATAATTATATTATTTAATTTCTCCAAGAAGTGAGGTTAGAGCATTTATACTCCCACCAACAAAATATATTTTTTTTAAGCTAACGTTATAGCTAAATTTTAAATGTGTGGAAGTGAAATTCTCATTTGGTGCAACCTTGTAGATATAATGTTTAATTATAATTATTAATTATTGTGAAATTCACATGAGATTCATCACAATTAATAATTATAATAAAATTATTATATATTCATTGTGAATATGTTTTTGAATTTGTTTAAAAAGACAAATTAATTAAAGCATATGTAAATTAATTTATATTGTTTGACTATAATTTTGTTTATATAAATAATTTTGATTGATATTCGAATTTAAGATTTTACGGCGTTAATTATAACTTTTTGAAGATTATTATTATTATTATTATTATTATTATAAGAACACAACCCTATATTTTGATTTGTAATTAATAGGGTGTACTAGAATTTGGACCTGTAGTGGGAAAAAACAAGTTATTTGAACAGGACAAAGCACAAAACATGGATTATTGTTCTTGTCAAGATTTAATTGATCATATTGTAGCACAACAACCCTCCAAAGTTGTTGATAGAAATATATATATATATATATATATATATATATATATATATATATATATATATATATATATATATATATATATATATATATGGACTCTATTATTGGGTAGTGACTAGTGGGTCCAATTAATAAATATGGTAGCAGGCATCATCCACCTCTATGATGATCATTATGGCTCATTAGGGTTTGTTGGCCATAATATTTTTTTTATTTCAATCAACACCCATCAAAAATTATAGTTCATTAATTATTATTAGCATATTTAACACTAATGTCCCTTAAACTCAAGCGTGCGTCAAGTAGTTTTTGGGCTTCAAATTCCACTTTGGTTTATTTGGGTTAGCGTTGATTAAGGTTAATTTCACATCAAATTTGATGGAATATAAGTACTTTGGATCACTTCTTATTAGGCATGCTTTACACTTTCATAGATGTAAGGAATCAAGCCAATTTGTGTGCACGAAATTAAACCATAGAAAAGTTAAATTATTCATCACTTGGTTTTTTTTTTTCTAACTTGGGCAAAGATCCAGTTATGATCACCAACTTAACTTGTTAATATAGGTAATTTTTATGGTTACTCATAGTTAAGAAATCCACATCAAAATAAATATCAATTTTAAGATATTTATAAGGATTAATGGTGAATTAACTAATTAGTCAGTTTTAATGTTTTAGTAATGATTAGTGTAAGCCCAAGTAAGCGTAATCTTTATATTTCATAGACTCTTGTTTCTAGCATATTTATTTACCTCCACCCTTCAATGAAAATTATAATATGATATCAGAGTAGGTCAGGATTCGATTTCAATCTCAAGGAAAGAATTTTTAAGTTTCAAGCGTCAATTGAATGTCCTAATTACCACTTAAAACAAGTGTTAAGAGTTTCACATATGAAAGAAAAATCACTTGAGGGGAGTGTTAAGAGTTTCACGTATAAACAAGAAAATAATCAAATTGAAGGGTTTATAAAGATTAAGGGTTGGTCATAGTTCAAATAAGTCTAATTTTTATATTTTATAAATTCTTGCCTTTAAACTTATACATTTAAAGAGAATGTGCATATATACCGCGATTTTGCATTTGAATGAAAGTTGTTGATTTGGCGAATATAAATATTTGAAAATTTCTTTTTAACATTAGGAAACAAAAAGTGTGATTATTAGAAATGGGCTTGACTAGACGTGTGTATATATATGATATTGAGCAGGATTGATTTGGGCTAAGATTGGAAAATTATGGGTGGGCTGAAGAGTGACCTTTTCCTCCGGCCATGGTTGTTGGCAGATTCATTGCATTTTATCCTCTTCCAGGGCATGACTAGACAGATCTTTCAAACGGCCTTTTTAAATACTGCATCACTGAAAATGAAGCTTTTGCTTCTGAACTGCCGTGCATTCTTGTCCACTCCAGTGGCTCTGAGTTCAGTAAGAAGGGCTTTTTCTGCATCTTCTTCTGTTTCTGCCCACAAATGGGAAGGTGGGGTCTCGATGGTGCAGGGAGCTTCCAGAGGAATTGGCCTTGAATTTGTGAGCTGATTTTCTTCCTTTAGTTCTATCCGTTGTGTTTATACCTCTTTCATTTCAATTTCTTGAATTCACTGTTTTTTTTTCCCCTTTTTTTTTTCTTGCATGCATTTCCAATCTCCCTCAGTAATGGGTTGGTGGTTTTTATTGCAGTTGACTATTTTTTTTGCCAAATTCTAAAATTTTGAGGATTTTTATATTCGTATATCTGTTTACTTTTCCATGTAATTATATTTTGGTAATTTTGGAGAACAATGTATATAGCTCAGGTGATTCATCCCTGGTAATTAAAATGATAATTACTGGTTAAGCATGATAAATATATTGAATGAGACTAATCAATTGATGGGAAGTCATACAATTAACATAGTGGGATGGAGTATTGGACTTGAAAAGCGTGCTACTCTTTTTCCTCTTTTCTTTTTCATTTGGTAAGGTAATAGTGGACTGATTTCTTCGATATGCATTGGAGAAGTCTTGTATATATATGATTTTATAAATTTTCTATGCATTGAATATTTGAATTAATGCTTTATTGTAGAACCAACCAAATACTAATTTACGTGTCCACATGCAAAGAATCATTTTCTTGAATTTGCACTGCAATTTAAATCAATTTACGTTGATTTTAATAATAGTGGATCAAAAGGTTATGAAGGAAATCTTTTGAATTCTGAGAATAATTTCTTTACTTGATCAGCCCTTCAAGAATTGTTGAGAACATCCATTTTTTCCCCTTCTAATTGGATGGGGATATTCTCTTCTTGCTCTTTTTTCCCTATTAGCCAGTTAGGAGTTGCTAAAATAGGTTTTCATGTATTTATTTTATGTCAAAATCTGTTGATATGGATTTCGTGTTTCCCACTCCTGTTCAAACAGTTTCACTTTGCTCTTTTTTTTTTTTTTTTTGTCCTTGGCTTCTGTTTATGTTTCAGTGGCTTGTGTTGTCAAATGATTGACTGTTCCCTTCCTTTTTTTTGGTGCATTGTCATGCTCTCTCTCTCTCTCTGGCATATCACATGACAGGCATAGACACACTTTTTTTCATCATTCTTAATCCTTATGTTGATAGGTGTATTTTATTTAATGTTTTTACCTTTCAGGTTTTAATGAATCCATTAGTACATTTACTGAACTAAAAATGATAAATGGTATATCAAGTTAAGATGACTTTGAGTCTCTTGAACTCGGTAGGTAAAGATGACCATTCAAAACCATGGTCAATAAGGAAATAACCCATGTAGAAGCTCTGTTTTTTTTTTTTTTTTGGGAGGGGGGAGTGGGGCGTTCAAGCATCTCCATAGGTAGTTGCTCACTCATTTTTAGGTCTTCAGATGTCTTATACATGTGCAATTCATTTCCTATAAAAGGCGTAAAACTATCACTTGTTGGAGTTGTTACGAAGCAAAAATTATCATGTTTCAACTAGGTCTAGTGGAAAGGAGAACATGTCTAAGTAAGAGTGTGATCAATCCAGAATGAAAGAGTGTTTTGTAACTTTCTTGGGTATTAACATTACATTCCATATAATAAAGCTGTTTAATCAGCAACTTACTATCAAGTCAGTTAGCCTGGAAATACTGGCCAATTAGGTAATCTCTTCACAAACTCTATCTATAGGGTCTTAGTTACTGTTTTGAGAGGGAAATGAAAGAAAATTTTCTTCTTTAGTTCTTTTGTGTTGTTATGTTTGCGTGCTTTTGTTTGTGGCAAGACACAAAATCACACGGATGTTTTTGTGTGGTTTTCTTTGTCATTGTTTATCTGTAGGAGAGGCAAGTTATAATTTGAGATACTATATGTGCATGTCTTTATGTGTGTGTTTCTCTTTTGTCATTGTTATGTTTGCTGAAGTACAATATGATTTTTTTTGGATGAGAATTTTATTTTATTATTCAAAATTTTTTTAAAGCTGAATGCTTAAAAAAAAAAAAAGAAAGATTGACTTGAGCTTGAGTTTGACTTGATCTCACTAATTGAGTTGGTCTCAAGTTTGGCTCATTTAGTCTCTTTTGTTGCTAGGTTAGTGGGGCTAAAGGCAAGTCAATTACGAGTTCATTAAAATATAAGTGAGCTTAGCTCAAGCTCAAATATCTAAGCTTGAATTGTTGAGCTCATTATAAGATAAGCCTTAGCTCTTCATGCTTCACTTGGCTTGGCTCAACCCATTTGTAGCCTTATATAAAATGTATCTTGATCTTCATTGCTCATGCACTGAAGTTTTCAGGGCTACATCATGTATGGATGGTTAAATATAGTGCAGCCAGTATTCATTGCCCTTGCTGCTCCATAATTACTTTTGGCCACATTTGGATATGGGACTTCTAAAATTCATGGAATTCCAAATCTAGGGTTTTTATAAGTTTTAATTCCATGGATTTACATAATCTCACTTGTTTGGTATGTTGGTAAATCAATGGAATTGAAGGAAATTTTTGAAAGGAAAAAAAAAAGGATTGTAGAATCCCCTCAAATCCGTGGATTCTATGAAATCCCTCATCCAAAAAGCCCTCCAACCAAGCATGACCTTAGGTACTTCTTGATGGAATAGACCAATTCTTGTGTACCTCTATAAGTACAAACTGCTGCTTCAATGTGTATATCATGTTCATTGGTTAAGATAAGATGACCAAAAGTTTAGAGGGATTTCAGAGCCTATAGGGAAATGCAAATCCCTTAGGGTCTTTCAGATGCCAAATCATTTTCCATATCAGTTTTTCATAGCTTTCTAAGTCATGTTAAGTTCCTTTTTCATGATAGAACTCCATTAGTATAGTTCAACAATGTTTGTAGTATAAATTTTCATGAAAATGCAATAAATTAATAATTATATTATTGTTGAAATTTTGAAGAAGAAGAAGAAGAAGAAGAAGAAGAAAGAGGGAAGAGAATTGGAATGAACCTCAAAGGGTTACACTTTCATTTACTTGTGTTTTAGCATAATACATAAGAGTCTATATTTATAATGGAAGCTACAAGATATATGGCATCCCATAAATCACTCCTTAATACAAGCATTAATAAAGCTAATCAATCACATGATTTTCTCATAAACATGTCCCATAAATTAAGGTAAAATCTCATCAATTCCAACAATTATGTTAGCTTGATAAAATATACATGAAAAGACGTCAAGCTAAGGCACATTTATCCCACTCTCTTTAAGGAGATTCAAACTCTTGTTAACTTGTCTTTTATTAATGTAGCAGAACTTCTCTTTTATTGACTTGTCTCCTCCGTGATACAATATCTCGACAGTTTCGTCGTGTGGCTGAACCAACTTTGCACTAGATGTTGAACCCAAAGCTCCACCAATGGAACACCCTTTTTTGTCTATAAACACTCTATAGCTTTTGTATAAAACTCATATGCTTGCACTTAATGATATACGCTAAGAAAAGAAGCTACCTATATATAAGAGCTCAACATGTCAATGTAAACACAAGACATAAAAAGCTCAAGTTAACTTTCAATTAATGAACAAAATTAAGTTTAATTAATAAACTTTAAAAACTACAATAAATATTAAAATGTTACAATATCATGCTTCTTGCAGTCTTATTAGAAATAATTATGGATTTCATTTAATATTATTCTTTTTTGCCTATGTTAGAGGATTTTTTTTTGTATTCTGTAGTAAGCATTAGTTTTTCATATTCTTGACAGCACCAAAATTTTCTCCAGATTAGTCACAAGCTATATTATTGGGATAAAGGCTTAGTTGAGTTGAGTATTAGTCACAAGCTATGTTATTGGACTTGGTTCCCACTATCCAATTGAGGCACGTGTCAGTGTGTTGGACTCAACCTATTTTATAATATTTCATAAGATTTCCCTTTAATTTGAAGGTTCAAACTATCATACCCATGCTCAAATATCCTTGTTTGGCATTGGTGCTGTAAGTCCTGAAGTACTGGTTCAAAAGAGTTGAAGTAACTATGATCACCATTATTCTCTTTTTGTTGGATTCATTATCTTGTTTTAAAATTTTAATTTGATGATGCAAGGAATGAGTCAACCGTGTGAGCAAACTTTGATTTGTTTACTGCCTGATACAGGTTAAACAACTTCTGGAAAAGAATGAGAAAGGGCATGTTATTGCCACTTGTCGAAATCCTAATGGAGCAAAAGGACTTCTTGATTTGAAAAACAAGTTTTCTGAACGACTCGACATTTTACAGTTGGACTTGACCATTGAAAGTTCCATAGAGGTTAATGCTTCTTTCTATTCTTACCTCTTGCTTTTGTCTAGACTAGAAGAAAATTCACCTCTATTTCCATTCTTAGTCATCAGTTTACCTTAGTTGTGGTTTTCCACATCTTACCTAGATGAATTTACTCCAACAGCATTGATCTTACTTAATAGTAAAATAGAGGAGGAACTCGGATCTTACTACCACTTTAGGGTCAGAAAGGTTTAAGTTATAAATTTTTGTTTATTTCCTTTTAACTTCTTCAAGGGTATGATAAGGTGTATCAATTATTTTGGTTTATTTTCTTTAGCGTCCTTTAATTTATTTCAGTTTGTTAATTTTTATTAACTGTCCATACAAGGACAGCAAGAATAAGATACTTCAGCCTGTCATTCTTGTTCAAGTCACCTGACATTTATGTCATATGGCAGGCGTCTGCAATGTCCATAAGAGAAAATTACGGTTCTTTGAACCTTCTCATTAATGCCTCAGGCATCCTTTCGATGCCAAATGTGTTGCAACCAGGTAGGAATATTGCATCGTTTCTTCTAGACTTCAAGCTGAGGAGACTTAATTATTTGTAATATTTTGTCCAATTGAATATCAAAGGCTATTCTTTCAATGAACTCCAGACCCTGGCAAGCAAATAAAGTTAATTTCTTTGGTTTCCAGTGCAGAAACAACCTTGAATAAAGTAGATAAATCATCATTAATGTTTGCTTATGAGGTCAATGCTGTAGGTCCAATTCTAGTAATCAAGGTATGTGGAGACAACTTTTAGTTGGTAGCTTGAATTCATACTCCAGTTTCTGTTTTGTTTTGGCATAGTTGCTTTTGCATTAAAAGTAGCATTTATGGGTGTTGAAATACTAAAGATTTTGCCATTTTCACACACACACACACACACACACGCGCTCGCACACACATACTATCTGATGCAGTCGAAGGAGACCAGATTTAGGGATTGTTTTGATTTAACCTTTTATTGTAAAATTAGGAAGATTATAGTAGTATTTCTATTATTTAGGAATTCATTTATTATTATTTAGGAAGTATAATTTTATTTTATTTAGGAAGTTTAAGTTAGGATTCCTAATCCTAGTTTTAGTAGGATTACAAATACTCTATATCTAGGCTTACGTTCTCTACATATTTTAGTAGAATTTTATTATGATATTATTGACACAATGAGTAAAGTTGTTGGAAATCACATATATTATAATTAAGATGCAATAGAGTTTCTTCATTGCTTACTTTACTTCTCAATGGTTCACATGTAGCTAAATATTACTATTATTGTTTGCCGTTTGCAGCACATGTGGCCTCTTCTGAAAGCTGGAGGAGGCTCAGGGACTCATAGGGATGTTGCAGTGGTGGCCAATTTAAGTGCAAGAGTGGGATCCATTGGAGATAATCGCCTAGGAGGTTGGCACTCTTATCGGTCTTCAAAGACTGCCTTAAATCAACGTATGACTTCCCTAGCCTTCCTATAATTTAATTTTTGTGGTCTTTGACTTCTATTTGTAAACATCTGCTGTTGTGGACCACTTCCAACAAGCAATGGAATGTTATAATACCATCTGTGGTTAGTTCTTTCTCATCATAAGGATATTTTTCTGTGATACTTGACGGGGAGAATCATAATCACGTTAGTGAGGACTGACATCTGTTTATTTTTCATCTTGGCAAGGAATGTTTTATGTCAACTTCTGATGACTACAATGTGAGATTATTCTTGCTGATAGAGTATTAGCTGTTTACTTTGTTTGGCCCATTCAATTCACATGCGCGATAAAGCATATGAAAAGACATCTGGTGCCTTAAAAGCACGCCCCCAGAAGTCTGTACCTGTTTGAGGCTAAAAATAGTAATAACAAATAGAAGCTTTTGATTGTTGATTGATGGCTTCAGTGCATGCGCCTCGTTTATTTTTTTGGTACGCCTTTGATGTAACGATTCTGATCTTTTGGCAAACTGATATCATCCTTGTCTTAAAATACCACTAATAATAGATGGCCATTTTGAAGATAGAAATTTGCATGACGAGAATGAATTACTGCTGTAGAGGAACTGGGTATCTATTATATATATAAAGTGTAATATATGTTTTGTTTGGTGATTAGTCCTTCGACCAGTTGACCTGATTTTTTTGGCATTCATGCATCTATTTATGCCACGTTAATGTGGTCTCACCTGAGTTTGCATACCTTCTGCTATTCCTATGTTCTAATATTACCATATTAGCTTGTATGTTGTAGACATAATTGATATAAAAAAACAACACAAGTGGATCACGTTAGAATTTCGTAGCATTTCACTCATGACAATACTTCTGTCTGTTAATGCTGGCAGTGACAAAGACAGTGTCTGTGGAGTTTGCAAGAAAGAAAGATCCGGTAATATGCATTCTTTTGCACCCAGGCACAGTGGACACTGACCTTTCTAGGCCATTTCAGAGAAATGTTCCAGAAGGCAAGCTATTCACCAAAGAATTCTCAGTTCAGAAACTCTTAGACATCATCAACAATGCAAAGAGCCATGACAATGGCAAGTTCTTCGCATGGGATGGCCAGGAAATTCCATGGTAATGGGTCATACTTCCTTGAAATTACTGCATTCGTTGCCCACTTATGTATCAACTCGTGCAGTTGATCAATTTCTTAAGTACTTTAAAATGCAATTTATTTATGCATTTTATTTATCGCTCTCTCAAAACCCTGTCTAGTTAGCTGTGAAAACATTATGCTTGTCTCCTCCCATTGTGCCTGAACTTGATTTATGCTGCAAATTCTTTGGAAATAAACAAAATGAGTTCTCATTGATCAAACTCTTGTCCTGTATTATGTAAAATGCTTATTGAATATATCGCTTCTTTGCGCTCACATCTAAAATGATTTAACTTGAAAGCCCAGGAACCTATCAATCATTTTCATACTGGGAAATGGCTTCGCTTGCCCCCTCAACTTTTCAAAATTTCATAGTAGATTCTTAACTTCCAAATTTTCACAATCAAATCCACAAACTTGCAAAAATTATAAAAAAGGGCCTCATTTTTAGAATAAAAATTTGTATACTGATGCCTGATGGTTGGAAGGTGAGAAAATGGAAGTTGTAATGATTTTTATGGAAGGCAGAAGTGCGGTGGCAATAGGGTGGGATAAGTTTTTTTGGGTCCATTTTATAATTAATTTATACTTGCAATTTAGAATCATTTTGCAGCTTTTGCAAAATTTCAATCTGTGGAATTTGTCATTGAAAATTATTTTAAAGCCCAATGGTTAAAGCCCAACACAGCAAAGACAGATTTAAAAATGACATAAAATTAAGGAGAACTGATTTGATGCCTTTTAAAAAAGCGAACTTGGGCAGCATGAATATTAAGGTCCAAAGTATAGGATCTCACTAGGACCACATACATATGATATGACCTCCTATCCTGTTTTATTCAACTCCCTCTTGTCTCTCTAGGACACTACAACTGCCTCAGCTCCATTTCAATCTAGTGAATCCTGTAAAAATCAAAATCACAAAGTAAAATCAGTCCTTCTTCTCTTTCTAGGTCCATATAATCCAAAAGATATATATATATATATATAAAAGAGACAGGGACATGATACACCTTTAACTACTCAACAAAGTCAAGTTTGCCAAGCCTCATAGAATAATCACAAGCATTTCTTTTTTCTTATGGAGTGTACAATGCGTAAAAATTAAACATACTATCATTAAATTAAAGAAACAACATTTACTCACGTTTCACAGTTAACGCTGGTAGAGACAGGGAACCCAACATTGATTTTGCAAGCTCCAGGAATCTTGCTCAGGAACTGATCTTTAATTCCCAAAGAACCGGAGGCAGCCTTCAAGCACCTGCAAATAGCTTTCTTGTCATCAACTGTTTTGACTGTTTGAGCAAGCTGTTGCAGCCCACTGCAGCATGCTGGAGAGGGCGTGGGGGCCTTGCCGGTAGCGTACCCAACGCAGGCAGCTGCCTTTGCGTCCACTGTGCTGCATGGAACTGCAGCCTGGCTTACATTGGCAAGGCAGAAGAGGAAGGAGAGGAGGAAGAGAACAGAAAAGAAGATTTTCTTCATGGTTAGCTATGTTTGATGGTTAACTCTACTAACGGACTCTTTTATGCTACTTGAGGGAGTAGTAGACTAGCTTTGGTTTGGGAAATGTGGGTGTGGTTGAAGGGTTTTTATAGGGAAAGATGGGAGTAGTTTGGGATTGGATCATTGGGTTGAGGTTTGAGTTTTCCAAGAAGATCCGATTGAGCTGCATTGGGATTGATGAGTGTCCAGCGCTTGATATATTTTGTGTTGATCGTTTTCATGGCGATAGCATATTTGAAATGTCAAGCTTAATTATTAGCTTGATGATCTGATGGCATATTCAATAAAATTAGTCCAATTGATAAAAATATAATTTTTTAATTAATAAAAATTTAATTTTGCTAAAAAAAAAAAGAAATAATAATTTTAAATGTATTAGGATTAATTTAAGAAAGAAACTCAAATAAAACTATATAAAAAAAAAAGAAAACAGACAGTGAACTATTTAAATCATTTAATAAACAAACTTAATTTCAACACACATAAGTTGAAATAAAAATATCCTAAATATAAGTTTAAAAAAAAAGTTAATGGTATTATATATATTTTACTCGAGCACGTTTATAAGAAAAATTTTTGTCAAAATCGGATCTATCATATATTAATGATACAAATATATAAGTTTTATTATATATTTTGGATTCATAATATATCAGGTTTAGATAAAAATTTCTCTTATAAGTGCTCAAGTAAGATATATATAATATCAAGTCTAGATAATTAAATTTAACTAAAATTCAAATTCAAAAATTTAGTTTTAAAAATGATTCTAATATCACTAAACTAAAATTTATTAATAAAGTCATTATATATTTAATATACGTTTTATTAAAAAAACTATTGAAAATTATTTATTTTACTTGTACTTACCATAAATTTGCTGTTGAATGAGTATCTTTTACTTGATTAAATGATTGAAAATTGATGTGCATGTGATAAGCAGGTACTTAAATTAATTAATAACAATAAGTATTTGCTTTTGTAGTAATTAATGGTAATTTGAATAGTTTTAATTTAATATAAATATGGTTTATTAATTTTAACCCATTTAATCCAATTATTATCCGAAAATCAAAATATAATCATGCATACATGTAATTGCTATTTTATTTTGATCACAGAAATATGAATGTTTATATATATAAGCAGAAGGCGATCTTTACATTAAATGTGTATATATATTTTGCATTCCAATTTCTTTTCATCAACAATTTGATTTTATATATTAATTAAAAAAAAAAGAATAGATGCTAGAATTTTAATTAATGGGATGACACTCTACATTTAAAGAAATTATTCAATAAAATTATTGAATATATAACAGATAAATTTTGGCTATCGATTATGATATAAATTTTGGCTATTGATTATGATCACACTCATATGAAATCTATTATAATCAGTAACTATAATAAAACAATTGTACATACAACGATTATATTTTAAAATTTCATCTTTCATTTTATATTTATACTCAATTAATCTTAGCTTTTTTCAATGTAAATGATAAAATCTTACCTTAAATTTCATGTTCTTTTATTACTTTTTTTTTAAATTACAGACTCGAATTTAGGTCTGTTAGGTGAGTGATATACATTCAGCTATTGAATCAATTTAGTGTAGACATATAATAAAATAATTAGCTGTTTCATACTTTTAGTTCCCTGCCTGTAAAAATTTTCACATTCTTTAATTAGTTTCTAAAATCCTAAAGTTGATCATATGATAATCTTTTACATTGTATATTAATTGTTAATATTTGTTCGTGATAATATATAGATTAAAATGATAAGAAGGAAGGTGCATGAGCGAATTCTGAAGGAATTGTTGGTAATGCAGAGAGGGGAAGTACTGGAAACTGATGATGAACTCATACATTAAAAAACAACATAGGATTATTATTATCATTAAGGTCAAAGAAACAGGGTCTTAACCAAGACCACATACATAACATTGCCTCATCTGCTTTATTCAAATCCTTCCTAACCAGCTTTATATGTAGGATTCTAGATCATAATCACCTCCATAATCTCAGTGGATACTGCAAAATCCAACCAAAACTCAATATTAGGTTAAATATACTTTAATTGAAGTTACTTCGATGGCAAGGACTTAAGTACTTACGTTTCACAGTTGATGCTGGTGGAGACAGGGAAGCCAACTTTGATGTTGCAAGCTCCAGGAATCTTGCTCAAGAATTGGTCTTTAATTCCCAGTGACGTTGAGGCAGCCTTCAAGCACCTGCAAATAGCTTTCTTGTCATCAACTGTTTTGACTGTTTGAGCAAGCTGTTGCAGCCCAGTGCAGCATGTTGGAGAGGGCTTGGGGGCCTTGCCGGTGGCGAACCCAACACAGGCAGCTGCCTTTGCGTCCACGGTGCTGCATGGAACTGCAGCCTCGCTGACTTTGGCGAGGCAGAAGAGGACGGAGAGGAGGATGAGCACGGAGAAGCAAGCGTTCTTCATGGTTTTTAACTGGAAAATATTTTTAATCTTGAAGATGTGCGAGGCAATGCTGGATACTTGAAGATGGGTTGATTGGTGGGAAGGCGATCTGGGTTTGTATAGAGGAGGATTGAGGTTTAAGAGAATTGGATTTCCAAGAATATTGATGCATGGATAAGTTGCAGGTATAAATTCATTGGGATTGAAGAAGAAGATGATGATGATATAGTATGCAATGGCAAATCCAATCATGGTTAATTGCTTAAGAAGTTAAATAAATCTTCTTGAAATCTTGAAAGTTTGTGATAAAGCACTGTGAGCAGCACTCTTCTCAATATCCTTCCTTCCATATCTTGTCCTTACTTAGAAGAACTTGTAGAGAAGAAAATGTTGATCAACTTTATATGTCAACTTTCATTTGTGTGTGATAAAACATTTATTACTGTGCTTTCATATTTCTAAACTTTTTTATTTTATTTTTTTATTTTATTTATTAATTTTATTATTATATATTTTTATTTATTTATATTAATTTATTAAATAATTATTCATTTATTTTTTTATTTTTTATTATTTATTTTTTTTTTTTATTACTAGTTAACTCATTATAAATCATATTTACAAAATTTTTATAATTTAAAATTTTATGAAATAAGATTATAGTTTAAATTTTTCTTTTTTTTTTTTTTCTTTTTTTTAAAGTCCAAATTTTTTTTTTTATTTTAAATTTAATTATTCAATTTTAATTATAATTTAATTAAAAATAAATTTTTTTTAATTTTTTAAAATTTTATTATTTAAATTTTAATTTTATAATTTATAAATTAAAAAATTAAAATTATTAAAAAAAATTGATTTATTAAAAATCTTTTAAAAGATGATGATTTCGCAATTAATAAGAAATTGTAAATTATAATGATATTAAATTATTATTTTTCAATATTTTTATTAATATTTTTTTATTTTAATTAATTTTTTATTTTTTTATAATTTGGTTTATTAAAAATTTTGAAAATTTATATTTGATTTTTGAATTTAAAATATTTTAAAATTTTTTTTAAAAAATTAATTTAAAATTTTAAAAAAATTTTAAATTTTAATTTTTTGAAAAACTAAAGGTTTTTTTTTTTTTTTTTTGTTTTTTTTTTCTTTTTCTAGTTTTGTATAAAAATTTTTGAGCCTCGTTTTAAAGCTTTTTTTTATTTTATTTCAATTCGATTTTGATTGAATCTATGAATCTCCATGAATTTTCTTCTTTCTTCTCCTCTTTCTCTCACTCTCCTCTCTCTCTCTCTCTTTTTCTCTCTCGCTCTCTCCGCTCTCCCTCTCTCCTTTCTTTCCTCTCGCTCCTCGCCACCCCCAAGCCATGGCCATCTCGCTTCTCAGCACTTCCTAAAACACTGGCCACCCTTCCACCATTCTTGACCTAAAATGCAAAAACACCACAATTCGATGGGCTCGATGCAGGCCAAAATACAAAAATCTTAGCTCATTTTGACTACTTTTGTTTTACCCATCTACAAAATTTTTTATTTTCTTTTTTTAGATTTTTACAAAACTTGAAAAAAATTAAAAAATTTGTCTAATTTTAAAAATTTAAAATAAGTGGGCTTTACCACTTTTTTTTTTTAACATCATTTTTTGGTGGTCCCACAAATTTTTAGGTTCACTTTTTGGTGTTTCCAATGAAAAGCTTATTTTGGATGACTTCAAATTTAAATAGAAAATAATTCATTTTCCAAAATTTGAAAATTTCTTTCTGTTTACATGTTTTGTCAATGAATGATTAAAAATTTTTCACAATTTGTCATTTAATTGGGTTGTTGTTATCTAAAATAATTGTTAAATGATGTTTTCCTGGAAATTAATAATTGCTCTATAAACAATCAATCTCAATGAGTTTATAATACTTGTGAAGGAAACAATTTTAATCTAGTTTTTTATTGGAACAAATCCTTAATTTTTATTTTGAATCCTTAAATATCTAATTATTAAAAAAAATAATATATTTATTTTTTGAAGCTTTGAAAAAAAATTTTTTTATTTTTAAAATAAAATAATATTTTTTTTTTTTCAAATTTATATAAAAGTTTTATAATGTTTCAAAATTTATTTAATCTTTTGATGGTTGAGCCAGATAAAAGTGATATGATTTTTTTTAAATTTTGCAAATTTTATTAGTTAGGTCCCAATTCTTTTGTTAAATTTTTTCATCGTGGGTTAGGCCTGCAGGAAGCTAAATTTAATTATTGAGTGAAGTATGTAGTTGTCCAGTTTATCTAGTCAAATGCACAGCAAAATGTCATGTTATTAGGTCGGTAATTCTACATGGTACTTTAAGTTTATTAAAGAATTGATTATCATATGTTCAAGGATGCCCATGCATCACTTATAAATATGTATCTATGTAGTTAAATACTAGGCACATTTTATATTGCATTCATAATTGATAAAGTGCCATGGATGTTGTTTATGATAATTTGGAGTAGTGTGCGTGCGTTGGCGTGCGTGTGTTATAGTATTGGATATGGACAGGACGGGTAGACACGGCTTGAGAGATACTCGCTGGGACACAGTCCTTTATGGATAAGTCGGAGTAGACACAGCTTGAGAGATACTCGCTGGGACCCCGCATTTAGTTTATTAAGCGAAAGTCCGGCTTGAGAAACACTCGCTGGTAGAGGTTGGATTAAGAGAGCTGTATAGGAGATCAGCTCCCACATACGTACTGTTTGTACAGTGTTGGGTGGGTGAATGCTCCAAATTGCCTTTTTATTGCTATGATATGGTTTGTATAAAAATTTATGATGATGTTGCATTCCATGCCTTGGGATGCATTAGCTTTAGTTAGCTATAGAAATTGTGATTAAATTAGTATTTTACTCTCTGAGTTGAACGCTCACTCCTGTTCACCTATTTTTCCAGGATACAGGAGGATTATTTGTTATGGCTAACCTGCTCTTCTTTTTCGTAGGTCCATTAATAGTATTTAATGTATTTTGTTCAATTAAGTTAAATTTTAGACTCCGCATGTATTAGAAGTACTTATTTTTATTTTGGGCCTGTATTATAAAAGTTATGTTGGACCTAGAAAATTATTAACTGTATGTATAACTGGATTGGATGAGAGAGCTGAGCTCCCATTGGATTTTTGATATTATGAGCATGTGGAGGGTGAGCTGAGCTCTCCAATTTATTTTATATTGTGTTTACAGGTCGGACGAGTCAAAAACTCTCCGTTGAATGGTCTATTTTATGGCTAGACTCTGTCCGGTTGAATTCTTGAAATTAGGCCCAAATGGGCCTTAGGATTAGGTTGAGGAATAGTTAGGCTTACTATGGGTCTCGGGGGCTTTAGGCTGGCCCAGGTCCTAGTGCCAGTCCGGCCCATAGGTTGGGTCGTGACAAATGTGATATCAAAGCGTAGGCTCCAGATTCATAGGGAATATATGTCTAAAGTTTTGGAAAGAGTCTAATGGGAGTCACATGCGGAGAATAGGGTCCACATTCATCATTGCATTGTCATCTTTGCTTCTAGTTTCTGCTTTATATAATTGTATGTAAATATGAGTCTATACAGTTGTGTAATATGCCGTTTTGAATTTTTGTGGGCCAATGCTGCTGAATTTCAGGAAAATGTCTAGAAGTAGAAGAGCTGCCACTGCACCAGAACGGGATGTGCCAGACTAGGTGTCAGCACAGGATGAGGCGCTTGCCCCAAGGAGGCGGGGCAGGAGACCTAGAGCTGCTCAAGTAGAAGAGCAACCGCCACCAGTTCAGGAACAGTCTTTTATGGCCCAGGGTCCCATGGACCTAATGGCAGCTACCTTAGCCGGATTACAAAGAACCATCGATGTGATGGCACAGTATATGGTCCACTCTCTCCAACAGCAGTAGCCCACCGCACTAAGAGGGGAACCTTACAAACAAATAATTAATTTTAAGAAGTTAGTGCTTGGTACTTATGATACGTCAGATTATGCATATCGATTTTTAGACTCGTGCAGACAGGCAGGGATGGAGTTGCAGTTGACTAACAGGAGATTGGTAGAGTGTGTACAGCATGTATTGGGGTCAGTGCCAAGGTAGTGGATGACAGACTACGTACTATCTCGTATTGAGGGATTATCATGGACCCAGTTTGTGGAACAGTTCATCAACAGGTTTGTGCCAGAAAGCTTCAGAGATCAAAAGCAGTGGGCCTTTGAGGTCTTTAGGAAGAATGACAAATCCGTAGATGAATATGCTACAGAATTTTTGGAACTGAGTAGATATGCCCCCACAGCAGTGGCTACAAAAAGTATGAAGGTAAAGAGGTTCCTGAAGGGGCTGGACAGGAGGTATGCAAACCTGACCATGATGTCTGATCAGTCTTTTGATATGGCAGTTGATTGAGCTCGACAGATTGAGATTAACTATACAGAAGATGACAGTGGAAGGGCAAAGAAGAATAAAGTAGAAGATTCTTTAGGTGTTCCCTACATGGGTACCATGGATAGCGGAGGCCAAAGTCACTACAGAGGAAGGGGTAGAAACAACAAGAAGGGTGGTTTTAAACACAAATCTCAAAGACTCAGGCCAGGATATGGATCCAATAGTGGTTACAGTTCGGGTTACAGCAGTTCTGGGTCTGGTTCAGGATCCTCATTGGGACCTTGCACGCAATGTGAAAGAGGACATTCAGGACCTTGTATGATGGGTTCAGGAGTATGTTTTCGATGTGGCCAACAGGGTCACTTTGCTAAAGAATGTCCAGTGTTCAGCGAGCTACAGATAGGGTCACAGGGTTCTGTTGCAAATGTTCTTCGCCAATTGTATCATGGTGCTTCCAGCATGGCTGAGGATAAGGAGGATGTGGATTTAGAGGCAAGTCAGGAGGTAGAAGTCAATTACAGGGTTCTGCAATGCAGGGTAGGGGTCAAGCTCGGGTTTTCACCTTGACCCACCAGGATGCTCAGGCTTCCAATGTAGTTGTGGCAGGTATTCTTTTAGTATGTTCCTATGAGGCTCGTGTTTTGATAGATCCGGGTGCTACATACTCATTTGTCTCCCCTATTTTTGCCATGAGATTGGGTAGGAACCCTACAACTTTAGAATACCTCTTGTCTATAGCTACCCCACTTAGTGACAACATAGATGTGGACAAGGTTTTTCCTGGTAGTCCAGTAGTAATGGATGTAAGGATCCTCCTAGCAGACTTGGTTCCTCTACTAGTAATGGATTTTGATGTGATTTTGGGAATGGATTGGCTGGCAACTCATTATGCCACTTTAGACAGCATGAACAAAAATGTGTATTTCCACATACCTGGTGTGGAAGAGTTTAGCTTCGATGGTGACAGGAGTGTGGCTCTATATAACTTGGTGTCAGCAATTAGTGCTGGAAAAATGTTGAGGCGTGGATGTTAAAGGTATTTGGCACTGGCGAGAGATACATCTGTAGAAGGTGTTAACATTGAAAATGTTCCTGTTGTCAGAGAATTTATGAATGTCTTCCCTGAGGAGCTTCCAGGGTTGCCACCTAGAAGGGAAATAGAGTTTTGCATTGATGTTGTGCCAGGTACAAACCCCATATCAATGCCGCTTTATAGGATGGCACCAGTAAAATTGAAAGAGCTAAAGGAGCAACTACAAGAGCTTTTGGACAAGGGTTTCATACGTCCGAGCACTTTACCTTGGGGCGCTCCTGTTCTATTTGTGAGAAAGAAAGATGGGTCCTTGAGGTTGTGTATTGATTATAGACAGCTGAACAAGGTGACTATGAAGAACAAGTATCCACTTCCTCGGATTGATGATCTGTTTGATCAGCTCCAAGGGGCTAGATTCTTTTCCAAAATTGACCTACGATCAGGCTACCATCAGTTGAGAATCAGGAATAAGGATGTGTCCAAGACAGCATTCAGGACAAGATATGGTCATTATGAGTTCTTGGTGATGTCTTTTGGACTCACTAATGCACCAGCGGCATTCATGGACTTGATGAACAGGGTGTTCAGGCCATTCCTGGACTGTTTTGTCATTGTATTCATAGATGACATTTTGGTATACTCTCGGACCAAGAAAGAACATGAATGGCATTTGAGGATGGTGTTGCAGACTTTGAGGGAGCACTAACTATATGCCAAATTTTCAAAATGTGAATTTTGGCTAGAAAGCATCTCATTTTTGGGACACGTGGTTTCTAGTGAAGGCATTCAAGTGGATCCCAAGAAAATTGAGGCGGTAACTGATTGGCTTAGGCCTACAACAGTCACTGAGGTGCAAAGTTTTCTAGGCCTAGCTGGCTACTATAAATGCTTTTTATAGAATTTCTCCAGGATAACAACTCCCCTAACTAAGTTAACTCAGAAGAATGTTTTGTTCATTTGGACAGATGATTGTGAGGATAACTTCCAGAAGCTTAAGGAATGTCTAACTACCGCCCCTGTGTTGACATTACCAATGAGTGGTGAAGGATATACCGCGTATTGTGATGCCTCCAGAGTTGGCTTAAGGTGTGTTTTGATGCAGAATGGAAAAGTAGCAGCTTATGCTTCAAGGCAGCTAAAGAGGCATAAGCAGAACTACCCCACCCATGATTTGGAAATGGCGGTTGTAGTCTTTGCACTAAAGATCTGGAGACACTACCTGTATGGTGAAGTGTGCGAGATATACACCGACCACAAGAGTTTGAAGTACATCTTCCAACAGAGGGATTTAAATTTGAGATAAAGGAGATGGATGGAGCTTCTGAAGGACTATGATTGTACCATCCAGTACCACCCTGGGAAGGCCAATGTAATAGTAGATGCTCTGAGCAGAAAATCTTCTGGCAGCTTGGCGTACATATCAACAGAGAAGAGACCATTGATTCAGGAAGTACATGAGTTGATGGATCAAGGTTTGATCTTAGATCTTTCAGATGATGGGGTATTATTGGCCCATTTTTCTGTGAGACCAGACCTGCGAGACAGAATTAGAGTTTCCCAGCACAGAGACTCGTAATTGATGAATATTATAGAAAGAGTATAGTAGGGTGAAGGTGGTGAGTTTGAATTTGCCAATGATGGCGCTCTTATGCAAAGTTCTAGGATATGTGTGCCCGACGTGGACAATCTCAGAAATGAAATCATGCGAGAGGATGTACCATGATGTGAAAGATAGCTACTGGTGGAATGGCATTAAGAGAGACATAGCAAACTTTGTGTCCAAGTACTTGACTTGTCAGAAGGTGAAGTTTGAATACCAGAGGCCATCAGGGAAGCTACAAGAGCTCCCTATCCTAGAATGGAAGTGAGAAATGATCACTATAAATTTTGTAACTGGGTTGCCTCGTACCACATGGGGATATGATTCGATATGGATAATTGTAGATTGTCTGACTAAATTAGTTTATTTCTTACCTGTGAAAATCACATATTCTGTTGCACAGTACGCCCGGCTCTATGTTCGAGAAATAGTCAAATTGCATGGAGTTCCTGCTTCCATAATATCTGACAGAGGGCTCCAGTTCACTTATAGGTTTTGGAGAAAGCTACAAGAGGCACTTGGCACGCAATTAAACTTTAGTACTGCCTTCCACCCTCAGACAAAGAGGCAGTCCGAAAGGACAATCCAAATACTAGAAGACATGCTTCGCATGTGTATTTTGGATTTTGAAGGTCAATGGGATGATCAGCTACCCTTGGTGGAGTTTGCCTACAACAACAGTTATCATTCCAGCATCGGGATGGCACCCTATGAGGCGCTATATGGCAGAAAGTGTAGGTCTCCTTTGTGTTGGATGGAAATGGGAGAAGCGAAGGTGCAGGATGTAGACTTAGTGTAGTACAATTCAGAAATGATTCCTTTAATAAGGGAACGATTGAAAACAGCTTTCAATAAGTAGAAGAGTTATGCATATCCCAAACGGAGGGATGTAGAGTTTGCAGTAGGCGATTACGTATTCCTGAAGGTTTCTCCGATGAAGGGAGTCATGAGATTTGGAAAGAAGGGCAAGTTGGCTCCTCGGTATATTGGACCTTTTGAGGTTACTGATAGAGTTGGAGCAGTTGCCTATCGGTTGGAGTTACCCCTAACCTTTCTCATGTTCATCCTGTATTTTCACATCTCCATGCTTAGGAAATACATACCTGATCCTTCTCATGTGTTACAACCGGATGTAGTAGAGCTGAAAGAAAACTTGACGTTTGAGGAGCAACCTGTAGCCATAGTGGACTACCAAGTGAGGCAGTTAAGATCAAAACAGATTCCTATGATTAAGGTTTTATGGAGGAGCCAGTCAGTGGAAGAATGCACGTGGGAATCAGAGCGGGGCATGCGTAGTAAGTACCCTTATTTATTCAATATGTAATTCTGTTCTTTTATTATGCCTTGTGCAAAAAATTCGAGAACGAATTTTCTGTAAGGGAGGAAGAATGTAACACCCCTAATTTTTAAATTAATTATTTTATGGGTTGATATTAATATTTTATTTTATTTAAATTTTGGGAAATTATTTGAAACTTTTTGGATTTTAGAAATCGGGTTAGATTTTTCGAAAATATAAAAATTTGATGATTTTTAAAAATTAATTTAAAGACCACGTGGCAAAACTAAAAATACATTTGGACTTTACGAATTTTTCTGAGTTTTCTAGAAATTTTTTGAATTTTTTGGGCCTCATTTTTTGTTCTAAGATAGAGTAAAAATTCAATTTTGGGTATCTTGAATCAAACAGGACTAGATCGGATCGGTCAAATCGGACAGACCCATTTTCTTTTTTCTTCTTCTCCTTCACGCGCCCCCGACACCCTCCCTCTCTCTCTCATTTTCTCTCTCCTCTCTCCTCCTCTCGCCGCCCCACCACCGCCCCAGCCGCCCTAGCTCGCCGGAGCACCACCTCAGCCCTTCCCCCTCGCCAGTCGCCACTTGTAGCGCCAAAAAAACTTGCCCAAAGGCGCTTACACATGCAGCGAACCATTTCATCTTCCCAGCCAAAATCTGGCCGATCCGGCCACCGATTGGACCGGGTCTTGTGCCAAAACACATCTACACCTCGAGAGCTTTCCATAGACACCAAGAACACCAAAATTCATTGAGAGGTTTGTTCAATTTTTGCCCGGAAAGTTTTAGCTCATTTTGACTTTCGGGCTAGATTTATCAAAAATCGTAAACCCCACCAAAAATTTGAGAGTACCGGAGTGCTCCACTCGTCGAAAGCTTCGCGCCAATACTCATTTTAAATTTTTCCGACACTGTTTTTCAGTGGGTCTCACGAGACTTCACAGTATTTTTGTGAGTATTAAATGAGTTTAAAAAATTTCGTAAAAATTATATACTAACCCTCGTGTTGTGAGCTTCGTGTAGGTACCTTCAATTCACAGAAATTCAATAGTTGCTCGAGTCTGCAATTTCAAGTCGGGCAGACAGGCTACCGAAAAAGTCTCCGAATTGGGTCGAGGTTATAGGCTACCCCACCATTTTCAGATGTCCTGGACACGTCTCCAGGGTCAGAATTGGCATAGGTAAACCCAAACCCTCATTTTTCTTAATTATCTAGTGCTTGATTTCGATAAAAAATCTATAAAATATTCGTGGTAGGTTAGAAAAATATAATTCCTTTTGCGTTTGCTCTATAATATTGCTAAAGACTACGGAGCAAAGTTTTAGAATTTTTAGAGCTCATTTGAGTAGTTTTTGCAAAAGGGGCAAATGTAGGGACTAAATTGTAATTTTTCAAATTGTGGTTGTTGGCTATTTGGATGGGCCCATGAGGGGCCATGTGATGTAATTGTGTTGTGCATGTGTGGCTTGTGAATATAGAAGTGCAATTTGAACCCTTTTTTAGGTTGAGTAGGTCCTAGGTATAGGGGAGACTCTGCCGGATTTTCAACATGACCTTGGGTGTCTTTAGTCTTTTTCAAGCATGTATTGAATCAAATATATTAAATAATTACTATTAAATTATCAAGTGAGCCGGGACAGCCTTCCTCCTCCTCCCAGCCGCTGCAGTGACCTTGGTTTAAGTCTGTGAGTAAAATATTAATTTTAATTATAATTTCGATATTATTATATGTTCAAGCATGCCCATGCATCACTTATAAATATGTATCTATATAGTTAAACACTAGGCACGTTTTATATTGCATTCCTAATTCATGAAGTGCCATGGATGTTGTTTGTCGTAATTTGGAGTAGTTACATGCGTTGGCGTGCGTGTGGTATGGTATTAGATATGGACAGGACGAATAGACGTGGCTTGAGAGACACTCGTTGGGATCCGGTCCTTTATGGATAAGTAGAGGTAGACACGACTTAAGAGACACTCGCTGAGACCTCGCATTTGGTTTATTAAGCGAAAGTCTGGCTTGAGAGACACTCGCTGGCAGAAATTGGATTAAGAGAGCTGTATAGGGGATCAGCTCCCATATATGTACTGTTTGTACAGTGTTGGGTGGGTGAGCGCTCCAAATTGCTTTTTTATTGCTATGATATTGTTTGTATAAAAATTTATGATGATGTTGCATTCCATGCCTTGGGATGCATTAGCTTTAGTTAGCTATAGAAATTGTGATTAAAATTAGTATTTTGTTCTCTGAGTCGAACGCTCACTCTTGTTCATCTATTTTTCCAGGATATAGGAGGATTATTTGTTGTGGCTAACCTGCTCTTCTTCTTCGTAGGTCCATTAATAGTATTTAATGTATTTTGTTTAATTGAGTTAAATTTTAGACTCCGCATGTGTTACAAGTACTTATTTTTATTTTGGGTCTGTATTATAAAAGTTATGGTAGACCTGTAAAATTATTAACTGTATGTATCACTGGATTGGATGAGGGAGCTAAGCTCCCATTGGATTTTTGATATTATGAGCATGTGGAGGGTGAGCTGAGCTCCCCAATTTATTTTATATTGTGTTTACAGGTCGGGTAAGTCAAAAACTCTCCATTGAATGGTTCATTTTATGGTTGGACTCTGTTCGGTTGAATTCTTGAAATTGGGCCCAAATGGGCCTTAGGATTGGGTAGAGGAATAGTTAGGCTTATTACGAGCCTCAGGGGCTTTAGGCTGGCCTAGGTCCTAGTGCCGGTTCGGCCCATAGGTTGGGTCGTGACACTCAAATTAGAGTTAATATGAGAAAATAGTGCATTAGATTGATTAGAGAAAAGAACCTACATTCATAGATGATCTGATCTCTTTATATAGGATATAGACAATGGTTGATTATAGTAAGTCAACTATGTATTTATATGAATATTATTGGCTAGCATAATTATAGGATTATATTTCTATTTATAGTGCATAATGAGTATTATTATATTCGGCAATTCCACCAAGATTGCTTATCTTTAATCAAGATTTTTTCTTTTTATTGAGTAGATCTTGCAGCAGTTGAACCGACTAACACTATAAGAAAAAAGGAGATTTGAAACCGAAATATTTAGTTTATAATTAGCTAATTTCAAAATAAATTAAAAATGGAATATGACGTCTATCTCAAATTCTGAAACCATTTTGAGACAAAAATTTTCATTTTAGCATTAGAAACTGAATGAATTTCATTCCTAAACCATTTCAAGTTAGAAATCGATATTTTTCGATTTCTATTTACCTAAAACGGATTTTCATTTCTAATCAGTTTTTAACTTGTAAAATAAACAAGACAAAATAGAACATTTTTTGAAACCGAAATGCATTTACTTTCTAAATAGAAATAAAATTTCCGTTTGCAATCAGTTTCTAAACATAATAAAATAAAAATAAATTCTTTTATGTTTTGAAATCGAATGACTATTCGTTTCTATTTCATTTTAAATTACTGTAAAAAATTTTATTTTTTTATTTAATACATTATTTCTTATATTGAAGCATATAATAAATTATTAAATTTTGATGCTCAATATCACAATATTTATGATATAAGGCTATTAAATATCAAATATAATTAGACTCATGACTATTTGAAAACTCGAGTTACTGGGTCAAGTATATATATATATATATATATATATATATATGGGAAGTTATATCATTAGTTCTCTCCTTTCAGTTTGAATATTTAGGTTCGTTGTATTTAGATAATAAAGTTTTGGCCATTGCTTTATAATTTTTGGGGCGCGGACTATCACCTTGAACTTGATAATGGCGAACTATCATCTTAAGTGAATTTTTACCTTTTATTTGCTAGCCTGACATATTATAGCTTTAAGTGGGCTTACACCTTCATTTGTTTAGTGTGGCAAACTATTGCCTTAAGTAGGCTAGGCACTTTTATTTTTTAGGCCTAGCGAATTATCATTGTGGATGGGCTAAGCACCGCTATCGCTGTGGATGAGCTAAACACACTTAATTTATTTAGCCTAATTGACTATCGCCATAGATGAGCAAAGCATCCTTAGTTTATTTAGCTTGGCGGACTATCACTATGGATAGGTTAAGTACCCTCAATTTATTTATTTGCAAAAGTAATGCTTGTACAATTATTTTTATGAAGATAATTTTGTATAACACATGTTGTAAGTATACTCAATATTTTTCAACAAATAATATAATATATCAAGTGTAAATTGCATTTTTACAATGGCTTGCATATTAACTCTAACCAAGGCTTTCATGATCAATGAAGTTTTGGAAGTACTATATCATATTTATGTTGAAATATTTACGTATGCATGTTAAAAAAAAATTAATCAAAGGTGAAAGACTATAACAATACAGTAACACTCCCATGGAAGGCCAAAGGCAACTTGTGGGACATGAGATTAGATAGCTAACTTCTTAAATAATTTTAGATGTCCCATGGTCTACTATTTATAGAGCACACTTTCAAAATAATATGGGATTAAATAATTTAATCCAATTAATAATTATACAATTAACATTAGAGTAAATATTCAATTTTAATCCTAAACAGATTAAAATTAGCATTATAATTTATTTGCTCCAAAAGTTGATTTTAATCTTCGATAAAATAAGAACTGTAACTTTCATTTAGGAGATTATTGTGATTTTATAATATAAAATTATGGTAAAGTAATAATGCAATTGAAGAGAACATGGCCCATTTTCAACAGAAGCATTATTTCATGCAAATTTAATGAAACCTTTTTGTAACTTTGGCCAAAATCAATGGCTCTCTTTATACAACAGCATATCAACAGTGATTCTTGACGTAATTTTGAGCAAACTAAGACCATTTCATTTTTCAAAGACTGGACATATCATGAAACATTTCAGCAAATTTTTTGAGCAAGAGAATAAATTTTTTTGGTTAGGTTTTCGTAAATCATAAGCCATCCACTCAATTGATTCCTTCTCTCATTTCGAGCTCAAAATATAAAAACTAAGAAGATTACTGAATCTAGTTTTTCGATAGCTATGAAGTGGGAAAGACACAATTTTTTATGTCATTTCCCATATACGGCGCTATTGTTGTGGTCTCCGAAAATTTCTTGTGGGTATATACTTGCAAAATAGATAATAAATGGGTCAGAGGGCTACCTGTTTATTTTCGGAACCCTTTGGCGCTTAAGTTAAAGCTGATACGAGAGAATAGTGCATCAGATTGATTAAGGAGAAGAACTTACCTCCATAGATAATTTAATATCTTTATATAAGATATAGACAATGATTGGTTATGATAAATTAGCTATGTAATTCTATGGATTATATTTTTATTTATAGTACATAATTATAGGTCTTATTATATTTATCAGTCCCATTAATATTGCTTATCTTTAATCAAGATTCTTATCTTTTATTGAGTAGGTCTTATAGTAGTTGAATTTACTAAATATATCTCATGACTGAATCATTAAATATAATTAGGCTCATGAGTTATCAAAAGCCCTAGTTATTGGGTCCTGTGTGTGCGGGTATATATATATATTGGGGAGTTATATAAAAAATTATTTAATTATTATTTTAAATAAAAAAAAACTAATAACACGTTTCTTATTTCTCAAATTCAAAACCAATCCATTTCTCCATTTCTTCTTGTTCTTCTTTGAATGGTGGAAGGCCAATAGTTATTTTGTATCTTTTACAAATTAAAAATACACGGAGATATGCAAGAACTTCACTCCAACCGCTTACACACATCCCACTTCATTTCCAATCAACGAATTAAGTTTTACCTTAATTTCCAAATGAAATTGGTTGACTCATTCTTTTACATATATATTAGCATGAGAGTTTTGCTAAAGAGAGACTTTACAATTACTTCTTAAACCTACTGTAGAAACTTGAGATTCAATGTTGCAGATCCATCCCATTCTCTTGTTTGTTTAGCATAAGTGTTAAGCGATTGATACTCTATCTCTGTAAGGATCAACACTTCTTCAAGATTTCTCGTTCTTGATGTTCTATCTGAGTTAAAAATTTTTTTTGATGATTTATGAGTTAAATGTTTACGGTTCTTTGTTATTGATTTTTTATTTTTTTTTACAATGTAAAATTAGGAAAATAATATTTTATTAAAGCGTGATTAATTTGAACTTAATTGAAAAAGTTTAAAGGTTAATTTGGACCAAAAATTTAAAATAATTTTTTTCTGGTAGAAAATGAGAACACATGCATCCGAATTAGTGACAAGATTAAATCACTATTAAAACAATTTATTTGAACCTTCTATAAAAGTTTAAGAGTGTATTTGAGATTATTTCCTATATTTTATTTAGGATCGATTTGGTTTTGGTTTTTTAAAAAATACACGTGTGATCATTTGAAAGGCTGAATTATTTTGACTCGTATCAATTTCTAGAACTATATATCTACATAACTCCCTCTATTGATGGAAACCAAATAGGGCCGAAACTTCGCGTCGTCCCCAACCCTTGCCATTGCTTCGTCCGTTTCACTTCTACATCCCTCTCCAGCTGAATTGGGGAAAGTGAAGTTGGTTCTTGAACTCAATTATTTTGTTAGGTAAAGTCACCAACATTTCAGAGCAGTAATATTCAATTATCGTAAATTTAAAATTCAAAATTATAATGGAATGAGCCACAACAAGCTAAGCCCTCTGCTCAATTTTAAGTCCACACAAACTGAAACTGAACCACGTGCCTACTTGATGATCCACACCCTCTGGACACCAAGTCTGATAATTCTTATGAACAATTGAATTGATTTGGTGAACATGAACCCAATATTAAGCCCACACAAACTGAACCACCTATATATTTAATGATCTACACTCTCCTGCCTGAAATTTAATACTCACACATAAAATAAAGGGAAAAGTAATCTACCAAAAAAAATAAAGGGAAAAGTATATATATATATATATATATATATAATACAATGTGGTTTCATGATTTAAAATATTAGACATTATTTTAATTTTTATTAATTTATTTTTCTCCGTTATCAAATATGATTCAAATTATCAATCACCATTAAATGATATAGCGAATATATAGCGTTGATGTGACGACACGTGTTTAACACTAGTACCATGTTAACACCACATCATCAATTTTAAGAATGTCATGTGTCAGCCATGTCAACACCACATTTACCATATGACACTATACCAGTGTTTCATTAGTGTCATTTAATGATAACCGAAGGTTTATATTACATTTACTAACAAAGTAAAAGACATGATATCAAAACTAATAAAAATTAAAGCACATTTCCTTACTTATGTGTAAAGTATGAAATTATAAGGTTTTTTTTTTTACTGTTCCTTAAAATAAATATCAAGGTCAAATTTGTGGGTGAAATGATCAATAACAGAGAATTAACAGCAGCCAACACTAAAGATCGAGTATTACATCAAGAAAATTTAAAGCATTTCAGAGCAACACTTGCAGTTGTCAAAGAACAGTCAAGACAGTACGTTCTCTCCACAAGATTAGCTTCTGCAATTGAAACTCGGATTTTCCAAGAGGGAATTGGAGCTCTCTTAATCTTGCAATGGAAAAGTAGGCAAAAACTATTGAAGGAGATCAATTTTCTTCAGTAACTTTCTTGCTTTCTCCTCTATAAGAACAATTCCACCATATAGTCTTTCTAAACCCATTGCACATTACTGGCCTTTGCTATGCCTGTACAAGACATCAGCACAGTATCTAACCGATAAAGAGATTCACAATGCTTCAAAACATAGATTATTTGAGAGACAGGTGTGAGCCTACTACAACTACTATAAAGATAAAGCAAGGAATTAATGGAAAATGGTCTCCGTCCATGCTTTGTACCTGGTGATGAAAAGAGGATGCAAACTTGCGTCCACATTACCATCCACCTTCCTTCAAACTTCAAGAGGTGTCTAACCATTATTTCGAAGAGGAAGGAACTTGAAATTTCCTGGAACCTTCAGAATACTGAAGTAGCTCCGCTTGAGAAGGTAAAAGTGTTAGGCATGAGTTCTCTCTTGGATCCCATGAGCTTCTATGAGAATCAATCTTCTTTCAAGGTAGTTGAGGAAGGATTCTGTAATATGTTTTGTAGGCAGTTATGCTTTTCACCACAGAGGCCACATATCTCACTACATTTATTGACATACCAGTCCTGGACAAGACTGAAAGGTACTTGTATGTTTGACCTAGTATTATCTGCTGAAGCAAGATATTTCATTGGACTTACTATACCAATTTCAGATTGTCCTCCACCATAATTGAATCTATCTCTCTCTTATGTTCAATCCAACTATATCCTGGACCTTTAACCACCTCTTTATCGCTCATCAGCCCTCTGACAGCCCTTACATCATCCCATCTTCCCAAGGAAGTGTAGATATTTGCTAGAAGCACATAAGGAGAAGAGTTTTGGGGGTCCAGGCGGATGAGTTCCTCTGCTGCTTTTTTCGCTAACCTCACATTCGAATGGAGTCTACAAGAACTAAGCAAAACCTCCCACACAATTGGATCGTCTTTATATGGCATTTTATCCATAAGCATTTCTGCTTCACGAAATTGGCCACCACGAGCCAAAGCATCAATGATGCAAGTATAATGATCCAAAATTGGTTCCAATCCATGGTCTCGTTGTATTGAGTCAAATATTTCAACTGCTGTATCAACTAATCCTGAATGGCTACAAGCAGTCAAAACAGCAACAAAGGTTATTCCATCAGGTTTCTCACCTGATCTAATCATGCTTCTATATAGATTAACAGCCTCACATCCACGCCCAGTTTGAGCATACCCGTGAATCATCTCATTCCATGTAACAGTATTTTTATCAGGCATCATATCGAAAAATTGTCGAGCCTCATCCACCTCACCACATTTACAATACATATCAATAAGAGCACTGCCCACATACACATCATCCATAAATCCTTCTTTAGCCATCTGAGCATGAACCAGCCTCCCTTGAAACAATGAAGATAATCTTGCACAACAGCTCAAAATAGTAGCATAAGAGAATTGGGTAGGAGACATGCCATTTTGTCGCATCTGCTGAAACAAAGTCAAAGCTTCCTTGTCTAAAGCATTAAGGGAAAAACCTGCAATGATAGAATTCCAACAGACAATATCCAATTCAGGCATTTTCTCAAATACAAATTTTGCCATATCCATCTTCCCACACTTTGAATACATAGCAATAAGTCCACTTGCAACATATAAATCATTATGAAAGGCTGCTTTTTGTGAGGCAGCATGGACCTGTTTTCCAGCCTCCAAAAGCTCCATCCCTGCACATGAACTAAGTATGATAGCTAAAGTAGTTCGATCAGGTTTTACATATCGGAATTGCATTTCTCTGAACAATTTTATTGCTTCCTTGTGATTTCCAACCTGGATATAGCCAGATAGGATGGCATTCCATGAACTTATGCTTGGGCATGCCATGCAATCAAACATTTGACGCCCAATCTCCATATCTCCAGACTTTACACATGCTGCGAGCATATTAATATAAGTGACCTCATCTGGTTCAAACCCACAAGATCGCATTTTTTGCAGATACTCCACAGCTTTCTCACTATTGCATTTCTGGCCATAGCCAGCTATCATGATATTCCAAGAGACGACACTAACTTCAGGCAAATTAGCAAAAACCTCGTCAGCACTATCCATATCACCATTCTTTGCATGCATATCAAGTAATGAATTACACAAGTGTAGATCACTTTGAAACCCAAGTTTGATTATAAGTCCATGTACTAGTTTCCCAAGCGCACTACACAGAGAGCCATCATAAAAACCAGATTCTCCACATGCTCCTCTGGTGCAAACACCCAAAACACAGGACAGTGAGACGCTATCAATTTGAATACCTTGTCTATACATCAAACTAAACATTTCCAATGCTTCTACAACCCTATCTGTCTGTGCAAACGCACCCATCATTGTTGTAAAAGTAACTTCATTAGGTTCCTGCATATCTTCAAAAAGTTGAAATGCATCTCTAACAAGCCCGCACTTAGCATACACACACAACAAAGCATTAATCACATACACATTCTTTTCAAGTCCAATTTTAACAGCAAGATTATGGCATCTCCTTCCACACTCTACATCTAACAGTGTGCCGCATGCGCTCAAAACACTAGCCAATGTGAAATGGGTAGGCACAAAACCTTCCCAAATCATTTTATTGCAAACATACAATGCCTCTCGCTCTAACCGGCCACGCACTAACGCACTAATCAAATTATTCCATGACACGGTGTTTCTCTCAGGCATCTCAGCAAACAATTTCTGTGCATTTTCTAGATTTCCTGCTTTACAATACTGAGTTAAGACTGCATTCCAAGAATAAATGTTCTTTTGGGGCATTTTATCGAACAAATTGTGAGCATAACCCGTGTTGTTGCATTTGAAGTAAAGCTCAATGACGCGGTTTAAGAGGAAGGTGTCTGCGGAGAGGCCAATACGGTAAATATGAGCATGGAGGAGCTTTCCAGATAAATGGTTTTTCTTGTCTATGCAAGATTGCAAGAGATTTGCTATGTAGAGAGTGGTTTTTCTTTCCATTTTTTCTTGGCAGTGGAACCTGCTCAAATTAGGAGAGAATGAGGCTCATGACCAATAAAATCTACGACTAGGGCATCATTCTCCACTGCAGTAAATCTTTCGCCGCAGGGAGGACTTCAGAGTTGAGTTTGCAGGAAATTTTTGAATTGAAATTGGATTTGGCGGAGTTGACATTTTATGCGCTGTCGTTTAGTTTCCAAAACATAAAACGCTGTCGTTTCACGTCAGAAGGTTTAAACCATCAATGTGCACGTTGCCTAACAGCGTAAAATAATCATAGTTCATCAGAAAAAAAAAAAAAAAAAAAAAAACATAAAAAGTGGAAGAAATTTCTAATATAAGGGAAAAAAACATAAAAAGAAGAAAAAAATTTATCTTCTATTAGTTTGCTAAGGTTGTCTTGGAACATGCATTCAGGAAATCATGTGATTTTTAATTTGAAACAGTAAGCGTTCACCAACGAATACTACTTTTCTTGCAGCATCTGCAAGAGTTGAAATTTCTGGTGCTCTCATCTAGATAGAGCACGCTTGTGTCTTTTGTCTCCATCTCGGTGAGTTCTTCTATGACTCTGCGATGCTGTAACCAGGCAAGACTCGTACACTCTGATTATCATGTTTAATATCTGATTCAAGCTAGGGTATTTACTGGTTGATTGATCAGTGCACATCAACCCCAGGGCTATTCCATGTCTAGCCTGATCAAACATATTTTCTGATAATTGCATTCTTGAATCAAACACATTGCACAGATTTCCAGGATAACTCATTCTGATGTACTCTATAAAACCAGCTTCACCCCTTTCGAATTCCTCTTGTGGTCTCCTGTTTGTTATTATCTCAAGTAGAAATACTCCAAATTTGTAAATGTCTGGAACAAAATTGGGCATAAGTATTATATTTATACAAACACGTAGCAAGAATGCAGCTTAGAAGAGTTAAACATACTTTTGGTGTTACTGTGTTGAACTCCAACCTTGAATCTTGAGATGAGTGGCTCCAGATTGTCAGATAGCATCACGCTTCTAGTTCTGAGATCATACCCCACTTCAGGCCATTGTTCCTGCAGATAACACATGCCCTCCACAACTCCCAATAGTACTTTTAACCTTTGCTTCCATGAAGGAACTGACCCTGCAGATAGCCACATTTCAATATTCTCTCCCTCTGTCCATTCTGTAACAATTGCCCTCAGTTTTCTGTCATTACACCATCCAAACACTTGAACTAAATTCTTGTGACATAGTTGAACGAGAACCTTACATTCCTTAATGAATCTCCGATGGTCTTCCCTGGAAATGTTGTCCCAGTAGATTTCGATCCTGACCTCAGTTCCATCTCGCAGTGATCCTTTATACATACTCACTCCTTCACTCTTCGCCACCAAATTCTTTCTCGAAAACTGACCGGTTGCTGCTTTTAGTATTGCTGGTGTGAATTTGTGCTTTCTCTGTAGCAATCTTGGTAAGTAATCTGGCCTTCGAAAACATAGCCACCCAAAGCAAACTATGATTAGAATCACAAAGATGGGAAATCCAAGTAAAAGAAATATAGCCTTGATCTTATAGTTTCTGTGACTTGGGAGTAGACCAGAATGAAGAAAACTAGAAGCATTAAACCGTTTGAAGAACTGAGAATCTGAGATTTTACACTCTGAAAAATAGTTAAATGACAGATTGAGAAATGTAAGGTTGGAAAGAGGAGTGAAACTCTCTACAGGAACATCACCTGCAAGGGCATTAAGACTTAAATCAAGAGCCTGAATTTGAGTACAAGACAGGACATCTGCAGGAAAACTACCCTTCAAAGAATTGTTGGACAAATCAATGGACAGGATGGTTAAAGGGCAATACTTCCAAAAGAAGCTGTATGACAAGTACAATGGTACAATCTTTGGACGACTCCTGAGGTCTATTTTGGGGAATGATTCAACACAATTTGGGTTTTTGGATTCATTGCAAAGATAACTAGCAACAATGGTGGACTTGAAGATCTCAACGAGTTCCATAGCGGAGGAGTAATTGCAGTATCTAAGAGAAGGGTTGTGGAGACAGTTGCCCTTGATTGTGGAGTTGAAATCTGGAGGGGGTTTTAAGTTTGCAAGGTCCTCAACTAGTGTTGCAGAAACTGAGAGTGAAAGTACTGCGATCAAAAGAAGGATGGAACTTGCAGAAATGGATGCCATGGATGTAAGTTTTTCTTTTTCTTCCCAGAGTTTTTCAAGTTCAAGCAGTTGGCACTTGAGAATTTTTATGGAAGTTATTAAGAGGATTATCCATATTAACACGTTCCAGACTTCCAGTTAAATTTGTTTGGCAGTTACTTGAGTGGCTCTGCTAACTTCTTGTGGAACATTTGGCAATTAGAAATATATTATTTAATAATGGAAATTATTCGGTTCTCCTCAGATACACATAAACCATTTCTATTAAATATAAAATTAAATTTCTAAAATTAAAAATATAGAATTTTAAATAAATATAATTATTATGCATGTCAAATATATATAAATTTTTAAATAAATTTATTTATGCAGAATAAGCTCTAAAGAACAATTATGTAATTATTATAAAAGTGTGTGAATATTTATTACAGTCAAGATTTTTCATGAAGGAGAAATTATTAAATGTAGTTGGTGTTTGTATATTTTCACTTATAAAGTAATGTGTTTTATTTTTTTAATTTTATGGGGCAATTATCTTCATGTGAGTAATACTAATTTTTAATATATCAAGTATACTCTATAATTTGCCGATATTTATTTGGTATAATTTTCATAGAGTAATACTAATTGTTGTTAAAGAAAAATATTAATTAAGGCAATTATTTCTATAAAAAAAATTAAGGAAATTATTTTACTTTTTTCATAAAATTTATTGGGTCTTAAAATTTCAACATCATAATTGTTTTTGGTATTTTTATATAGTGTATTTTGTCATATTTGAAAAATTTTTAGTTGGACTAAAGAATAAGAGAGAGAGAGAGAGATTTCTTTTCATGGAAAAAGAATTTACAAGAATTTGATTAGATTAGCACCTAAAACTAAGGAACATTGATTAGCACCTAGCTAAGATCAGGGTAAGAAATAACAACAATTGACAATTAGCACCTAATTAACACGGATAATATTTAGGAGTGGGATTAAAACAGACAACAAAGCTTAATCATCACGTCATCAAGGGCATTGGTTCCCAGCAGCAGCCGATCAACCTCATAAACTTTTGATTGAATCTATTCATCATTTGCTATGGTTTGAAGAAGCTCTCTTGGAACCAAGCACTTCTCCTGTGAGTACAACTTCTCTTGAATTGTTGGAGATGCAAGAAGAACTTGGAGTTCCTGTGTATGCAAATGTGATTCCTTCCTTTCCTGCAAGTATATTATAATTTTCTATCATAAAAGAATTTTGAGAAGAAAGGGAGATGTGAAATTAATTATTTATATACCTGATGCATTGATTCCATAAGTTGAAGAAGTTTAACTTGAGCCTGCAAGAACTTGACATAATTGGAAGCAGCTTGAAGCATTTCAGCAGTGTTCATCTTATTCCCTCCAGGAATCAGCTTTCCAAGCTCTTGTGTCTTCTCAGTTATCTTCCTTCTCCTCTGTCGTGCTGCAATACTCTGCGCAGACAAGCTCCCTCCGCTTGGTTTCTTCCCAGCAGTACTACTGCAGTCATTTCTCCCTACATTAAAAGCTGCTGCAGAAACCTGAAACTTTGGCAGTACTGGAGCTGGAAATTCTGGGAATACCGGATCAGAATTCGCTAAGAGCCCATCAAAGAAAATCGGCTCAAAACTTGAGCGGCAAGTATCCGGATAACTCTTTTGGCGTTTTGGGCAGTGGTAGGACTCGAATTCTTGTATAGAAGAGAGGTCAGGTGATAAAGACATGACATCATCTGAAGGTGAAGGAGAGAAGTAGGGAAGGAGATTGGTGTAGCTATCAGAGTAAAAGAGCTCATCACCAAATTCAAACAAAGGGTTGATGAAGGAATCTGAAAAGTTTATGAAGTTGTCATTGTAACCAAGAAGCTGATGATGATCATGATCTGCTTCAACCTCTGAGTGGGGATAGACCGTTAAATCTTGGTGGTGGTTAAAGGAACAAAAACTCAAAGCCATGGATGGATAGAAAGTAATACAATAGAATTCAATCTAAAACACATAAAAATGAAAACCCAGTTAGCTAAAGAATTGAAAAAAGAGAAGAAGTTGGTCATGAAGCCAAGAAACAAAAACTTAAATAAATAATTACATGCAGTGTAAAGACAATCAACAAGAAAAGAAAAGCCACAAGACATATGGGATACCTGTAGACTAGAGATACTGTCCTTGTTTGCTTGTTGAACAGAAGTAGACTTGAGGTTGCTAACAAACCTTATCAAACCAATCAACTCAACCGTACTCTAATGAGCTGCTAAATGGTAATATATGAGAGAGAGAGAGAGAGAGAGAGAGAGAGAGAGAGAGAAAAGCGGGGAAGTTGGCAGAAAAAGAGAAACCAACATCCTAATAAATGGGGGGCACTTACTTTTCTAGGGTTTCCTATTTATTCTGAAAACCGTTCCTTGCTCTTTTTCCTTGATGAATTTCCATGGCGGCTCTCTAATAACGCACACTCTGCAATAGCCTGCGGTTACAAGCTCATGAGAATTTCTAATTTATGAATTTATATTGAAAGTGAAATTAACACATTAAACATTAAGGTTTTAGGCTTTTAAGCTGAGTGATATAACTAAAATTAATGAGATTAAAAATATTTTTAATTATTAAGCTTTTAACTTTTATTTATTATTTAAAATTAGTGGTATATAACTTTTTATTATACTATACGTGCATTAAACGTGTGTTATAAATTTATAATTTTTTAATTAAAATATAATTATTTTTAAATTATTTGATATTTTATGATATATTTCTAAAACTGTTAAAGAAAACAATATTTAAATCTACAATAAATGTAAATTACATTAAAATCTCATTAAAAACATATTTTTAAAATCATAGGATAATTATACTCGTAATAATGCTAAACATGATTACACTAGTGAATGAGTACGTATTTTCTTTTTTTTTTTGCTTTTTTTTTAAATTGAATGAGTACGTATTTTAAAAATAAAAAACTATTTGATTAATTTAATTATATTTTATTGTAAATATTATTTTTAAATTTAAGGTCTCTAAATAAGATTTAAAATTCTAATAGTAATTAGAAATAATATTTTTATTATCACCTTTTGGATTAATATATATGATATAAACATAAAATATTTAGAGTTGAAAATGTGGATTGTTATAAATAATAATTATAAAATATTTTTAAAAATAAAAAGCATCATCCTTAATTTTTCAAGTTTTCATCAATTTTTTTATTACTCGATTGATAGAGTTAATCTAAGTTTTTGGAATAGGAATTATAATGGGATTATAAATTAGATATTATTATTATTATTATTATTATTATTATTATTAAATAAGAATTATATTAAATATACAAGAATATTTTTATCTATTTATAAATTCATCTCATCATTCGTAATTTTTTATATATTAATTTTTTTAAAATAAAATAATAAATAAAATATTATTATAAATATGTATCCTAAATATAGGACATGTTAAAAAAGAAATTAAAAAATGTTAAATTTCAATGTGTAGAAAATACAATGCAAATTTAAGCACGAAAAATTAAGCAATGGATGAATATAAATAATAAATTTAAGTCAGTAAAATTTACTAATAAATAGAATTTTACTTAATTTAGGAATATAAGAAAATTCATATACTTCAAGTTACATTATATTAATTAATATTTATAAAAATATTTTTGTCAGTATATAAATCCACCTCTTCATTCATACTTTTACATATATATATATATATATATATATATATATATATATATATATATATATATTAATTTTTAAAATATATGCATTATACATGTGTAATGTATATATATAAATATCAAATTTAATTATTTAAATATTAAGGGTAAATTTGTCCACTCAATATACTCTATCCCACTCACAGTTATTTGAGTTTTCCGTGGACCCTGGATGGGATATCCTCCAATCCCATTTTTTTTTTTTTATAAAAAAATATTGAGAATGAATTTCAATGGGTTCTTATACTTTTTTGGAAAGGAGTTTAAATTATAACGAAAATAGAACAATTTTTTCATACATTATGTAAATTTTAATTATTATATTATATGATATTATATTATTTTATTTAATACTTAAATAATATTAAATTGTAGGTGCACTAAATTATGCATTGTTATGCTAATGTTAATAGTAGAATATTTTTTAAATTTGATTAAAAAGATAAATAATGAGAAAAAAGAAAAAAAAATTTACATATAGAAGGAAAAGTCACGAAAAAACATATGAATTTTCAAAATTATAGTTTATAAAGAAAAATATTTATGTATAGAATTTTATTTATATTAGAATTGTTATTTAAATAAATAAATAAATAATGAATAAAGAAAAATATTTTGTATTCGAGAGGAAAAAGTCAGGAAAAAACGTGTCTTGTCAAAATAATAATTTATAAAGAAAAAAATATTATATTTAGAGTATATTTAATTAATTTTATAAAATTTAATTTTCTTCCACTGATAAGTTCGTTCTCCATAAATTATGAAAGTAAAAAATTATATTGAAATTAAATAATTGCTTTATTTTTATTTTAATTAAACAAAACCGATAAAAATATTTCATTTTTATGGTAATCGAACAAAGGAGATAAAATTATTCTTATTTTAATCTAATAAAAGAACAAAATTATAAAAATATTTTAAGATAAAAAACTATAGCAAGCTACTCGAAATAAGGAGAAATTAGCATAATACCCATATTATATATAAATAATTTATAATTTTTATTTTTTAATTTAATTTTTTATTACATTCTAAATAAGATAAATTATTATTATTAAATTAATTTTTAATTAAAATTTCTCTATTATTTAATTTAATTTGAATAAATTTTTATTTATTATAATAATAAATTTTTAATTAATTTATAATGTAAATAATTAGAATACATATTTATTTATTTTTATATATTAATAGTAATTTTTATGATTATTTTATTAAAATATAGTAAAATTACATTATTCAAAAAATAATCTAAATTTCATGAAATTTGTATATTTTATCTCATAATTTATATAAATTAACTTTTTTAGATTACAAAAAATATATTATTTTAATTAGAAAATAATGTTATTTACAAAATATATAAATATAAATTTTTATTATTAATATAATAAAAAATATATTAAATCACTAATAATAAATTAAGTTATTTAATTTTAATAATAATGAAAATATATAATATTATTATTAATTAAAAATAATATTTTATTATATTATTTTTTAAATATATTATATGGTTAAATTTTTATAAAGTGTAAATTTTTTTTATTAATTTAATATATTTTTTATAAAATAATTCTTTCAAAACATAATTTTACATAAATTTGTAATAAAAGATAAATATAGTTTATAAAAATTAAAATTTTAAAATATTATATTTCTATTAATATAATAAATATTAAAAATATATACTATTTTTTAAAAGATATATTCTATAATTTTAATATTATAAATTTATTTTTTTAATTATCTTTACTTGTAATTAAATTTTCGATGTAATCATATTTTCATTCTATTTTTTAAATTTTGTTTCTATATAAAAATATAGTTGAAAGATAATTTAAATATAAAAATTTAGATATTTAATCAAAATTTAAAAATATTTATATTAAAAATTAATGATAATAAACGATAAATAATTAAAATATTAGTTATAGTTATATTCGATATATAATTATAATATAATAAAATATTAAAATTTTAATAAATATTAATTAAGAAATTCATAAAAATAGTAATTAAATAAATATTAGTTGAATATATTTAAATAAATAAATTTTTAGAATGATAATTAATAACTTTTGAAAGAAATAATAAAAAAATAAAGTAAATAAAAAAAGATTTAAGAACATTTAGATGAAATGAAAATACTTGGTGAGAGAAGAGTGGTTGATATGTATCAAATGTTTTATATAATGTATTATATATAGATAAATAAATAAAAATTATTTAAATAAAAATTTAATTTTATAATTAAATATTATTTAATTAAAAAACGATAAAAAAATATTTAAATTTAATTTTTATAACAGTAAAATATTTTTTTATTTATTTAACAGTTTTAATTTAATGATCATAAATTAATAATAATAATAATAATAAGTATTAATTAATCCTTGAGAAGTGAAATAAAGAGAATATTAAATTATTAATATAAAAATTAATATATACTAATTATAAATAAGTCAAATAATATATTAAAAATATTTATTAAGGATATAAAATAATTTAAAATTCATTAAATTATATGACAGTTAATTATAAAATTATAAATTAATGGTCATTATTAATTTATTATTATTATTATTGATAATAAATTATTTTTTATTTTAAACTATTATTATTTTAAAGGGTGGCATGTAATAAATAATTTTTTTATATAAATAAATTTATAAAAAATTAATATAAATAATTTTTAAATATTACATTTAATTGTAAAAAATTTTATTTTTAAAAATTAAATTTTAAAAAATAATAATTTAAATTATAAATATTAAAATAAAATTATAAATAATATTAATAATTAAAAAAATAATTAGATAATTATTATTATAAAAAATGTAAAAGAAAATTGTTAGTGGACGGTGGCGTTCCAGTAAATTAAAAAAAAAATCATTTGGACTTTATAAATTTAAATATATATATATATATATATATATATATATATATATTAATTAATTGTAGCAACCTTATTTATTTATTTATTTATTTGAGGCATGGAGTAGATGGCAAATATTATGTGAAAAGAGGAGCCTTTTAAACCCTCAGAAGCCTTGGCCTTCTTCTTCTCTATCCATGGCCATGGAGCTCTGTTGAGAATCTACTAAACAACAAGCTGAAGGGACCAACGAAACGATGCTTCGTTTTGCTCATTACAATTCTCATACCCATCTCCGCAAGCTTCTCTTCTCGTCCTCAAACGTTGGTCTTCTTCATATGATTTCCAAATTCTTGCTCGAGCCTTCCCCTCCACCTTCACTTTATCCACCTTCCTCTTTTTCTTCAACAAGACACCCATGTCACACCTCTAAACGTTTTTTACCAGTCTTTTGTCCTAAACCCATCTCTAAAACCCACCCTTATTTCCTTAAAGTTAACGGCTTCACCTCAAATGCCACTGTTCCAGCTCCAGGTAATGTATCTCTCTGTATGCGTCTCTAGTTTTGGCTTTCTCTTGCAAGGTCAGAGTCAAGAGTAGTCATGTGAACAGATAAATGCATATTTAAAGCCTAAGATATGGAAATCACTGTTCAAATTTCAGTTTATGGTGGGGATTCGGAAGTGAAGAACTTACGAAAATTGGAGATTCTAAGGCGAAAATTGGAAGAGTTGGGTATTGAAATGGATACATTTACTCCTGGGCAACATAATCACTTAATATGTCCAATGGTAAGCTTTATTACATGTTATTTTGTTGCATGTCAACGTTACATTTGTTTAGCATCTGCTGGGTATTGAATGGATTTAATATTTAAAATTTCTTCTTCTTTTGATTTAATCTTTATTTGTTGATTGTGTTGCACAAATATTGTCAGCTTTCCAGGATAATTAGAAATGGTTGATTGCAGCCTCTTAGGTGTTTTTTCCCCCCATAATTAATGTAAATGATTTTCGATATCATATAAGCAGATTAACTTAATCTTTAACAGTTGTAAATTTATTTTCTCCTTTCCTGTCGAAAATGGAGCATATTTAAAATGTTTTGACATTTGGTTTAATTTTTTTCCCCTGTACTAAAATTTTAACTATGGAGACAGTTTATTTCGACTATAATTTGGTAAAATCTCGATTCATGTATGCTATTAGGCATTCATTTTATAAACTTTAGATCCCAATGTTAATTTTGTGTTACTTACTTATATGTCATTATTGTTTCTATGATAGTGCAATGGTGGTGATTCTGAGGAAAAAAGTTTTTCTCTTTTTATCAGCCCAGATGGGTATGTTCTTGTAGTTTCCTCTATCAATTTATGCTTGTACTTTTTTGAACAGATTAATAAATTTTATCCTCTTTGATTTATAGGAGTGGGGCATCCTGGACTTGCTTTCGAGCTAAATGTGGGTGGAGTGGTGGAACGAGGGTAAGATGTTTTCTTATCCGGGATGTGAAACTACATTTTCGTCATTTGTTTTGGGAATTATTCTCTTAGCACTGCTCCTTTGGTTTCAGCCCTTTGCAGGAAGAAACTCTACATATGAGAGCTCAATTCAAGATAAAAAAGTTAAGCAGAGAAGAGAAATCACTGTGGAGAGTCTGAACTTGGAACCACTATGTAGTGAGGTTGTTAGGTTCTCTTTTGCTTTCCTTTCCCTCCTTTTATTAAATGCTTGTTGAGTTAGATGATGATGACATGCCTATCTAAATCTCCTGCCCATTAGTTTTTTCAAACCTCCTTAGCTTCTACAAGGTTGTTCTAGTATTATAATTATTTGCGTCTATTCCTAATTTGCCATGTGGTTTGTATTGCCTCTACTATGAGCCTATTTGTAAGCCAACCATATTCAACATGGTGAACATCTTTGCAGCAGATATAAATACTGTAACTGTTTCTAAGGAATCTTCTGGCATGATTGCGCATTATGAGTTGTGACTGCCCATTCATTTTGCAACTTAAGTGCAGCTTGGCCTTGATGCTTTTAAATACCTCTGGCTATTGGGTATTGGCGAGTCATTTACCAAGGCTTGTTTGGATCATATTGTTGACCAGCTGATGTTACACTTTAGGGATTTATATTCCATAGAATTTCTAATTGTTTAGTCCTTTGCAAGAGGGGATGCAATCATGTATAGATGTCAAATAACTAAGGAGCAGTCACAATCATGTGTTTGATACACAGAAATGGTTGTGCAAACTGGGTGGTTGTATTAAAGCTCACGATACATATAGCAATCCCATACTCCTGTGTGGTTTGCATTCTCCAAAATTGTTTCCTAGTCTGAACATGTAGATTGTAGAATCATAATTTAAGCATGTAAGTCTTTTCATTTTACTTTTGAAGATAAAGAATTAAGAGCAAAAGTATAATTGTTATGTAATTAAGCTTGCTTTGATTTTATGATCTGATTTAAGCATCTAAGTTTTTTCATTTTATTTTCAAAGATGAAAAAGTAATTTTTATCTAATAAAGCTTAGTCTGATTTTATTCATCTTTCAAAATGACTTCTGTTGGGAAAAGCATTTTTCTTCTCGGGATATTAAGAAAATACATTGACAAAATCAACATGGCATAACTAAGGATGCTGAAGAGAATATTTTTTGTGTATTTTCTTGAATGAGATACAAGGTATTTATATACAAACAATCCTATAATTAAGTATTCTAATTGGGAAGAGATCCCAATAATTATGCTAACTAATTAATAAAGAATATTATGTACATAATTATAGGATTGACTTTCTATAACACTCCCCCTCAAGTTGGAGCATAAATATTAATCATGCCTAACTTGTTACAAATGTAGTCAACCCGAGCACTATTCAAAGCTTTTGTGGAGATATCTCTTAATTGCACCCCGGTTTTGACATGCTCTGTTGAGATGATATTCTGTTAAATCTTTTCTCGAAGGAAATGACAATCAATTTCAATATGCTTAGTACGCTCATGAAGCACTGGATTTGAGACAATATGAAGAGCGGCTTGATTGTTACACCATAGTTTGGCAGGAGATGAGGTCTCAAGACCCACTTCTTCCAGTAACAGACATGTCCACATAACTTCATACACAGCTTGGGCCATAGCTCGATATTCTGATTCAGCACTTGAAAGAGAAACTACAGTCTGTTTCTTACTTCTCCAAGATACTAAGTTTTCTCCAACAAAGATACAATATCCTTTAATGGATCTTCTATCAATCTTTGAACCTGCCCAATCTGCATCTGAAAACCATTCAATATTTAAGTGCCCATGATTGTTATATAAGAGACCACGACCTGGAGCACCCTTCAAGTAACATAAAATTTGTCCCAAAGCTTTCCAATAGGTAACAGTAGTAGAGGACATAAATTGACTTACAATACTAATTGAATATGCAATATCTGGACGAGTTACTGTGAGATAATTAAGTTTGCCAACCAATCTTCTATACATCTCAGGGTCCTCAAATAGTTAACCATCTCCTGCTGTGAGCTAAAGATTAGGAGTCATTGGTGCACTATAGGGTTTGGCACCTAATTTACCTGTTTTCGCCAATAAATCAAGGACATATTTCCTCTGAGATAAGAAGATGCCTTTTTTACACCTTGAAACTTCAATGCCTAAAAAATATTTCAATAAACCCAAATCTTTTGTTTGAAACTGAGTCTGAAGGAATGACTTGAGTGAAGAAATGCCTGCATGGTCATTTTCAGTAATGACAATATCATCAACATATACTATAAGTAGGATTAGTCCAGCTTTAGAATGTCTAAAAAACATCAAATGATCAGACTTGCTCTTTTGCATACCAAACTGCTGAACTACCTTACTGAATCTGCCAAACCAAGCTCGAGGACTCTGTTTCAAGCCATAAAGGGATTTTCGAAGTCTACAAGCTTTGCTTAACTCCCCTTGAAAAACAAATCCTGGTGGTTGCTCCATATAAACTTCTTCCTGGAGATCCCTATGAAGGAAAGTATTTTTGATATCCAACTGATGTAAAGGCCAATCATATCTAGCTGCCAAGGAAACAAATAAGCGAACAAAAGCTAGTTTAGCAATAGGTGAAAAAGTGTCAGAGTAGTCAGTCACATAAGTCTGAACATATCCTTTAGCTACAAGGCGAGTCTTGAGACGAGCTACAGTACCATCGGGGTTCATTTTCACTGTAAAAACCCATTTACATCCAATAGCTTTCTTATCTGGAGGCAGATGCATTAATTCCCAAGTACCATTAGTATCTAAAGCCACCATTTCCTCTTTCATTGCGGCATGCTAGCCATAATGGGACAATGCCTCAGCAATAGTTTTAGGAATGGAAATAGTGTCTAGAGAACTAACAAAACAACAAGATGAAGGAGACAATTGATCATAACATACAAAAGAAGAGATAGGATAAGTACATTGACGCTTACCTTTGCGAAGAGCAATGGGAAGATCTAAGTCAGACTAAGGAGTAGTGGATGAAACTGGATCTTCTAACGAAGAAGCTGGTGGAGGATCTGAGTCAAGTGTCTCCAATCTCCTGGAATAAACATGAACAACAGGTGGGCGATGAGGTCGAGCAGATGCTGGTGCTGGAGGATTCTGAGGACTTGGCTGAGGACTTGACACTGGATGGACAGAATAGACTAAGAGATTATCTTCCTCCCCCTGACTCTCATAACTAGGAGAGGGAGGAAAGAATGGAGTAGATTCAAAAAAGGTAATATCAGCAGACACAATATAACGATTAAGGTTTGGAGAAAAATATTTGTACCCTTTTTGAAGTCGAGAATAGCCAAGGAAGAGACACTTAAGAGACTTGGGATCCAGTTTAGTAACCTGTGGACGAACATCTCTCACAAAACAAGTACTACCAAAGATACGAGGTTCAACAGGAAACAAAGATTTAGAAGGAAACAAAATGGTATAAGGAATGTCATCATTAAGCACAGATGATGGCATACGATTAATCAGGAAACAAGCTGTAGAAACTGCATTATCCCAAAATTGTTTAGGGACCTTCATTTGAAAAAGGAGTGCCCGTGCTACCTTAAGAAGATGTCTATTTTTTCTTTCAACAACCCCATTCTGGGATGGAGTATCAACACAAGATGTTTGATGAAGAATGCCCTTTTGTGACATATAGGCTTGAAAATTGCCAGAAATATATTTCTTAGCATTATCACTTCTCAATATACGCACAGAAGTATTAAATTGAGTTTGAATCTCAACACAAAAGGCACAAAATATAGAAAACAATTCTGAACAATTCTTCATTAAAAACAACCAAATAACACGGGAATAATCATCAACAAATATAACAAAATACTTGAAACCAGTTTTAGAATTAATAGAACAAGGACTCCAAATATCAGAATGAACTAATTCAAAAGGGGACGAAGCCCGTTTATTGACTCTAGGTGTTGAAGGTAAACGATGGTGCTTAGCAAACTGACATGACTCACACTCTAAGACGGACAAAGGCTAAAATTGAGGACATAATTTCTTCAAGGTGCCAAGGAGGGATGGCCCAAACGACAATGAATTTTGAGCGGAGTTAAGGTGCTGGAGCAAGTAAAAGATTGTGGTACATATTTATTCAGGATGTAGAGGCTACCGGACTCAAATCTTCTGCCAATAATCTGCTTCGTTGTAAGATCCTGAAACAAATAATAATCAGGAAAAAAGGAAACCGAACAATGTAAGGCACGAGTAAGTTTACTAATGGAAAACAAATTAAATGAAAATTTAGGTAGACATAAAACAGATGATAAAGAAATAGATGACGTTGGGTTTGCAGTACCAGAACCCATGACACAAGAAGTAGAACCATCAGCTAAAGTAACTGTAGAGGAGGTAGGATGAGACTGAAAAGATGATAGAAGACTATAATTACCTGTCATATGATCTGTAGCACCAGAATCAATGATCCATTTGGATAAGGAAGATATAAGGCATGTAGTGGATTTACTTGACTCAGCGATAGCAGTGACAGGGGAATTAGAGGCTTTAGAGGTGCCTGATATTGGGAAAATTGTGCATATTCCTCTGCAGATATTAAGACAGTTTTCTTATATGAGGGTGCAACTGTAGACTCATCTATTGCCATGTTTGCCATCTGAGACCGCTGATTCTTCCTCTGAAGCTTTAGACAATTGTATTTTGTATGACCAGACTCATGACAATAATAACAAATAACTCCTTTTGAGTCCAGATTAGAATTGGTTTTTCCATTACGCTGATTACTTCTATTGCTTGAATTTTCTCCTTTATTTCTCTGTTGTCCATTCATATTTCGACTAACAAGAGCACCACTAGTAGTTTCTGGAAGTTGGGTACTTTTTGTACGAAGGACACGTGCGAATGTATCCTGTAGAGAGGAAATTTCAGAACTAGAAGATGGATATGTGGAAATACAAGAATGGATCAGATAAGGAGTGAATACATCCATAGGAAGGTGTAAGTGGCACCGAAGGAAAATTTGGGAGAAGGAAGACTGAGATGGTTTATACATGTGTATCAAAGACCAGTGAATGATCTAGTATGAAACGATGAGCGCATTAAAGTGGTAGGAGATAACAAAGGTGAGAGATGGACCTAAGTGACTTGGAGGGAAGTGGTGAGAAAGGATTTAGCAAACTCTAGATCTTTTTGAAGAGGTAGCCCTAAAATCACTTGGAATGGAGGAACCCATGTAGTCAACTCCAGCTAATTTGTGATTAGGGCTTAGGTTGAGTTGACTTGAGCAGATGTTGAGTGTTTGTTTTAAACTAGTTTCTTATGCTTACTGCACTTGGGGGCAAGTTTAATATGACTAAAAGTTAATTGCTTATTGTTCTGTCTAGTCTACTTACTTGTTTCTCATTTTTTTAGGATGTGAAATGCCAATATTTAATTAATGTAAAATGCTTATACTTTATCCTTCCTCACCTAAATTAGTGTTCGAAATATGTAATAGGTGTACAAATGTGTGTGCAACTGTCTTACATAATTTTTTTCATCCTTTTGATTTAACATTCAGATTGCATTGGGTTGCATTCACTTATTCAGCTGCATTTATTTTCTGACATATATATATTCTGGCTTTGTTTCAGCTTATTGGTTACTTTGCGGAGCGGTTAATATCAGCAGAGACATTGCAGAGAAATCGTGTTATGCAAAAAAGCTATGGTGCTCAGGTGCATGATATCACTGAATCAAGAAAAGTTGCATGTTGTCTTTACTCTTTAGTGATAAATCATGGCATTAGGATTCCATTGAACTGTGATCAAGTGTCAATATTGAATAGTTTTATCAACTATAGAAGTTTGCCATTTCATTGTATGTCAACTATTGAATCAATTCTGTCTATATATATTTGCCTGAATTATAATCTCATGTTAATATCTTAAATCAATGGTTATGTGATCTTATGGAGTAGTTCAGAAAGTCGAGAGCTTTCTTGATGAAGGAATAAACAGATTCCCTCTATTGGTGTGTAGAAGAAGAAACTGAAATACTTATTCTCTGTTTATACCTCTATATATATGGGTTGTTCCTTTTGGTGTGTAAATCCATTTATAATAATTTTTCTTTAATTTTGTTTGGGTGGGGCGTGGTGGAATTATTTGCCTATATGAAATTGTGGCCCTTTGATGATCTATGCTTGTGGCAGATATTTTATGTGTCATTTCAGTCTGATGTGGGCAACAGTTCTGTGGCTTCGGCCCTGTCTAATAATTCTTGGCATTCTATTGGCAGATTATGATAGCATTTACATATTGGCGAAATGGTGTGCTTACCAGCTGCAAGTATCGAGATAGCAACAAGAAATTTTTGCAGGTACTTTTTATGTGCTACTATTGCAAAGAACCAATATAGAAAGTTCTACTATTGCAAAAAAAGAAACATTCATAGTGAGAACAATAAATAGATAAATAAAATTCAGCAATTGGCATTTCTTTCATTCTAGACCAAAAACGAATTTTGCAGTCACTTGATGAATTTGATATTTTTTTCTACATTTATTTCAGGAAAGGGATACAGAAAAAATATTTTATGGACTGGATGATATCAAGGAAGCTGATGATATCATTATTGTACGTCTTCTTGTCCATCATGGGGAAGTTCTTTAATTATTAACTTAATGACTTAAACTGAGACCTGATATTTTATTTCTGATAATAGGTTGAAGGTGAAATAGACAAGCTTGCAGTGGAAGAAGCTGGATTTCGTAATTGTGTGAGTGTCCCTGATGGTGCACCTCCAAAAGTTTCTTCACAGGAATTGCCACCTGAAGAGAAGGTCTGTGTCAGCTTTAACATTTTGAATCTTGTTAGTAACAATTAATACTATTTATCATTGCTGTTTTTATTTTTATTGTTCTAGTGAATTGTTTTTTTAGTTGAAATTTGATCCATTTCTTTTTCCTCCCCTATTAAGAGTTAATGAGTGTTGCCTTGTCAATTTAAATTGTCTACTTGACTTTTAGTTCTCTCGATTGAGGATTTATTTGACACACAAAATAAAATTGCCATTAAAAGATAAAAGCGGGTTGCCCACATCTATAAGAAAAGGGGATGTTTACAGGGCCACAAAGATAATGAATTCTATGGCATCTTTCATATCCCCAAGCTCCAATAAGACTCAATATAAGTCATCTTTCTTTGACAATTTAGGGAGAAAGCTGTTCCACTGAAAAGCACTCTCAATCTCTCATTCCTTTTACTCCAAGAAAGCAAAAATAGTGGGAAGGATTAAAAGTCTTTCTTTCATCCCCATTCTAAAGTATTGAAGGGAAAACAATCAATAACAGAACTTTATATCCTTGACAGAAAATATGCAATCCTTAATCTTTGTTGGCATATATTTGATAAAATATTTATGTCAAATAAGGATGGCGATGGGCTGGGTGCCTGCAAAATTTAAGATACCCAAATTCGAACCTCTGAACTTGTCCTGAACCTGATTAGAATTTACCACTTACTACGTGCTCTCATAACCTGTTTAACTTTGTATATTTAATTGATAATTTATATAAAAACAAATTTTCCATTAATAATTTCTATTTTAAACTTTAATAATCATATAAAATGTTTAAATGCTATTTTAACATATAATATTCCAAAGTTTATAAATAAAGTCATAAAATATATATTTTTATATTTAATTTAATAATTTAAATAAACATACTTAGGCAATGTATAATACCTGAACTTGACACAGGTGCCAATTATCAAATCTGAACATGTACCAAACCTAATAATATACTATCCAAACCTGTCTTTTTAGAGTCGGGTCAGGTATCCGGAAATACTTGATCTATTGTCATCCCTGTCTGTGTATGCTGGCTTTCCTGTTAAAAAAAGAAAGTTTTTAAAGTAGTTTTTAGGTTAATGAATTGACACTATTCTTGTGACAACTTGAGATTGTGCCAAACATATTGGCGGATGATAAGGATATATCTGGTGGTTCACTTACAGTTGCCATATGGGGAAGCATCCTAGTATGTCTAAGACCAAGCACAACATTCCTGCATTAAATGAAGTTACAAGTCAATATCTGGGAACTTTTGGTGTGAAATGATCACCCAATTTTTGTTTTTTCTTTGAACCTTCTTGTATGGCAGTGGGGTCAGTTCTAGCTGGTTTAGCCAGTGGGCAGAGCAGAGTTTGTGGTTTATGACTGCACTCCAGTTCTACAACAATGTAAATTGATTGACTTTGCATGCTTAATTGTGAAGATGAAATTTACATCTATATCACAGTGTTAGGTTTCCTGTTATCTTTGGAGTGGAAGAATAAAACAATGCAAAATTCACCTTCACAAGCAAACAAGTAAATACAAGTCTTGTTTCATTGCCTTAGCCTTGGTATGTGTTACAAGATAATTAAGCAGCACTTTTAATTTTACCCACTGGCATCCTGAGGCCATTGCTTTGTCGAACTTGTAAGTGCCTAGTCAACTTTAAAGGGCATTATGCCTTTGTTGTTTCAATGATAATAATATTTGGTGCTTTTTATATTGGAAATTCAGAGCTGATTCTTCTTATATATTTTTTGTGAAGTTAGGACACAAAATATCAATATCTGTGGAATTGCAAAGAGTACTTGAATAAGGTTTGTATAAATTACTTCAGTGCTTTTGAATGTAATTCATAAATGTGAAAGGCTTAGGATTTTAAATATGATATCAAAACATTCTCTGATAGGCTTCTCGTATAATACTTGCTACTGATGAAGATCCACCTGGTCAAGCTTTAGCTGAAGAGATCGCACGTCGTATTGGAAGGGAAAGGTTTGTCATTCTGTGTGTGATACTACTGTTGAGCTTTGTGTTGTGAAACGGCAGTCTATACAAGTTGCTAAGAATAATTCTGTGTTCTCTATGGGGATGCAGATGCTGGAGAGTCAAGTGGCCTAAGAAAAGTAAAGAGGAGTATTGCAAAGATGCAAATGAGGTCTGATATGAATGTCTCGCATCTTTCTATATTACATAATGTTCAAATGAGTTTTAACAATGATAGTGATTCGTGTGGCACATCTTCTGCAAAATGGGAAGAGTTCTACATGCTATGTGCTATTTTTCCTTCCCTCTGGATTCTGGACTATTCTTAAATGAGTTTTTTGTTATGCATCATCCCATGTGATCAGTATCATGCATTTTCTCTCTTTTTTTTTTAATATATATATATTTTAAAACAAGAACAATAGCCAAAAGAATACTAAAGTTACTTTTGTAGTTCATTTTTTCTTGGGATCACTGTCTAACTATCTGTCAAAATTTGCTCAGGTTCTCATGTTTTTGGGTCCCACTGCACTGAGGGAAGCAATTGAAAATGCAGAGTTATACCCCATCCGTGGTTTGTTCAAGTTCAGGGATTACTTCATTGAAATTGATGACTACTATAATCGAACTTTTGGTTATGAATGTGGCGTATCAACTGGGTGGAAGGCTCTAAATGAATTATACAAAGTAAGGATAATTTGCTTTTTCATGAGTTTTCATTTTTTTTTTTTAATCTTTAAACCTTCGTTTCTTTCTTTCATAATGAAATCCACAACATTATTTGATTAAACATGCAAGCGGCTAAAGGTGGATTTTAATAATACCTTACTAATTCATGATTCTAATTATTTTTAACAGTTGATTGAGAAAATTATCCCTATACCTGATAATAGTATACATGCCCAAGATCCATTTAATACTCATTTAAAATATAAGGCCATTTACAGACGCCCCCTTTTATAAAGGGTGTGTAAATGAGTTATGGGTCAATTTTACAACCTTTTATTTTAAGTTCTATCAAATTGTCACATTATATGCTGGATATATTGGTATCCAACATAAGTAGAGCTTTTGAAAACTGTGCATCATACATATGATATCATATGTTAAGATATTAAAACCATTGTCTCAATTCAATCAAGTGTCTTTCTCAAACTAGTTGACAGGAGTATGGTTTGGTTAGGTTCAATTTGAAATTGCACCAAAACTTACATAAATTTTTCTTTTTGAAGAGAAAACCGAAATAGTTTGGAACCAAACCAAATTGAAATAATATCAAAATAATTTGCTTTGGTGTTTCAATATTTTATTTATTTATTTATTTTATTATGAAAATTGAAGCGAACTGAACTAAAACATTAGTTTGATTCAGTTTTTTTGGTTTGAATGAAATAATTCTCACCCCTACTGGTTGGTGTAAGTTCCATTTGATTCTATTTAGGGCCAAATTTTCTATGAATAGTTATGCTATGAATTCATTTTGGCCTAATGACTAAAAGAATCCAATCTTTTTCATGTATTTTCTATTTTAGCCAAACCTTTTAATTTTATCAATATAACCCTCAACCTTTTGACATTTATTTCAATTTTAGCAATCAGGTTATTTGATAGATGAAAATACATGAAATCTCTAACATGATGTGCTAATTAAGACAAAAAATTTTATATTTTATTTGTGGGCCCCATATTTCTCATTATAAAAACTATTTTTATGAATTAAAAAACGCAATTTAACTTAGCAATTTTGGATACAAATGACCCCATTGCAAAAACTGATTTCAAAGTTTGAGGATCAAATTGATAAAATTAAAAGCTTTGGTTAAAATTGAAAATGAACATAAAGATTTGGATTTTTCATTTGGCCATTCATTATTAGCTACTATGATACACGTCTTTTCTTGGCCATTACAGCTATAGTCTAAACTAAAGTTTCAAATAACAGTATGAATTTCTCTTTTAATTTCATAAAATGACATATCAATATTAAAACAAGAATTTGATTAAAATATGCAATCTTTTAACACTGTTAATGGCTAGAGAAATTATTATTAAGTGGAGCCGTTATGGGCCTGGAGTCTTGCCTGGTCCAGCTCTAAAAAACCAGTCTTGGACAATTGATTTTACATGTTTCTGCACTAGCAGGCTAGCCTAGTGATTGGTGCATCTTGCAGCTTTGCCAGTGGCCCAAGTTCAAGTCCCCTGCACCATACTTTGTAAATCTCAAAAGAAAATCCAAATATTTCAAATCAGCCTTCAAATCCAATAATCCAGCCTTTTGCTGTCCAAATATATAATTTTGCTGTTTAAAAAACAAATTGAATGGGCCAAATTTGAAGAGAAGGGGAGAACTCAAGAAATCTGATGTCTGGATTGCATGAAATGAGATGGATCTCCTTTTCTTTTCACTGTCAGCAACCTAAATTACCTAATGACCTAAAACTGGTGAAATTTAGTGGTGTTCTGGTTCTTTTTTGTTTTTTTTTTTAACTGTTCTTCATGGTGTGCTTGAGATTTTTTTTTTTTTCAAACTGTTCATCATGGGATGCTTGAGATGTCACTTTGCTTCTTACTTTGTATTGGACATATTGTTCAATATGCACCAATGTATCTGGGATGACTCTGATTTTGAAATCATAGTCCCATTTTGGTGGTTCCTATATTGCTGGAGGCAAATTCCATTGAAATCTGGCCAATGTGGAATGGGATGGATATTTTTTGAAACTGTAGAAAGAGATGATTCTCCTTAATTTCAATTAATCTGTACATGGGTATATATATACAATTGATTCCTGTAATTGTATTCTACTAATTAGGAAGAAATCCTAAATAGGAATATAGAATACAGAATATACAGATAAATAATATAGTGATTGACTTTCCATAACACTTCCTCTCAAGTTGGAGCATAGATGTTAATCATGCCCAACTTGTTACAAATGTAGTCGATCCTAGCTCCATTCAGAGCTTTTGTGAAAATATCTTCTAACTGCTCTCCAGTTTTGATGTGTCCTGTTGAGATGATCTGTTATTGAATCTTTTCACAAACAAAGTGACAATCAATCTCAATATGTTTGGTCCGCTCATGAAACACCAGATTAGAAGCAATATGAAAAGCAACTTGATTATCACACCACAATTTCGTAGGTAGGGAGGTCTTAAAACCTGTCTCATCTAGTAATTGAAGTATCCACATTATCTCACATACTGATTGTTCCATGGCTCTATATTCGGATTCAGCACTAGATCGAGAAACTATACTCTGCTTCTTGCTTCTCCAAGACACCAAATTTTCTCCAACAAAAACGCAATATCCAGTAGTTGACCTCCTATCAATCTTAGATCCAGTCCGGTCGGCATCTGAAAAACATTTAACATTCAAATGCTCATGATTACCATATAACAAACCTCTTCCTGGAGCGTCCTTCAGATAACACAAGATTTGTCCCAAGGCTTCCCAATGAGCAACAGTTGGGGAAGACATAAACTGACTTACCACACTAACAGCATAAGCAATGTCAGGACGAGTGACTGTAAGGTAGTTCAATTTTCCTACCAATCTCCTGTATCTCTCTGGATCTTCAAACAACTCACTATTCCCTTCTAACAATTGTAAATTTGGAGTCATTGGTGTACTATAAGGCTTAGCACCTAATTTTTTTGTCTCTGTCAATAGATCGAGGATATATTTTCTTTGAGATAAGAAAATACCCTTCTTACTTCTCATAACTTCAATACTCAAGAAATACTTTAATAATCCCAAGTCTTTGGTCTGAAACTGAGTTTGGAGGAAGGTTTTAAGAGATGAAATACCTGCAGAGTCACTCCCAGTGATGACAATGTCATTCACATAGACTACCAGGAGAATTAGACCAGTCTCAGATTGTCTATAAAATACTGAGTGATCACACTTACTCTTTTGCATACCAAATTCCTATACTGCTTCACTGAATCTCCCAAACCAGGCCCTAAACTTTGTTTCAAGCCATAAAGAGACTTTCGAGGCCTACAAACTGTACCCAACTGCCCCTGAGCAACAAACTCAGGTGGTTGCTCCATATACACCTTCTCCTGAAGATCACCATGAAGGAAAGCATTCTTGATATCCAATTGGTGCAGGAACCAATCATATATAACTGCTAAAGAGATAAACAAGTGAGCAGAAGTGAGTTTAGCTACACGAGAAAGTGTCAGAGTAATCAACTCCATATGTCTGAGCATATCCTTTTGCTACAAGGCGTGCTTTTAACCTAGCCACAGAACCATCAAGATTTACCTTTACTGTAAATACCCATTTGCGACCAATAGCTTTCTTACCAGTGGGCAAAGGCAACAGTTCCCATGTACCATTAGCATCTAAAGCCTCCATTTTCTCTTTCATAGCAGCACACCAGTCAGGATGAGACAGTGCCTCACCAACAGTATTAGGGATAGGAACAGAGTATAAAGAAGTAATAAAACACCGAGAACAAGAAGACAATTGATTATAAGAAACAAAAGAAGAGATAAGGTAAGTACATGAACGTTTGCCTTTACGAAGAGCAATGGGTAAGTCTAGATCAGAATCATGATTAGTATGAGGTACAGGATCTCCCAACGAAGTAACTGGTGGAGGATCTGAGTCAGGAATCTCCAATCTCCTGGAATAAATATGAATAACGGGAGGTCGAGTAGGTCTAGAGACAGAAGAAACAGGCTGTAGGAGAGGACTAGACATTGGTTGGACAGTATATATTAAGAGATCATTCTCCTCCCCCTGACTCTTATACACAGATGATTAAGGAAAAAATGAAGTGGACTAAAAAAATGTAACATCTGCAGAAACAAGATAACGATTAAGAGTAGAAGAGAAATAACGGTATCCTTTTTGCAGTTGGGAGTACCTAAGGAAGACACATATGAGAGACTTTGGATCCAATTTAGTAACCTGTGGAAGAACATCACGCACAAAACAGGTACAACTAAAAATACGGGGTTCAACAGGGAACAAAGATTTTGTATGAAACAAAATAGTATAAAGAATATCCCCATTAAGGACAGAAGACGACATATGATTGATAAAAAAACATGCCGTAGAAACTGCATCCGCCTAAAAGTGTTTAGGAACTTTCATCTGAAAAAGAAGAGCACGAGTTACCTCAAGAAGATGTCGATTTTTTCTTTCGGCCACGCCATTTTGGGATGGGGTATCCACACAGAAAGACTGATGAAGAATGCCATTTTGTGTCATATAAGATTGAAATTGTGCTGAAAAGTATTATTTGGCATTGTCACTTTTTAATATGCGCACAGAAATATTAAATTGAGTTTTGATTTCATTACAAAAAGTGCAAAAGATAGAAAACAACTCAGAGCGATTCTTCATTAAATATAACCAGGTAATACGAGAGTAATCATCAACAAAAGTAACAAAATAACGAAATCCAGTTTTAAAAGTAACAGAACAAGGACCCCAAACATCAGAATGAACTAACTCAAAAGGGGATGAAGCCCGTTTATTGACTCTAGACACAGAAGGCAAACGATGATGTTTTGCAAACTGACACGACTCACATTCTAGTACTGATAAAGACCAAAACTGAGGACACGGCTTCTTCATGGTAGACAAAGAAGGATGGCCCAATCTACAATGAGCTTCAAGAGGTGTTAAGGTACTGGAGCAAACAAGCGACCGCGGTACATGATTTTCCAGAATGTAAAGACCACCCGACTCACATCTCTACCAATAATCTGCTTCGTCGTAAGATCCTGAAACAAACATTGGTCAGGAAAAAAGGAAACAGAATAATTTAAGGTACGAGTAAGTTCACTAACAGAAAGTAGATTAAAAGAGAATTTTGGTAGACACAAAACAGATGAAAAAGAAATTGACGAAGTCGGGTTCGCAGTTCTAGAACCCATGACACAAGAAGTAGAACCATCAGCTAAAGTAACAGTAGAGGAAGTGAGATTAGACTGAAAAGCAGATAGAAGACTAGAATTACCTGTCATGTGATCTATCGCATCAGAATCAATAACCCATTTAGATGAGGAAGACACAAGGCATGTAGTGGATTTACCTGACTCAGCAATCGCAGTGACGGGAGAACTGGTAGGCTTTAGAGATGCTTAATATTGGAAAAATTGTGCAAAATCCTCTACAGATGCCAAAACAGTTTTCTTACAGGAAGATACTGTAGAATCCTCTGCTGCCATATTTGCCATCTGTGATCGCTGATTTTTCCTCCGAAGTTGCGGACAATTATATTTTGTATGGCTAGGCTCATGGCAATAATAACAAATGACTCCTTTTGAGTCCTGATTAGAACTAGCGTCTCCATTACGCTGATTACTTCTGTCGCCTGTAATTCCTCCTCTACTTCCTCTTCTATTACCCTGTTGTCCATTTGGATTACGGCTAATAAGAGTACTACTGGCAGGCTGTGAAGATTGGGTACTCTCTGTACGAAGGACCCGTGTGAACGTTTCATGCAAAAAGAAAATCTCAGAACTGGAGAGAATCTGAGATTTAGCAGTCTCTTACTCTGAAGGAAGGCCTGCAAGAAAACTCATAACAGCCAGTTGCTCCCGTTGGGCCTGTTGAACTTTAACATCAGGACTAAAAGGCAACAATACATTAAGTTTCTCATATACCCGTTTAAAATTCATAAAATAAGCCGTGAGAGACTTATCCTCTTTCTCAGCACGGTAGAATGCCTTACAAACATCATAAATACGGGAGATATTCCCTTTACCAGAATACAGTAAATCTAAGTAATCCATCAATTCCTTAACAAATTCACGGTGATTAATTAAACTAATTACCTCACTATGAATCGAGTTCCGAAACTGTAAAAACAACCGAGTATCTCCTCTTAGCCAAGTTTGTCTTGTATCATTAGTAGGTGGATCTTTAGTAAGGTGATCATCCTTATCAATGCTACGCAAATAGACCCTAACAGTCTTACTCCAATCCAGGTAATTCGAACCATTAAGTTTGTATTCCGTTATCTTAGTTATCACCGGAATCACATCAGAAATAACATTCTTATTGTCTGCCATTTGTTGAGACAAATAAAACTAATCGAAACACTAATTCAAAGTGCTTACAGCAGCAAAATAACCCAAAATCACAAATCAAGCAAATACCAAAATAGGATCTGAGAGCCAAACCTCAGAAGTCCTTTAATGGTGTACTGGATATGGCAACAACACACAGTGGTGGAACGAGGGGGTTGAGGCGATGCTGGCGATGTTGATCAGAGTCGAAACGGCCGGTCGGCGGTCAAGGTCTCTCCTGAGCTGGGTGGTGAGAACAAATTGTCATTCTAGATAGATGACATGCTCTTATACCATGTAGAAAGAGATGATTCTCCTTAATTTCAATTAATCTGTTTATGGGTATAAATATACAATTGATTCCTATAATTGTGTTTTACTAATTAGGAAAAAATCCTAAATAAGAAATCCTAAATAGGAATACAGAATATACAGAGAAATAATATAGTGATTGACTTTCCATAATAGAAACCTTGTTCTAAACTCGAAAGATGTAAAATGATCTTGCAATGGAAAGAAATTTTTTGCAACAGAAATTTAATCAATATTGTGTTCATGTGAAGATGACAGGTTTCTGTTAGTATCAGCTCAGATCAGTCCCTGTACTCAAGGTCTGGAGCAGGATTTTAGGTAGAATTAGCGAAGATGAGAAGAGAAGTAGATTGAGATGAGAAAAGAAATAGTCAGAGAATAGAAAGAGAAATCTGTTATTGATTCATCAAAAGAATGAGAATACAAGTAAAAGAGAAATCTGTTATTGATTCATCAAAAGAATGAGAATACAAGTAAGTTCTCTCCTATTTAACAGGGTAGCATAACTGCTACTCATTGAATCAGTTAGATAACTGATTCCCTAGCCAACTCTCAACACTTTCCCTCCAAAATTCACTCTACCCAACACCCCTAACTAACTACCTTGTTCTTCCTTCTTTTTCTATGGTATGTAACAGTTTCATATACAAAAGAAGTTTTAATCCATATTGTAGTGGTTTGAAGTATATTGAAGTTTTACGGTCTGGATTATGATATTGAAGGCATAGTTTCTACCATATATTTTGGCATTGAAGGCTAGGGAACATCAATATTACCTATCACTAATTAGAAAGGTTTAAATGATGATACATTTATTTCTTTTTCAGAAATTTATAAATTTGAATTTGCAAATTTCTAATTTAAGTTGATAAGTGCTTGGGAAAATGATAGAGCGTGTTTATGTTTTTTTTTTCCTCTGAGAAGTGAGTTCACCCTTAAGTTCTGTTCTGAAATAAATATGAACTAAACATTAATAAATCAAGTTAACTTGTGTGTTTCTCTCATCTGAAATCACCATAAAAACATAAAATGATTAGTTTTGAATTATCATATTTTGATCAGGTTATGCCAGGAGAGTTGACTATAGTAACTGGGGTTCCCAATTCTGGTAAGAGTGAGTGGATTGATGCTCTCTTATGCAATCTTAACAGCACTGTTGGCTGGAAATTTGCACTTTGCTCTATGGAGAACAGAGTAAGCTAGTTATCAATTTCTATTTTCACTTGTATGGCATTGATGGAAGTGTTTGCTGTCTGTCTCCATTTATGCATGTGTAATGTGCTGCATATATTATCATTATTATTTGAAAACATAAGGGATATGTGATCCTTAGTCATCTTGCTAAATTTGGAATGTTACAAAGCACGGATTAATCATAGCAACTTTTGATGAAACTGAAATAGCATTGTGCATGTCTTTCATATTTACACCTTTTATGCTTTTTCTGGAATGACATATAGTCCAACAAATGGTAGTATGAGAAATAAATTGGAAATATTCAATTATCTGAGGAGTCAACATTGAGCAACATATTTCTGTAGACTCCTACTTTACATAATTTCAAAATTATTAATTCTAATCATGTTAGATTCATTGTTTGTGTCCTTGTGCAATTTATTATTGATATTTGTTAATGAACCATTCCAACCTTCTATACTATGTTTATGCACAATCTCCTTGCGGCTGAAATTATTTCTCTCCCTTGTTATTTCACATGTAGGTGCGAGAACATGCTAGGAAACTTTTGGAGAAACACATAAAGAAGCCCTTTTTTGATGCACGGTGAGTTGGGGTGAATTTCTTTGTTATTGCTCCGAGTTGCCCTGGGTTCCATATTATTTGTATGTTCTGTAATGTAACAGCTATTTAATTCTTTGCTTCAAAATGCAGTTATTTCATCTCTAACTTGACTATGTTATTTTGTTATGGTCTTTGAGCTGACTGTATTAGAACAACTTTTGAGTTCATATAATATCATTTTTATGGACCAATCCTTGTTATCATGCATACCTTGTGCATAACATATGCTCCAAACATAGGATATATTAGTTTTTTTTTTTTTTTGGGTATTTTGGCAATGGGTACGTTTTTCTGTTTTGAATAGACAAAAAAAAAGAAAATTGTCAAATTAAGTGGAAAATGGAAGCCCTTCATAATGGATCAATAATGTTGAAAATGCTATGTTTGTTGGTGGCTTGTGTTTTTTTTTTTACTCATCATTTCTGCTTCTATAATATATTTTTAGCTCTCATGCTATTTATATTTTTAATTTTGTTGTTTGCTTGCTTTGCGTTTCACAGTTATGGAGGCTCTGCTGAACGAATGAGTGCTATAGAGTTGGAGGAAGGAAAGCAGTGGTTGAATGATACGTTTTACCTCATAAGGTGAATCACGTTTTGAAGTTTACTGTCTATTATTCATAATCCTGTCCTGCTTGGTTATCATGAATTTATGATTGTTCTAGAGTAAGAACTGGCACAAGGGTTATATTTGGCCTAGGTTGATCAATACTTTCTTTTTATCACTATGATCTTGCTATTATTGTTAATATATATAGATTAGCAAGCCAAGCCTGTCCTTCAGTAGGTAATATATTTAAGGTCTTCAACTTTTACTTTTGGCCAAGGCTAATTGACACTTTTTTTTTTTAATACCATTTGGATCTCACTGTGTTTGTTTTGTCAATAGATTAGAAAGCAAAGCCTGTTCTTAGTTGGAGAATATACTGAGAAGGTTTTTGGCTTGTAGAGTTACCTCTCTTTGGGAGTTTCAATCGAAAGTTTTGGTAACTGGTATTGAAGGAAGAAAATTTTGAAAAAATGACATCAACTGATATTTTAATTTGGCAAGATATTATTTTAGATAGTTATTCTGTATTCTAATTACTTTGTTGTATGGGATTACTTTGTTATTCTGTTTAAGTAGTTTGCGCTTAACCGGTCCCAAGTCCGGATAAAGGAGGAACACCTTATGATATGGATTCAAATGATATAAACGTTGGGGCGTCCTCTACTTACGACGCATTGCATCGGAGCTCGGGTGTAGTGAGAAATATGCAAAGGTGTAGGGCGTTCACCGAAAGCGACGCTCTATGCCGGCGCTCGGGTGTAGTGTTAAATGAGTAAGGGTTTCCACCTCATGGACAGGTGTGGGTAAAGAAGTTAGTCCATAGGACAAATAGTAGAACAGATAGTGAAATAGAACACAAGATAGATATAGAGAACAATAGAAAATATCGTAGAAGGAGAACAATTAGGAAGGAACAGGATATGAGGAGAATCAGGGTTGTTACTTGAAATGTTGGATCACGTACAGGAAAATTAATGAAGCTTGTGGATACCTTGGAAAAGAGAATGGTGAATATTGCTTGCATTTAGAAGACTAAACGGATAGGAGAGAAAAGTAAGGAAGTGGGTAATTCATAGTACAAACTGTGGTTTACTAAAAAGGAGAGCAACAAGAACGGATTGGGCATAATCATAGACAGGACATTGAAAGATGCTGTAATAGCTGTGAAAAGAGTAGGAGATAGAATTATACTAGTAAAGCTAGTACTAGAAGGAGAAACAATAAATGTAGTTAGTACCTATGCCCCACAAATAGGACTACATAGTGAGAGTAAACAAAGGTTTTGGAAAGATATGGATGATCTAATGCAAAGCATACCGAATATAGAGAATGTTTTCATTAGTGGAGATTTGAATGGACATGTAGGAAGTGATAGACAAGGTTATGAGAATGTTCATGAAGGTTTTGGTTTTGGCAGCCTAAATGAGAAGGAAAAAAGCATCCTGGATTTTGCTATGGCATACGACCTAATACTATCAAATACCCACTTTATAAAAAAGAGTCACATTTAGTGACTTTCAAAAGTGGGCAACATAGAAGCCAAATTGACTTCCTTTTAATCAGGAAGACAAATAAAGCTCTATGCAAGGATTGCAAGGTCATTCCAGGAGAGGCTTTAACAAGTTAACATCGATTAGTGGTCTTGGATGTCAAGTTTAGGAATAATTCAAGTAAGGTCAGAAGAAATAGTGTAGCTCGAACAAAGTGGTGAGAGTTTAAAGGAGTAAAGCAAGTAAAATTTAAAAATGAGCTTCTCGAGTCCGAAGCATGGAAGCTGGATATGGAGGCTAATGGTATGTGGATACAGATGGTATCAAAGATTAGAGAAGTAGCGAGAAAAGTACTTGAAGAGTCTAGAGGATATGGACCACCCTCAAAAGAGAGATGGTGGAATGAGGAAGTACAAAAGGCAGTGAAGAGAAAAAGGGAATGGTATAAGAAATTACCTAAGTGTGATAATAATGAGGCATATGAACAGTACAAGATAGCAAAGAAAAAGGTAAAAAAGACAGTTAGTCATGCAAGAGCACAGGCATTTGAAAAATTATATGAGAAACTTAGAATTAAAAAAGGGGAGAAAGATATTTATAGATTAGCAAGGAGGAGAGAAAAGAAATGTCAAGATCTCAATCAAGTTAGGTGCATTAAGGATAAAGATGGAAAAGTGTTGGTGAAAGATGGGGACATTAAAGAAAAATGGAGAAATTATTTTGATGATCTTTTTAATAATAGTCAAAATGGTAATAGCGTGAATATAGACTATAGAGTAATAGAAAAGAATGTGAATTATACTAGAAGAATTAGATCTTTAGAAGTAAAGGAAGCACTTAAGAGAATGAAAGTGGGTAAAGTCTGTGG